>NC_091431.1:4983364-5356489 GCF_032191515.1 Phaenicophaeus curvirostris
GTGACAGAACTTCTTCTTTCATTTCTCAGCCATTAACTCAACGAAAGCTCTGACAAAAGCCAAATAAAATAAAAATAAAAATGTTATTTTGAAGTAAGCTCTGGACTTTTTACACTGTGCTCAGCTGAAATTTATGTGGCAGAGCTATGGACGTTAAAATTAGAGCTGAAAAGAAAAATGCCAAAGAGATGGGCTGGTGAAGACCAATTTGTAAGTAAAATGGACAGCTTACACAGAATAGCAATGATGGCATAGTTCATATAATGATTTGATTGGCATAACCTTTCTTCAAGGGTCCAGAAGAAGCATTAAGCTCAGCAGACTAAGATATAAACCAGCTGCAGACAGCATGATATGGCACATTTTGAACATTACCTTACAAATCCCGAGAGGGATTATCCCTCTAAAGTGGAAGACACCTGCAAAGATTTCACAGCTAATTAATTTTCTGGTGTACATTATTAGGATGTTTCATTCTATTTGGGTGAAAACAAGGACTAAGTTTGCAGTGCTCAGAATGCTTACCTATAAAACGTATTATTCTTCGAAGCAGTGGGTTCAGGTAACAGCACTCTCCAGTCAAAATAGTTTTTTCTTGAATAATTAGGGTTTCTCGGGTTGACTTTATGAAATACATGGATATCTCGCCAATAAAAATCTGCCAGGAAAGGGAAAGAAATGGAAGGTTAAAACCAACATGAGTAAACACTGAAACATGGATGTTAGGTTCCAGCCCACAGAAATGACTACACAGCAATGTATCTTTGGGACACTGCACTTCCATAAGCAAAGCTACACTTATTCACTTGAGATGAACTGACATAGACTAAACTCACAGCCAAGAAACGGATCTGTCATTCTTGCTCTCAATGTCAAGACACAGCAAACACTAGGCCTTCTTATACTACTCCTGATGTAGAGACGGCAAACAGAGCTTTATGAATACTGTGGATCACAGAAGCTTCCATTTCCATTGAGTCAGGCATGGAATTTGTCATGCCGTGCTTTTAGCATTTAAAATTTACTGACAGTATATACTTCACGGACAAAAGTCTTCTAGACATCTGGGAATTGGAAGGTAATGCTGCAGACTTCCACCCCAAGTTTTTACCAGCAAGCCTCAGCAATACTGGATGCTTCATGCAGCCACCACACCTTCTCACACTTCTATTCATCTAAGTCTGCCAGATATGTTACAGAGCTCCTGCCAGCTTTGAAAAGAAATCTAGATGATGGACTTCCTTGCAATGGAAATTGATCTGAATTCACAAAACTTTTGACAAGGTCAGTGAATATTCTGGGCAAATACATTTTATTTGTACTGATGAAGTAAAGAGCGTCAAGGTATGCATGCAGCATGGCCAGTCACCCTTACTGTTACCTTGCTAGCATGGTCCCTGCCATAGCCCGGCCTGATGACAGCGCTCTCTCAAAAAAATGCCAGGGACAAGTCCCATGAAGAAAGCTGCATGCAGCCACTGCTATTTATGCAGGAGTTCAGCTGTTTGTACACAGATTGCACATGCCAGTTAGTCTGAGGGCCAGAGGATGAATTCTGGCTTGTTTGATTTACTAAATGTCCTGTTGTATTTATTAAAACATCAAGACTGAAGCCTCCAGGGATCCCTTGGTCTTGATGCTAGCTGTGCTTATGTATTACTTCCTCTTTTGTGAATGGAACATTTGTGCTTTCCATAAAAATGATAACTGCTTCCCATAGGAATAGGATCAGTATTTCCTAAGCAATCAGAATTAATTTGTCTGTTGCACAGAGGTCTATCTGCCCTAGCTTAAGCTAGACAGAATTTGATCACAGGCTTTAGAGGCAGCAATTGTCCACTCACAGCAGGCAATTCTGAAAATCCCACCTATTATGTTTCGTCAGCAGGCTTCAGAAGAGGAAAGTGGGAGCTCTTTAGAAAGACAGAGTTTGTAATGAATCTCCTTAGAAAAAATAAATAGCCAGTCTGAAGTGGAAGAATTGAGCTTTTAAAAGGGGAACGCTGAAAAGAAGTATTTAATACAGTACCATAAGACACACAGGAAGAATCTACAGTGCTAGGGAATGGTCAGAAAAATGCATAACGAAACTGCACACACACACACGCATATGCACAGAGACACACAGCATTAGTATAAATATCCAGAAAGTCTTAGTTCACTTTGACTGCTGGAATAGTATGCTGTTTCAAGGGCAACAATTTATCCTTATTAAGCCAGATGAGCATCCTTATTGATTATTGACATTCAAGACAAGTATGTTCAACCTCTTTATAATTCTAACTGCTGATGGTGAGAGATGTGGAGTTGTAAAATGTATGTCAATAATGGCATCTGGGGGTGGGAGCTGATGCATGGGAGCTGCACTGAAATATTGCCTTTATCCTGTTTCACTCCATCTGCTCTTATACAGAATTGGCAAGCAGTTCAATAAGCTCAGCTCACTAACTATGCAGCTGGAAATTAAGAAAAAGACTGTCTGCACTAAAGCAGTTTAAAAGTGACACTCTGTTTAAAATCATTTATTATTTGAATTATGATAATGTTCAGAAGTTCGAAGTAACGCTTTGGCTTTCTGTCTGCATGTGCCTAAATGCACACATTGAGAAACAATTCACACCCCGAGGAAATTCTACGCTGTGAAGGCACGGCTTAGTGGACTTTAAAAAACATAAACTTTTCAAATGAGAAAGACTTAGAGGTAAAATGTATTAATAGTCCACCCTAACAATACTTCCATTTTTTAAGTTCCTTTCCATCAGTATTTAACTGAATGTGTTCCATAAATGTAGCTGTCTGGCGTACCCCTAGCAACTCCCACATGGATAGATTAGTTCCACTTAGATTTAGGAGTAAATTTTGCCAGGCTATAAATCTGTTCAATTCCATTCCACTGATTTAGGCAGTGTTATCCCAAGTTTCCTACAGCAAAACAGATCAAAATGTGATCTTTTAAGTGAACAGGTTTAATACAGTGTTTAGGTGTATAGTAATAATGCTATATTTGTGAAGTGATGTAAGATGACTCAACATAACTAGACTATTCTTCTGGTGCCATTTCTGGCACTGAATTTATTTGCCTGAATTTGAGGACTTTGTTTCCTTGTATTTTTAATGTGGGCCATAGGAAGCGAGCCTTGCTGTTCTCTAAAATGTCGGTGGGGGCTCAAGTATGTAATTGTGATAGCTAATCTAGCTCTGCAAAATTGAATGTGGTCTGAATAGCTCCAAAAAGGACTGATTTTTTTTTCTCCAGGCATTTTTGAAGTCAAGTAACTCTGCTGATTCTCATGATTTAAAACCCAATGATTTTGGATGAGCAGGGTCTGCATCCAGCCAAATTGTCCAGCTGGCCTCCCAAAACAAGTCACTGACACTGCTAAGTACCTTAGTTTCTGCCAGAATAGAATCAGCACCCCAGGAATTGGTACAATTAAATTCCAAATCTGAAATCTAAATATAGATACAGATATGGGTGTAAAAAGAGAACAGTAAGCAAACTACTCATTTTCATTTGGGAAAACAATGCAAGATTAATGAACTGCTGTAGCATCCTGTTTTAATTAGATAATAGAAATGGCGAGGATTTTGCGCTGTAGGATGGCGATCGAAAGCACAGGCAATCTACAGTCTGAGGTGGTGCACACAATAGGAAAGCATAGGTAGTACCACTGGATGTGATTTTGTTCTTGAAGTCCTGACTGCAACAGCAGCTCAAATACACTGAAGTTATGTTGCTTGGGCATTCTTGCTCACATTCCTTTTCATATTACTGTCAGGTAAAAATAATATGAAGATGCCCCAAAGCACCAGTATGATTTAGAAATACCTACCCAGCAGCCATTTTTGCTCTGCTGGAATTCAGTAATCCCTCCAGTTCTGTGCAGGTAACCAGCAGTTTGTCAATCTAATTATCAATTTAATCAACAAAACAATATAACTACTACTTTTAAATGGATGTGAAATGCTTATCTTTTCTTATATTTTTTTCCCCTTTAATAGTTTCTCATAACCTCCCAGTCTCCTTGGCAAATGACTCTTTGCACAACAACCTTCTAAAAGTAGATTGAGGTAAACATGAAGAAGAGCTATATCTCTGTACTATTGATAAACTAAAACACTCCCCCCCTCCCGCCCCTGAATGAATCCGGATTATAATAAGGAGGTTGCAGAAGAGTGGTATCCTGAAGCAGCACTCCTGCAGGAACTGAGTGTGGGGGGCAGCCTTGGAGAGTGATGTTTTAGAAAAGTAATTATTGATGGTGCTGACAGCCAAGGAGGGGTCCAGCCTGAAGGTTTTTGTTTCTTTTACTAGTTTCTCTCATCACTGGCCTTGCACCTCAACTCAAATCCTCAAGCAAAGACAAGGACTGCACCCCTGCTTCAACCCCACCACCATGCTAGCAGCCAAAATCCTCCTCCTTAGTCATGTTTCTCCAAACTGTTGTGCAAGTAGAGTGCCACAATCTGGACCCTTCTACATACAAACTAGCTCATCACCAGTCATACTGCCCAGGTCTTGCCTCCTTCTTTCCCTGCCACCCTTTCAAAACTCGCTACAGATTCACTGCCTTCACGTAGTCCCACACAGCTGCTGGCAGAGATTGCTTCTCAACAAGTCACCTGCATCTCATTCGCTCACGCACTTAAGGGGGTGACAAATGGGAAAACACTATTTTCCTATGGTTTTCACACTTGCAGTGAAAACTTGGGTTGTGTGAAAGATGTCAGTTTTCAATTTCAGCTACAATTCCACATGGATAAAGACAGGGAATCATCAGCCATGGCACACAGAAGAGATGCAGGAAGCACAGTTGTGCCCGGGACTGCCTAAGTCTCCCTGAGAAACAACATCCTTCTGCTTTCCACAAAAAAAAGTACAACCGATGCCACTTCCAATCACAGCAATCTGATAAGAGATCCCATTCTAGGAAGAATTATGTGAGTACAGACACAATCTGTCTGTCTTTTCTATGCATTAAGTTGTCTGATTTCTGGGAGCTTTTAAATCTTTCAACTTGTTTAACAGTATCCTTGTGACACAGACAGTCCTTGTTAACACTTCACACATAGAAACTGCACCCAGACACATGCTATTACATACAAAAATATCTGGCAGCAAACACAACTGAACAGGGGTCTTCCGACATCACTCTCCATTCTGGGCAGGATTCATCAAGCTGTACAACGTTTCCTAAAAGAATGCGTGTGGCTGCATTTTTAATGTCACAAATAGAAAGAATTAAATTAATCAAATCTGCAGCATTCAAATAGTAGCCAAGGGAAGGAACAGATACAACCAAGGCATTGTCTGTGAGACAAGCTACGTGTGGACCACTCAAAACCAGACAATATAAGCCAATGAGGGTTATGGAGCTCTCAACCCCAATCACCCAGTTTCAAAATGACTCCACACAAGTCTGCTTGTGGAAAGCAGGCCTGTCTACCAAAAGGTGACCTTTTCAAAGTGCTCCAGCAGGTGTCTCATCAGCACTGGCTTGTATTGGGCCAAAACCAATTCTGGCCTTTTGCATCATGGTGTATCTGAAGACTGCATCAGCCCAGCAGCCTGTTGGCTGAGAGATGTTCTTCAGGCTCTACATGGGAGCTCAAGACTCCATTCATCTGTCATTAGTTAAACAGAAAAAAAATCACTAGCATTAGAAAACGCAGAGGCACAGAATCACAGTCACTTAGCTGGGAAGAGGCCCCAGAGGCTTTCCGTCCAACCCCTGGTCAAAGCAGGGCCAGCACACACTACAGCTTTGAGCAGTTGTGTTACGAATGTCTTCAAGAACAGAGATCCCACAGCCTCGAGGGTGGAACTGTTTTAATGTTTGACTACTATCATTGTAAAACGATTTTCCTAATATTTAATAACTTCCTTTTCTTGCAACTTCTGTCCATTGCAGTGATGCCTCTTGTGCTTTGAACAGTCTGTCTCCACCTTCCCCACAGTCCCTACTGAGAACATGGCTCATATTGACTTTCACTTAATCTGCTTAGTTCCTTAATTCCTTAGCTCTCCCTCACAGTTAGGACCTGAAAGTTATTCATCTGCCATCCTCCCTGCCAGCTACACGGACAAATGCTGACAGTGCACAATAGAGATTCCATAGTCAAACCTGCATAGTAAACACTAAGCAACATTCATACTGAGAAAAGGCACCTCAGGAGGCAAGCGGTCGCTGAGATCTGCTTTGGCACCCTCTCCAGGACACAGTATTTCTGCTGTGATCTACAGCCAGGACCCTGACCCAACCCTGCCTGAGAGGGCAGAGGTTTTCCCTGATAACACCACTCTCATTGCTGGTGATGAGCACTAGGGATCAGCTGAGAGGCTGATCTCAGACACTCTCTCACCTTTGCCATTACCATCTAGACAGATCTTTTCTAGCCCACTAGAATCAACGCTGTATTTTCACAACTGTAAAAGGAAATGAAGCAATGTCTTCAGCTGAACATTGCAGAGCCACCTCACCCATAATCTTCTGAGGATAAAACCTTAATTTGCATTCAATTACCTATTATGTCATTCTGGTTTGTTTGGTTTTCTTTCAGGTTTTTGTTTGTTTGTTTGTTTGTTGTTGTTCAATGAAACCATCAGCAAAGAACAGTAACAGCCTTTTTGCAGAAAAAGAAAATTGGTTTCTTTCTTCCAAGTCAAAAGGGCCAAAATCCACAATTTGGATTCCAGCCTGCCCAAACCCCACACTTGCTTTATCACTGTGTTCAAAAAACAACTTACTGCGGTAAAACTGCTTAAAATAATGTAACTGAAGTTCAAAAGAATAGAAATTTCCCACAGCTCTGCATTGTTGCTCAGAAACTGGCATGTAACTGGGACTGTTATGAAATCCTGGAGGCACTGGCAGTAGAAGCACCTGAATGCGTTACACCAAAAATCCAAGGTGCAAGGTGCATTTATTTTCCAGACTGGCGTGTAAATAACAAGATATAAACATTTACACAGATTTACGGGCACATATTTGCCTCACTCCTAAGTATCCCAGCTTCACAAGCTGGGTCTTGGGCAAGCCTCAAAACCAGGGAGACAAGCCACCACTCACAGAGGACAGTGACAAGAAGCAGGGCTCTTCCTCCAGCCCTGCCCTGTGAGCAACCCCAGCTCCATTTCCAACAATAAAGGAACGTGTAGCCAGGTGCTGTTGTGGAGGTCACATCTGCTCTAGGACCAAGCTTAAATGGAGGCCAGACCTGAAATCCAGAACAAGCGCGTGCCACATGTGGCACATCTCCTTGGAAAAGGGATATGTAGTTCCTTCACAAGGAGTAAAAGACACTCCAAGTCTGGACCCTGACCTCTCCTCCCCACTGCCACCCAGCTTGCCACGCCAGCAGAGCAGGTAGGAGACTGCAGCACAGGAGTCTGTCCTTGCTGGCAGCACCCTCACCAGCACAGCCACGGGATTTCTTCCTGAAAAAGCTGGCTAGAAGCTACTGTAACAGAGCTCTAAGCTGCATTAGCCAGTCTTGGTTTTCTCTGTATCTCCTGCTGAGAAGCCACAGGGGAATCAGCTGACACAGTAGAAATTCCCTGGCTTCCCTTCTAGAAATAAATCACTGTAATAATATGGCTTTACTAAGCCAAAGCCAAATAAACAAGGTGGCAGGGAGAATAGGAAAATCGTCTAAAAGAATGATGCTTCTGAAGCTTGTGCTTTAGTAGTGCAAATTGTAGTAGGTACAAATTATAGACAGGAGTTTGAACAGATTCATCCCACTTTAAATAAATTTGATCAACACTGTAATTCATCTTCTAATTAATAATCAGTCCAGTTTGGTTTGACTGATTCTAACATTATCTGGAAACAAATATTCCTTTGCACAAATTAATAGCCCTGGCCAATTAACAATTACATGTAGCCTGCCACTTCCTCCCTGGAAATTGAGGGAAAGAAACTGAAAATTGTGTGAAAACAGTAGCTGTGCTTTCTATTCTGTGTTAAGGAAACAAAGAACGGTGTGCTCGCAGATTTTTGCTGCATTTCAGTATTCATTTCAGTGAGCTGGCTCTGTTCCTGAGCCTCTCTTGGTTGGGCAGACAAATCACAATGGATGGAGCAGTGCAGGCAGCAGCTCTGAACCCTGGAAGGATTGTTTAATGCCAGCTGGGGAATTGGCTGATTTGCAGTAACCTCCTAACAGAGAAAGCTAGCTTTGAGAGACACTAATAAATTTGGTGGAGTCATCCCAGAATATTTTTAAGGAAATAGCTTGTGCTATTTTTAAGGAAATATGTTTGTGCAAAGCAGCTTGTTCCATTTTCAGATAGGAATGGTTGGACTTGATGATCCAAGAAGTCTTTTCCAAGCTGGGGATTCTATGATTCCATTTTAAACATTGTTTTCATAGAGTTGTCATACTGGCAAAAATTAAAAGAACTATTATTTCTTACCCTCCTTGCCCCAGTATTTGGAATTGACAGTGCAATTAAATATTTTTCTTTCTTCTAGGCTCTGCATAATGTGCTGCTGTGGGACAGGTCACTTTTAAATTCATGAGACTTGTGATCATGGAACTCAAGCTCTTAATTTTTACATTGCCAACAGTGGAAAAACAGATGAGTGGAAGAACCACATTATATTTACCTCCAGAAAAAGGTTTGCATTCTAAGACCTCCAACTCCAAATAAAATGCAATTATTCTCTCAATAATTTGACATTACCTGAAGTACCTATAACCAGTAAAATGAAGGGCTCTTTGTCTAAAGTTCTGTAATGGTTAGCTATCCAAATGTGGTGTGGGCCACCTGAAGCCCAAGACAAAAGCAGTTTTTTGGAAGTTGGAAACTTGATCTTTCAAAATGTGGTAGAGGCAAGGACTGAAGTTTCATGCTAGTCTTGAAAGGCCACAGAGACAAATATTATCATTCTTTTTTGCCTCCCTCAGCCCTCAGAGACTGGCTGGCATCTACAGTACAAAAGTACTTGCCATGACTGTCAAGGATGGTACATCCCTGTCTGCAAAAATTAAAATGATTTAGCCATAGCTTCTACTTTACCATGAGATGGTCTGAAAGCATTCCCACACCCATCTCAGTAATACAACAAGAATGCTGGAAATTTAGCAGTTGTTCCATAATCAATGACCAATAATGTCAGTACAGCTGAAATCAGCCTGCAAAATGGGGAAAGTCCCTGAGGAATAAAAAAGTAATAGAAACAACTGGTATGAGGTTAAGTTGAAACTATACAGCTTTTTGTGGCACCAGAATCTACAGATAACTACAAGTTCAACCCCAAATAGACAGGATTCTAGGAATGTCCCTTTTCTACCAGTGCTGACAGCAAAATTTACTACTGGAGTAGATCTGTAGATCTGTTGTTTCCCGGAACAAATAATTAAATCAGAAATAAAATGTCCAGTTGCTTCTTTAGGAAGAACAACAATTTTCTCCTTATGTAGGTGCAATTTATTATTATATTCATCATATCCTATTACTTTGCTTCAAAGATACTAACACTCAACACACAGAAAATTAAAAATTAATAAGGCAGATGAAAGCCTTTGACCTATCCTCAGTGGAATACTTGGGAGAAAAATGCATTTCACAGAACTGAGTCAGGCATACATGATTTTCATTTATTTAACAGTGTCATCATGAGATTCAGGCATCTCCCCTTGCAAGAAACTCTCATTATCAGAGACTATGAGACTATCAGTAGGAGCATTAGAAGACTTTTGGAATTATGATGTATGACGATTACCTACCTAGCGTTGCAGAAAAAAATGGCTAAACAGTTAGAGGCATCACGTTTCAAGAACAACAAATGAAACTGAAAAAAACCCCAGGCCAATCTAATTTACTTTGCCACTTAAAAGTGCAGGAAAATACATATACTGCGGTACCAACCTGCAACAGCACTTCTGAGAGGTGTTGTCATGGAAGAAATAGAACACATGCATTCAATTTCCCCATGGCCACTGTCATAGCCAAATGACTGAGACACAAAGTTATTCCATTAAATTCACAAAGATGCTCCCTTCTGGCTTGCAAGCGTTGTAACACCTCGCAACTATGCTGAAATCATGGCTTTGAGTCCTCTCCAGATCTGTGCACACAGAACTGCACTTAAAATACTGCTTGTGTCCCAGGTGAGGGAGACTGCACTGACTCCTAAGACTACTTTTCATAGCGCTAGAAACACTATTAACTGGTACCATAAATGTTCCCTTCTTACAGGTGGGTTCCACCCCTTCTAACAATAATCATGCCTCTCACATCATGAAGTGTCAGAACAGTGGCAATATTCAGGCAGAGCGATCATTTGCTACTGTAAATCCTCCTAAAAACCAATTTGTTGTCAGAAAGTGAAGCAACAAGTATCTTGCAGGGAAGGAAAAAGTAAGTGTAAGGAGGGACTGGCATTACCTTTGACTTGAGCAATTTCTTCACAATAGAGTTACAGGATGTCAGTGACTATTCCTGAGAGCAAAGTGTAGAGAGTGAAGCTACAACTTAACCCACAGAGAATGCATGTAAAGCTCCCTCCCACAAATCACAGCTGTGTGGGTTGCTTTGTTTGGCAGGGGTTTTTTTTTGTGTGGTTTTTTGGTTAGTTGTTGGGTATTTTTTTTTTTGAGAGAGAGTGCAGTCATCATAGTACAAATAGAAATGGCTGCACTTGCTCCTTTCCTTGAAATTCCTAGGAGATTCAACCATTTCGGCACCAGATGACAGCTGGGGATTCTCACATTCTGAGTGGTCTGACCACCGAAGCAATGCAAGGACTGAGTTTGGGGAGACTGAGCTCACTTTCTGTCTCATTTACTAGCTTTGTACTACTGATCATTGCCAAAACTCAGCCTGCTAAGGGAAGAAAGGTAAAAACAGCTACTACCTGAAGCAGAAGTCCGAAATTAACCTGCAAGGAGAGGAAAGTCTCTCAGAAAAAGATGGAAATTAGATATAAAGTGAAATTACTCATAAAAAATAATTGTGCTGAGCACCAGTTAGGAGGATGGAAAAAGCTCTGCCTGCTTGAATATTAAGCCAATACTAAGTAATAATACATGAAATAATTAAACAATGTATTAATAAGACAGTAAAACAATACAAATAATGAATTAAATAATATATTAATATATACTACAGTAAAAATGGAAAGAAAAATGTTGCCCCAGGAAGTCTGATCTACTGTCTCCTTGGGGTGAACATAGACATCACAGTGAAGCGTGGTATAAAGAGCCCTATACTCTGTCTTCTCTAGGTGAAGTAGTACACTCAGTGTAATGGCATAGCATAACCTGAGAAGCAGAGCTTACTGGCTTATATCAAGCACTGGATTCAATCATCTACAGCGATTACTCTACTTCTCAACACAGGCTAGCATCTCTGCACAGCTTATGAGATAGTCACACCATCTATGTACAGCACTAAGCTAAAGATCTCAGCACCAGGAAGCTTTTGGCATTGACTACAGTCTTTCACTCCATGTGTTCAACATGGACTACGGAAACTACAAATCTGGCATTGTTCCCAAAGAAGGGGCCAATTAAGCTTTTCCCAAGTAAAATACGTAGGAAAAACTTCTTGGGCTACTGAAAAGAAACAAAACGTTGATCCAGTGCAGCAAAACCTGAAAGGTTTGCAGCAACTTTTGCCAAAACAAGGATTTAAGCAGAAGATCCTAAAGAAAAGTAACATTCACACTACCACTCGCCCACCTAAAGCCATATTGCTGAATCAAGGGACTAACCTCCCACTCACTCCACTGTTACAGCATCAAGGCACGGTACTGACATCCAGTCCCTCTTTACAAACAGTGCCTGTGAAAGTTACTTCACTAAACAATGACACTATGTTTATGGAGGGGCAAGTTGGAGAAACACAGTGGGGTATTTTTAATTTGCAAATCATCTATCACTGCAGCACAAAGTAAAATGAAAGTCTTAACATTCAACTGAGTTTCCATACAGAAAACAATACTGTTACTGCAGAGGATTTTCATAAACTCATAATGTAAACTAACTCAAAACTCACACTTGTTTTCAGAAAGTCTCCTGCACCAAAAACTGTAGCCTCTTCTGCCGATCTCTTTCACATTTCTTATCACTTACTGAGTTACACTGTTTCATGCATTAAATTTGCTGCAGCCCAAAACTTAAAATGGACAAATAAATACACCAGTACAGCTTAATCAACTTTTGGGAAGGTTGCAAAGCAAAGTTAGTATAGGAAAGGAATACTAAAAATAAAGAATTAAAGGGAAAGAAATAAACAAAACAAAGTTCATAAAGACACAGTCTGATAGAAATTTATCAATGTAATTACAAATGCAGCAAGCTGGCTATTTGTGAAATTTGCAACTTTCTGCTCAGTGAATGCAGAAGGGCCAAAGTTTTGCTAATTAGTGACTGCAATAATCTGTTTGGAGTTGTATGCACTCAGCTAACTGAATATTTCACCTGCTCAGAACAGCTACATTGTAACTTACTGGCTGGATAATAAAGTAAGTAAAAAAAAAATTAAGTGGATATAACTGCCGAAAACAGAGATTATAAATAAAAAATAAATAGCGTTCATACCTTTCTTTATATTGAGCATCTTTCTGCTCATTTAAGCTTTTCAAAGCCCTTCATCTGTCCTTTTAATACAGCAGCAAATAATCCTGGTTATATTGCATGTTTGACCCAGGTTTTCCTTCAGCTTTATCCTGTTTTCTTACTTCCAGTAACACATCACCTTTGAATTAGAGCCTCTCTGGAGCCCAGGCAATTCACAACTAATCACTGAAGTGAGCAGGCTATTGTAAAAGGCTTTAACAAGCTCTACCTCTCAGTCTTGCATTGTGATTACTTCAGAATAATTACTTCTGGAGATAACTGATGAAGATCATATTAGGCTAAGTCGAAGCAGAGACCCAGCTAAGCATAAATCAATTACAGCTGAAGAGAGGAGAGGGGACAGACATATTACAGGACTGTTGTTATTATTTATGGAGCAGTGGCAGAGAATTCAAATAATGTCTTTTACTTACAATAGCTGTTGGAGTTGAAGCCAGCACACAGTAGAGCACAAGAGGTGAAATGAAGCTCTCATCCTCTTTTCCAGGGTATGGTTTCATCAAATTGCCATCCTGACAGAAGAAACCTTGGATATGCACCTGAAAAGTGTCGGTGCACTCGAAGTAGTAGGCGAGCAGAACAGTCCCAGCCATGATGACAAGCTGAAAATACAGCATGGTCACACAGAGACATTAGTGGATTTTTTTGACCGATGTAGCTATGCCTTCAAGCTACTCTAGTCCTCCAGACCATTCTCCCTTTACTGTCACACTGACAGCCCTTGCAGTACTGCTGTGTGAGTGTGTGTTTCTGCGCGTTTGCTTTGCAACATCTGTTACATAAACCTTTTGGCAAACGACACTAATGAATGTCTGAAACAGGAGTGGGTCTGTAATGCAGCTTGCAGGGGGACAGAGGATTTGACAGCTACTTTATCAAAGGGCATGTGAGTGTCAACAGCAACAACGATCAATGAAAGCGAGCAGGACGAGGGGCAGCGCTGCAGGAGCCAATGGTGACAAGCTAGAACCTGTGCACAGTGGTAGGGAGCTGGAAAGGATTATTACAAAGGATAAAGGAAGCCAAAGTAAAAATGCTTCCCTGCTGCAGCTGCAAGCCCATGCTGGGAAATGCACACCCTGTGCTAATCCAGAAGAGCCCTCTGTGTCCCACATGAAGACTCATCCACAGGGAAATCTGCTTCCTGCCACTCATCTTTCCTTGGAGCTGCTGCTTACAAGTAAAGCTTTAGAAGTCTACACAGAATCCTCCTGAACAACTCCCTGAACAACTGGTTTACTGCCTGGCCTCCCACTCCGTCACAACTGCTTTTGAGAAGGACTTTGGCTAGAGCCTGGACCTTCATCTTTACATACATAAACAAAACATTTCTTTCTGGTTTTGGTAGTTTACTGCTGGCTAAATGGGATGCTTAGAACACCTCAGCTATCAACATTTTTGTATACATCCACAGTTACTGCACATGAGCTATAGTCTGTGTCTGTGTTGGCTGCTCACACTGCTTCAACAGCACATCCCAAAACCATCTCACAAAAGTTGTCACTAATCTCTTGAAATTAAGTGGATGTACTAATTCATCATTCCTGGTCCTTCTCTGCTAGACAGCAAAGGAATCTCCCATCACAATTCTCATTATTTACAAAAATAGCACTATTGATTTGGAAGTTAGAACAATTACAGGATCTTTTTATAGAGACTGGTGCCTCCTGCCACTATTACAGAAGTTGTCACATATACAAGTTATCTTGCCACACCATAGAAAATATTATTACAGAATGTGAAATAACAAATTCCGAAGTGTTTTGTTTTCAGTCTTTTGCCTCCAAGATTATTGCATCAAAACTCTGTGGCTGTGAGATTATTTTAAGAACAGACCTTTATGAAGTAATTTTGGCAACTATGTCTCAAAGATACACTTACAAGCTACCCAGGCATTCCTCTGGCCTAAACTTTCATTTGTGTTCTGACACAAGACAGCAATTAAATTCAACAGATATTTAATGGGGTGTTGGATTAAAATTAGAAAAAATCATGAAAAGAGGAAAATCACTGATGGAAGTAGAAGATCATGGAATCACAAAGCAGCTGAGGTTGTAAGAGATCTCTGTATGTAACTTCGCCCACCTGTCTGCTCAAGAAGCGAGACCTTGAGCTGGTTGCCCAGGAGCAAGTACAGTGGCTTTTGAGTATCTCCAAGGATCTAGACTCCATAACCTCCCTGAGTAACCTGTAGAACAGAACTAAGCAGGGCAAGGTGAAACCAAATTTGACAGATTCTGCACTCTCCCCAATTTTTCACCTTCAAATTAACAACAGCATTTTGTAGCTAGACTGTAGACACCATAGATTAATTCCACCCCTGTTTAATGGCTTTAGCTCAACTGATTAGACAGCCCAGCTATTACCATGAATGTGGGCAAAATATTCGCTGCTCATCTAGTCAACGAACACCTGACCACATCTCTGTGGCTCTTCCTGTATCTCATGTCGGGTATTCACTACTCATAAGCAGCTTCACAGCAAAAGGCAAACAGAAACAAGGAGAAACTATTTTCTTTCTCCCTTTGTGGTGGTTTAATGCCAGTTGACCATTAAGCACCACACAGCTCCTTGCACACATCTTGCCCTTCCCAGCAGAATGAAGGAGAGAATTGGAAGGGTAGAAATGAGAACACTCGTGGGTTCAGATAAGAGGAGTTCAATGATCGAAATAAAACATATCAACAACAACAATAATAAAATACAATGAAGAAGAAAATGACAAAAGAGATAGAACTAAAACACAAGACAAACAAGCAATGCCAATGGAAAAAAATTGCTCACCACCTGCCAAACAATCCCCAGCCTGCCCCCAAACAGTGACTGCTGCCTCTCAGCCAATTCCCCTGAGCTTTATATGCTGAGCATAATATTATAAGGTATGGAATGTCCCTTTGGCCAGTTTGGGTCAGTTGTCCTGGCTTTGGCCCCTCCTAGCTTCTTGTGCACTTCCCTTCTTGCCAGCAGGGCATGAGTAGCTGAAAAGTCCTTGACTTAACATAAACATTACTTAGCAACCACTAAAACATCATTCTTACACAGCACTATAGCATCTACTAAGAAGAAAATTAACTCTATTTCAGCTGAAACCAAGACATGCTTCCCTTCACTTTTTCCTCTCCCCTTTTCCATCCACTTCGTGAGTATTTTATATGTATCAATTGCTGCATGAGTGAGGGTTTTTGTTTGTTCGTGAAGGGCAAATTAAAATTTTAAGTGCTCAGCAGCAGCAGTTTGTGACTAAGGAATGATCTAGCACAGAAGGCAATAAGGCTTAGCTGCAAGAAGGGGATAAACTGGCTGGAAGAAGGGGTTCCAGAAACAGATGGATTCCCTTCAAGGGAGTAAAGTCTCCTTTGGTGATAAGAAAAAGGCACAACATAGTCTTGTGATTATCCTGGAAAGGGAGTGCTCAGGGGCCATCTCTGGGCAGCAGAGCTGGGCCAGGGGATGGACCCATGGTTGGGCTGAGGTGCCACATGTGACCACTCTCAGGACAGGTGCTGCTGCAAGTGCATGTAAGGAATCAGCTCCTAATGCATCTTTGCAGATCAGTGCAGAACCAGTTATGGTGGTAGGACTTTTCCCAGTGCATTGTTCATTAGATTTTTTCTTTGTGTTCAAACACAAATGTGAGCTTAATTCACCTTGATAAAGATAGAAAACATTAAGGTATATAATTTACAAAACACAATGCAGTTTAATACACACTGACATTCTGAAAGGTTTATTTACTAAACCCTATCAAATAATTTCCTTGAGTTTACTTGGTAAAACTTAAAAATGCTCAATAATTCAGTTTAGCAAAAGCAGCCAATGAGGTATCTAAAGTGCTTAATGTCCTCCATTACAACAGTATTTAACTACGTAATAATCCTTAATATTTATCATCACTATTGCATTGTAAGATAAGAAAATGCTTTTATCACCATTTTACAGAGAGGGAACAAAAGCAGAAGGGATAAAATGACTGCCCTTAGGTCACAGTACAGCCTGTGGTGCAGCCAAGATTTATCTTTCTTCTGGACCAGATTTTTCTGGATTAGTCAATAATCAGCAAATGAAAAAGCTCAATGATATATGCTTTTGTCTTGATCCTGCAGAAGCTCATTCATGATAGTGTTACAGAAACTCATCATGTGTCTGATTGAGCCCAATTTAAAAGCTTATGCTTGATCAAGCTTGACAAGCTGGACTCAAACAATCGGTATTTGTTTCTTTCCTCAAATCCAGCTATTTAAATGCATTAATTTTGTAGCATTTAACACCTGTCCCATGCCACATCGTTAAAATCTGCACTGTTGTACAATCCCACACAGATTCTGTCCTTGCAAGCTTTCCTACCTCTCACTACTTTTTAAGTTTTGGGAGTTCTCTGCAATCAAAAAATTGATTTCTTAAATGTCCAAGAAATACAAAGCAAGTCTTGCAATCTTCTTTGGGTAACTGGTAATCATTTGCTGCAGGTGCTCACCATGTATTAGTCTAAGATGGTGTTCTGAGTATAAAAACAATCTAAATCTTCAAAGTAAGCAGTACAATTCAGTCATGCTAATCCCCCACTACTGGGATATATGCAGAAATCCTCCCCTTCATTTTAGTACTCTGACAGTGTAACTCACCAACCACTGCACATCCAAATCAAAATTATTACAACACCAGAGAGTGGGACTGAAGTCCCAGACTGTACACACTCTCTTCATTCACTGTAAAGCACTTCCCAGTTCCCTTAACAGCAACTGGAAGACTTTTGGTTTGGATTTTTTTTTTCCTTGCTGTTACCCAAAGGGAAAAGGCCCCTGTTTTGCAAACAAGAAAGTATGAGACAAACCCCGTTTGCAAAAAGGACATAAAGCTGTAAAAGAGAGATTAATCTAAAAAGGCAACAGACACAGTGGGAAAAAAAGCTTTTTGATCAGCCTGCACTGAAGAGTCCTCAGAGTTATTAACAGAGGAGTAAGAAACTGAGGGAGAAAGGGAAGAGGCTGTAAAACTGCCTCATTTAGTCCTGAGCCATATAACCTCTAACTCCTGTAAGACAGGCATAGAGCCACTGCAAAAATCTCCTTTTGCTGTATGTTTTGTCACTCATATAAATCATAATGCAAATCCATTTAAATGAATTTGAAACTCCCCAAGTATTGCTGCTATTTATACATAAATAGGTAAATTCTTTCAGCTTATCAGACTTTCCACACACTACTGATAACATATCTTACAATGCCTTTAATGTGCATGACTGATAATTGGAAAACTGTTCTTGCATACAGATGACAACATAAAAGACTGCAGTTTTATTCCTTCTGAAAGAAACTAGTATATTGTATGAGATACTCTTTAGCGGATAGTCAGTGAGATACCTATTGATATCCTTCCTCGGTTTATTTGTTTCTAGGAAGCCAGTGTGTGTAACTTAAATTGTTGCAATTTCACCAGCAGAGCACCCTAAACCTGCAGGAATGTCTTCAACTCTCAACACACATGTTGTCACTTACAGTTGCACCCATTTTAATCAGATTCCCATATCCCTTTCTGAATAAACTCTAGTGATCAATCGTTATGCAAAGCCTGAAAAATTTTGGTGTGCTTTTTTGAGTTAGGTGATGAAAGTATGACTCTAGGGATAGGCACACTGCAGCAAACAACTGTCATAGCAACAGACAGGTTAGCTACGTATAGGGCTCCTAAGTTACTTCTAGGAAGAACTTTAAAAGAGTGCGTCTTTGCTCTTTCAGCTGGATAATACTGGATATATTTAAATGTGTACTGCAGACTCTTTTGTCCAGGGATGGGTCAGGAAAGGAAGTGAGGCTTTTTTCCCTTGAAGATGGCAACTTTAGTCTTGCTGTTGCAGCAGAGGGGTATAAGAAACACAGAAAATTGGAAGAAATCACATGCGTTGTTAAATTTAAAGACCACTTTTACCTTTCTAAAAGCAGATCAAGCCTTTATCACAAAATCACTGAGACTGTTTCCTGAAGTGTCCTGATTAGGATGACACCTCAGAAACTCATGCTGGTCCAGGGGTCAAGAATTTATTTCAATTGTTGTCTGTATTTATTTGTGCAAACTGATATCCACTCATTTAATCACCCTTCACCTGACATGGATTTCTTACCTCTACTCTTTGTACGTGACACAAACAGAGAAAGATAACATCTCATTAGTTATATTTTATTTTCTTAAATAATCAAACTTCTTTCAAATAGTGGCAGAAGAATTACAGGCACCTGGAAAATAAGGCATTTGCACTATTACATGATAATTTTACTTAAAACGATTACTTTGAAAAGCTTTTTCACTGGTGGTCTGTGGTTCCTATTATGTCAGAATAAATACAAAATTTCTAAACTGCCACTCTTCAAAAGTGTTTTCTCTCTCTGACCTGATATAACTGACTTTGCAACCTGATTCTGAGTTTTGCTAAGCAACTGCACCATGCAGAAGTCATGATCTGTTCAGAGAGCATGCCACAGGACATGGCTTTGTTATAGGAGTTTTTAAGTCCAGTCAGCGTGATGGCACAAGCAGGAAGGCAGCTTGAAGGCAGAGAGGGGTTATTAGCTCACACCGGTTTTTGAAACTGGAGCTGTGTGGAAACCAGGACAGTCTCTGTAGAGCTTCTCACAAGTCCATTTCAAGAACTAATTGTATATTATCGTTTTAATAGTTACATTGGAAATAGGTATGGTTTATAAGGCTGAAGAAGACACTCACAGACATAAGAGGACTTTACATACTCCTAAGGCACTTGTTTTAGGAAAGAAGCTTTATGAGAGTAGCAAGGCCTCTGCAAATACCGACATATGATTAAAAACTCTTTCAGCTTCTTTTTTATGTAACGGTCCTTGAATAATTTCTATAAAAACTTCATGTTACCTAAGAGTTCATCCACATAAAGAAGCCAGATTTTCCCATCTCTAGCTGTGCAGCTAAAACAGTACAGTTCTCCTAGTGGCAACACAGAGAAAAAGTCTAAAAATGCTGTAACAAGTACAACTTTTTGGTATCCAGGAAATCAAATAAATAACCGTATGAGGCACCTTGATTATCATATTTAACTCAATCCACTCTACATACTGATTCATCTCTCTCAGTTTAAAGCAACAGTTTTCAACCTCTTAATCTGTAGACCCTTACATTTTCCCAATGATTCTCAAGTAATGAATTTAAGCTTGCTTTCTTTGACAGGCAACAGTGATCCATGGATCAATCGCAGGCTGAAACTGTCAGCTTGATGGGAGAAGCTGCTGTGTTGTGTATTGTAACACTGTCATAGTTTTTATGCAGCCAAGGTCTATAAAAATGAGCCAAGCCCAAAATATCAGAGACAAATACATTTGCATTTTCTCAGATACTGAGGTAGGATAGGAATAACTGGAGATAGGAGGTCCAGTTGTTGGAAGAAATATCAGAAAATTGACTCAGAGCATGTGGATTTCTGAACTTCAGCTGCAGTGGTCCATTGCCCACTATAATCTTCTGTTACTCCTATTAATTAAAGACTTTTTTCATCTGGCATCTGTCTGTCCAAAGTTAATAGTTCTCCATATCAACATAAAAATCTAAGCTGATTATAACCTCCATTATTATTTGGGGTTTCTACCAGAGATGGATTTGCATGTAATGGCTTTTGCTTCTGCCTCTTCCACTGATTCTTTTGGGACCTGTAAGACGGGAAGAAGACAATCTTCATATCCATGGTATTCCTGGGCAGGCACCTGGCAAGGCCAACTCCTACAAGTATTGCAACAGCAGGTGGAACACATGGCCCATTGCAGAAAGAGTAAGAAGAGCTTGGAAAACATCCCCCACCCTTCCAAGGGAACCATAACAACTTGACATAAACAAACTTGGTAACTACTTGGCTGCCTTCCCTCTCATACTGCTGACAACGATGCTAGCACATGTTCTAACATTTGGGATGATTCCTCTGACATCAGCATGGGAAACTGTGTATGCTTGAGAGGAGACAAGGTGTCCTATCAGATTAATGCATCACACGATACTGCCCTGCCAAAAAAACCTCAAGAGTCATCAAATTTTCCTAGATCCACTGAAATCTGAAAATAACTTTATCAACTAAGAAAGATAACTGACATCAATACCAGTTTGCCCTCCTTCCTCTGTCATATATATCCTACCTGCTCAGCACACTTCTCCTTTGTGGTGGACAAAATTGAAGAGATGGACATATCTTGTTTCAAATCCTGGCCTGTTGGCTGTCTAGTACAGCAGAAATGGCTGTGCAGGAATTCCCCTTCTTATGCTGTGATTGTCCAAGAGCCACATACCTGCTTCTGAACAAATAGTGGATGAATGATTCTACCAAACTGGGTTTCTCTTTCCTTTTCTCACTGCTAATCTGTAACCACTGCCTTTGTAAAGAAGTGGCTCATTAATTCAAAGACTATTAAAAATGCTTTCACAAACAACAAAGTAATATTAATTATATATCAAAATTCATTACAGACCATGTTGTAGATGCTGAGGATGCCAGTATTGGTGATGCTAAGCTGCTTGTTGAAGACCCACCAAAGGAAAGCATGTTTTAGGCCTGATTGACTGCCCTCTTTGCTCATATGTCAAGGTAAGTGTAAAGTGGATACTTCTGAACTGGTTCTGCCTTACTCTTAATTCTTCCTGTTAGTGACTTGAGTACAAAAAGCTGTACACAGCTGTGTAAAGGTCTAGTCTTTTGGCTATTTTGTAGCTGCTTAAACCACAGGCTGATCAGATCCTGTAATATATGCACAGAAATCATGGATCAGAGAGCACTTCCAGTTCTGTTTTCAAGGTAAGACTGCAACATCATTGAACAACACCCTGCAGTCTCCTCTCACTGGTAAAAATCAGTGTTTCAATGCTACAAAACTTTCTGCCCTTTTTCCTCACACACTTTTCTCTATTAACATTCCTATACTGTGACATAAGTGTACCACCCGCGTGACACTGTCGTAGTAATTGCCCACGTGGCTATGAGCTGCAATAGTCTTTCTCCCTTAATAACGTCCAATTCTCTGCATTCATAAGGCAGTACCTGTGCAAGCAATTGGTGACTGGGAGCAGAGATGGCATGGGTATGTTCCCTGCAGAAAGCCTGATTTTTGCCTGGGACACCGCACAGAGGGAGGACAGGAAGACATTCTACCATGCGCAGCTTTTGCCTAGGGTTTAGTGGTCCCAATACTATGTCTTGTAACAGCCTGATCTCGTTCTCATTGCATTCATCCCACTGCTGATGAGCTAGGCTGCCTTGAAACAGCCTCTTTACATCAGCTCTGTCTGTGAAAAGCTAAACTCACACCCCTTTGGTGCTTGCAAGGGAATCATAGAATCATAGAACAGTTTGGGTTGGAAGGGACCTTAAAGTCATGTAGTTCCAAGCCCCCTGCCGTGGGCAGGGACATGTCCCACTAGATCAGGAAAACACAGGTCTACTCACTCTCTTCACAGGAAACAACGCACAGGGGTGGATTTCCCTAAAGCCTTCAGGTTGTCAGCCAACACTATGGACAATAGCACAAGATTTTATGTGCCTCAGAGTGGCAGGGAGGTGAATGGACAATGCGGAAAGATTCAGTAGCACAGGTGTTACAAACCGGAAAAAACAGAGTAGTATCTTTTTAATCATAAACAGCAAAGGAAAAGCATTTCCCCTGTGGCTTGAAGAGGGAGGAAATGAACCCACAGCTCTTTTACAGAATCAGGTAATAGCTGTGTTGCCATATGCAAGGGATTGTCTATAAAAATCAATATTCATTGTAACTTTTCTTTAGATAGAAAATAGATAATAAATGCTGTGAAAAGGCCAATCATTTACCTCCCTGTAGTATAACCCTGAATAGCAACACATCTGTTCAACCTCTTGTAATTCCTCTGGTTTGGCAAGCTATATTTCAGTATAATAATCTGCTTTCATTACAAAATTTTAAGATTCCTTGCTCTGTTAGGATTTAGTTCCCACACAGTCATGCTAAACTGCTTTGCCCCTTTCCCTAAACAAACAGTAGAAAGGATTCATATGTGACAATAAGGACTTTATGGTGAGATATACGCTGATTTTCTTTTTAATTCAAGGGAAGTATTGGCGCATAGTACTATTAAATACTGAGCTTGATCCAAAGTAGATCTTTGAAGACTTATCAGCAGGGGGCATTAATGTGACATTAAATTCCAAATACCAAACTACAAAACAACCCTGCAGAGCCTGTAGTGTTTTATGAGTTTAATATGTTTGGTTTCTCTGCTGCATTTTTCACAAGATCATCTCATTTTTTAAAATAGAGCTGGAATTCCAGTCCATTTGCTGACAGCTGCAATTTGTTGAATATGTTACTGCAGGCTTCATCCTGATTTTAAAAGGCATTATTTGTCCTTGCTTTATTTAGTTTAAAAGAGGAGAGGCTGACTTTAAGATTGGAAAATTTGCTGCCAGTAATTTCAAAAGGGATTATCTCCAGCAGGAAGAATAGGTGGGTTCCACACTCATGGAGGATATTTGGTCACAAGCATCAGTTGCTCCCTGACATCAAACCATGCACATTGGAGAAAATGACTGACAACACCCCACTTGCCTTTGGTTGCACTCTGACAGTAGCTACTGACCTGGAGAAGAGAGGTATTTCCAGAAGGCAATTTTTAAATAGCACCATTTTCCCCTCAAAATGCCCATTTCACTCTCCACTGACTCTGAGGGAAATGTAACCATGGTGACAATTTAAATTATCCGTTAGGAAGAATGAATCTAGGTGTTCATGTCAGTGGAATTTCATTTTGGGTTAGTTTTCCTACACCAACAAACAACAGAAAGAATACACTTTTTTCCCCATACCTATTGAAAACAATTCACAAAGCTCCTCTGTCAGAAAGTGAGTCTAGTGATGAGCTGGTGAATGAAGGGGATGAAGTTAAAGAGGAAGAGGTAACTGGTGTACTGGCTTTAATCCTTGGTCTTTTACTCCATGCTAATCCTTACTCCTGGCACATCATGACCACATCTTACTTATTTCACTGTTAGCAGAAGAGTTACTGAATGAGGTCTGATCTTATTGTATTAAAATCTACCATATGCAATAATCCACAGTGTGTCCATACAGGTAGTATAAAGAGCCATTAATTTACAGTTTTGTCACGAATTACATTCCTTGGACTAGCATTTTATATTTTTTTCTCCGTAATAAAAATCTGGAAAACTAGCTAAAGATTTCAAACTAAAGTTTTCAAACTAAAGAGATTGTCACAGCATCACCTAACCCCAGGAGTGGAATTCTTAAGGAAAATGAAGAAGAGTTTTAAATACACAGTAACACTGGGACCTTAAGTATCATTCAGATGATGCCCATGTTAAGGATATGGATCAATAAGCTGTTTGTCAACTACAGCAGCAAACTGTTCTCTAAAATGACTTAGGTGTTGCTTTCAGGTCCAGACTCTTTTACCTTTGGCTCCAGTATCTGGGACATCACGGTCCCAAACTTTCACTGTCTCTCATATATATATCCTGTAATTCAGTTAATACATTTTCCTCAGGTACATTCAGCCTGCTGCCTTTGTTGGCAAAACCCAGTTATGCAATAATAAACCAAAACGTGTTCCTCAAAAAGCTGTAGTAATAAATGCCTTCTGAACTTCTTGTGAACTCAGCTGCTACCTTCTGTGTGTGAAAACTGACTCCTCTCTCAGCAAAACCTGATGCTTATATTATTATTTTCCTTTAAGAACCCAGAAACACAGAGCAATGTTTGGTCTGATAGCCTTCCTGATAAATGTTGGATGAGATGTATACAAGAAAAGGGAGAAGAGAACTAAACTTCCATCTCTCAAATGGCAGAATGTGTCAAGACTTTTTTTTAATTTTTCTATATGTTTTCGGTAGATGTTATTAAACCCCTCAGGCCACAAATATAGTATATATCTTCTCTTGACCAGGTCCCATGAGGCTTTTCAGCAGGTAGCATTAATACTCTATCCAGTTCCAAACAGCATACAGCCAGGAAACTGCTACTTCCAGCACTTAACACCTTAAAATGATCAACAAACTATGACAGAGAGCAAGTAATTTTCCTAGAAGAAAAAGGATGTGTTAAAATGGCATATGTTCTGAATGATTTTTTTTTAGCAAAAGAAGCAGAACATAGATATATTTTGACTACTCTGATATTAAAGTAGAAGAAGCCAAGGACACATTTTCTTTACTTTTCTTTTGATTTGCCCATCAAGGCATCTGCAGAATCAGCATTTTCCCATGAGGAGTACATCACTGAGCATTTTAGTGTTCAGGAATGTACCAGCATCAATAACACCTATACAGCATGACAAGAAAGAACAGTCACTTTTTTTTTTCAAAGAACTGTACATGTTTCCTCAAGTTTAATGACTTGCTGTGGCAACTAAGGGAAAGAGAGGGAGAAAAGAAAGAGATACTGAGGTCGCGGATGCATATGACCACTTACAACTGAGTTGAAAGGAGTTACACTCCAGGACTGGTTTTAGGCCTTGCCCAAAGCAAACAGTACAAAATCCTGGGATCAACTGCAGAACTTGTTAAGAGAGCTCTCAAAAACTCCATGAAATCCAGCACCTAACATATTAATAAAAACTCCTATGTTTCAAGCATCAAACAACCAGCCACTGCTAGAAACGGATGCTTTGGAAGAGCTTGCTTGGTTGGAAGACTTGGCATGTTTGCCGCTGATTCTTCTTAGTACAGGCTGAGCTCTTTGCATATCGCTAAACTGTCCATAGGATGGTTATGAAATAGAGAATTGTCTGCAAGGATGTCCTCAAAGAACTGTTCTCCAAATTGTGCTTCAAGGGATTCAGGGCTTGCTTTTCTGAAAAATGAGATTCTGTTCTAAAATACAATAAATCAACGTCTAGCACTGAGCCAACCAAAGCTTTTCTCTCCTCATGTAACTATGTCCTATTCCAGCCTCCCAATGGAGGGCATGTTTTACGAGGCTTCAGTAGGTCCAATATCTCAGCACTAAACTACTCCCTGGAGAGTGTGTCCAGACACTCAATATCTACCTGGAGAGCAGATCTTTCTCCACTTATCTATCTCATAATGGATTTCATCCTGTATTCCCTGAGCTTAGGGGAGATTTGACAATGATTGTAATGAAAAGAGCATTCTCCAGTGCAATAAAGCCTAACAACCTCCTATGACTACAGGGATCGTTTGCAGTAGCACAGGGATTCAGGTAATGCATGACCACCCAAATGAGATATACACCAGGGGTAGACAAGACAGGCCAGGCCAGGCCAGGCCAGCTGTCCTCTCATAACATTTTCACACCATCTGAGAAGTCTTTATGAAAGAGGTGCCTTAGTCATCAACAAGACACTATATTCAGGAAAAGGTCGTCTCATCAAGTTCTACAGCTTGCTTTTCACTGGAGATCACTCTGGATCTATGTAATGGTTTGTTCCAGCCTCAAAAATACCAGAATTCATGAAACTTCTTGGAATACTTAAATATTGCAATATAGCAAGATAATAAAAGTCTTGTAAAAGTCAAAGCCACTCTAGAAAGTTTAATAAGAATCTAGTATTGCATTTTGTCCTTCTGTGAAATGGCTGTTTTGAGTTCCAATTCTTTTTGACAACAGTTTTTGACCAGTCCTTAACCTAGATTATACTGACATGAGTCATCCATTGCATTAGAAATCTTCTTAATATTCATTATCTGCCTAATTTCAGTAACCCAAACATAAAATTGCAGCTTATTTAGTTTTGAAGTAGCACAGCCATTCCATGCAAAATATGGATTTGATTGGCACACGCAGACATTTAATTTACATAAGGGTGCATGCTCCAGAAGTGTCCAATACAAAGATTGCCCTGGAAGCCTGAAACACTGGCCCTGGCTAAAACAACTTCCAAGTTGCCATATAACTCTGAGAATGGTTCACTGACTGATGATATTTCACTGTAAAAATGGCTCATAAAACCTGTTAAATCCATCATATACTTCAAAGGCATATTAATCTAGCAACTACTTTCACTCATATAGAAGCTGTCAGGAAAATCTATTCCTCCAATGACAAGAAGCAACAGATCCTGACAATACACAGGATTCTGGCAGAACAGAATAACAGATCTTTTAAGTATGCTTTTCAAGATTGTTCTGTGTAATCTTCATGTGGCATCTTTAAGCAAAGCTGTTCACAATGCAGAGGTGATTTCTGATGTGTCCCTGCAGGTAGGAAAGCAAGCACCTTCTTGAAGATTGAAAGGACTGACAGTGAAAGAATCAGATGAAAAGAACTAGGATATAGCAAAATATAAAAGAAACAAAGATCTAAGAAAGTGAAAAGAAAACCACATCAAAAGACAATACGTATATTCCTTGTTCTTTTTTTTCAGACCGTAAACTTGAATATGGATTGGGTGATGTTTCTAGTACCACTTTGGAGAAAAGCTTAAGGAAAAACAAAGTCAAAAAGGGACTTTTGCCCACTGTGACTTCTAGGCAAATGATAAGGTGTGCTACAGCAGAATAGCCTTCTACATAGCAATGCATACTCTCCCCCCAGTGACTACTCATTTACTATTGTCTCCCGTCTTCCTTTCTTTTGCTGAAGATCATTCTTGATTCCTGGCCTGTTAGAAGAACAGAGCTACCTTCTGGCAGCCAGCTGCCATGGAGTCCACAGGCCATTGCCTCATCCACACATTACTCTTCCAGGAAGACCAAATAAGTTATAAGAAAGCTCCCCATCACATTGACAGATCTAAAAGCTATTGGAATTATATCTGGCCAAAGGAAGGGGAAGCGGTTTTCCAGTCCTTGCAGGCTCAGGGAAACACCTCTCAAGGGAGATAAACCCTACATTAAAGTCATACAGTAACTGTGCATGGTTAGGAGAGAGCAGCTCATCAGAGAGCCCATCCTCTCACTGAGAATATTTTTCAAATCTGTTTCTCCTCAGACATTTTTGCCCACACTTTCACCTCTTTTGTTCTGGTCATCAACCTGGCTGTTGGAAAAGAATTTCTCTCATAAACCACTCTTGTTATGTTCTTACAAGATGTCACTTTAGGTAATGTAAATGTGAGTAGAAAGGAAGCTCAATTCCAAAGCAAATCAGTACATATACCCACATTTGTATTTTAGTGAACATTGAGAGTAGACTGGGAAGTTGGAGAGCTGTGAGGTTTTGAAGAACAGCAATAACTTCTATTTTGTTCTTAGAACAGAACTATTGCCCTACAATACTTCTCAATCTATTAAATCTAGTAGTAAATGTAAAGTCTCAAACACAGATACTCCACATTCTTTGGCCCTTTTCTGCTACCTTTGAAACAAATGGTCATGTTGCCATTGATTTTGAAAGGTGTTAACAGCTCACCCTTTCTCAGAAAGCTCAATTAATTATGGAAGTGCTCTCTGGGTAGGTGTTTGGAGTTAGAAAGGGGCAAATTATTTCCCAGCAGTAAATTAGTATACAGAGCCAAAAGGCTGCAGACAGAACCGTTGTCACAGATGTCACAGCAGGAGCTCTCCCTCCACCAGCCTGGTGGTGACTCCACAGGTCACCTAGATAAGTACTAAGAAGGAGTACATTTTATTTCTGTTTTGCTCTGCTCAAACTACTGTTCTGTTAGGAACATTTTTATAGGTTTCCAGATATCTACTCTCCTTGCAGAGTGCTTATTCTTATTTGTCTGGACCGTTCCTTTCCTTCAAAAATGATGCTCTGATAGTGTAAACAGTTACAAAAAATGACAGTTTTTAATTCTTTGCCCTGCTCCCAAGTTCTTCATTTACTATTATTAACTACTTCCTTCAGCAGTCTCTCTAATATTCTCCCTCTTACTCCTGAAGTGGCTTGGTACTCTGAAACATTTTACGCATCTGTTTAATCCCCTTCCTTTTCCCATATGCATGAAAACACTTTATCACATTTTTAGATGACTAATACTTCAACATTCCTATTCTGCTATCTGCTGAGGAAAAGAAGAAAGGAAAAGGTTGAGCAATTGTGTTTCAGAGAAAGCAGCTTTACAGATGACTGCATTTATTTATTATTAAAATATATTTTAAAATGTTGTGCCAGTGAAATGGAGCTATAACTTGATAAATGCTTAGTTCTAAAAGAAAACACTTTCTTTAGCTATGAAAAATTCTGTTGATAATTCAAGGCCATTAAAGAAAGAAAAGACTTACAAAGAAGGGAAGCGATGAATGTTTAACTAGCAGCTACTGAAATGCACCCAGGTATTCTCAGACAAATCTGAGACAGTCACATTTCAGGTTGAAGCAAAAGTCAGGACAAGAGACTTCATAGACAGTTGCTGAGAACTTGAACCTAGCCAGAGGAATAACTGTAGATAAGTCAATCTGTGCCTTGGTTTCCCCATCTGTAAAACTGAAATACATCTACTCTTATAACTGATGTGATACAGTAATTATCTCAGCATCAAGGAGACTTGGAGAATGAGAGAACAATTATATGGAGCCATCAGCTACAGGCATGTTTGAACAAGGTGCCAAGCTGTCATTGGCAGTTCACGGAATTGCTAGGATTGGCACGTAACTCTGGAGATCACCTAGTCTGAACCCCTGTCTCAAATCAGGGTCAGCTAGATCAGGTTGCCCAGGTCCACATCAAGTTGTGTTTAAATAGCTTCAAGAACATAGACTCCACAATCTGTCTTCACCATCTGTCCCAGTGGTCAATCGCCCTTGCACGAAACAAGGTTTTTATACTGTTAAAAGAAATTTCCTTTTTTTAGTTTGCCAACTGCTTCTCATCCTTTCACTGGGTACAACAGAGAAGAGTCTCTCTTGTACTGGGGAGCCCAGCACAGCTCTTCAGATGTATCTCATCAGTAATCAGCAGAGGGGAAGGATGTTCTCTGCTGATTTGCTGTCAGTGCTCTTCCTGATGTAACTCAGGAGGTTGCTGGCTGCCTTTATCAGAATGGCATATTGCAGTATCATATTCAACTTGTCCACCTGTGTTCCCAGGTCCTTCCTCCTTCACAATGTCATGTGATCACTAGTCATGCTGGATACCCCCAATCACTTACTTGTCCTTCATATGTTTAGAAATGGCTTCCAGGATTAGTTGTTCCATTGCCACACCAAGGACTGAGGACAGGCTCACCAGTCTGTACTTCCCTGCATTGTCCTTCTTTCCCTTCTTGAAGACAGGAGTGACATTCATTTTCTTACATTCCTCAAGAACCTCAACCTATCACCATGACCTTTCAAAGACACTCAAGATAAAATACAGTGATGTTCTCTCTGACCAGGGAAAGTATATTAGTCACCATACAGCAGTCCTATTTTATACCCTTTCCTAGTGATCTGCTTAACACAGATACTCAGAGCCCTGCTGCCAAGACAGGATTTTGATCTGGCTCACAACTGCCTTATATTCTACTGGTGAAAGATGTCATCCTCCTAGGTCCAAGGGGTGCATGGGTAGGGGACAATGCGGCTCTTTTCCACTCTCTTCAAGATCAGCTCAGTATCCTCTTAGTAGCTGTGAAGCACTTTGATGTCTTTACACAGAAAGCTCTCCAGTGGCTACACAAACAAATCACAGTGTAATTAGCACTAACAGATCAGTGCAGAGGAGGTTAGAAGACAATGGTCAGCATAGGCATATGGTCAGACTTGCTGTCTATTTGATTTTCATTTAAAGACAGCACACAAGTGAAAATACCACAAGAAAAAATGGACAGGACTGCTGTGCTACAGATCTTGCAGGTATCCACTCAGCACACATACAGCGGCACAGTGACTCCCTATTGTCCTCCTTTTGCTTTACCGTGCCTGAGTGTAGAAATGCAGCATATGATTTTGCACCGTTGGTGTCACAGCTTCAGACAGATCTGCTTCCTTATGCTACACTACGTCCTAACCTAGATCCTACAGGAACAGAGCACACTGAAAAATGAAATCTGCAAATTTAATTTCAAAACAAGAAAACATTTCACTGGGAGATATCTGTCAGTATACACCCAAACTGCAGCTCCCTAACCCTCCTGTTAGTCTTAAAGGTGACATTGCCCTGGCAGGCATTGACTTGGGTAAATGTACAGTTTATGCATCACGCTGTGTCACAACAGTGAATCTTAAAAATCCAGGATCTCTCATTTCCTCCTAAGTAAGCTAGTGGGATAACATCGTATCTGCTACCTGAGTTCTAGTGAATACACTAAATTAGACATTACATCGAAAGCTCAGTTCTGAACAATGTTTTCTAATGAAAATTTCCAAAATATTCTGTATTTGGGTATTTTATGTTCCAATACCCTTGGACTGGACTGCTGTGTCCAGTAAAAGTCACCAAGTCCCGTGGTATCAAGACAGCCCCAAATTTATCATTCCAAAATCATCTGCAGAAGATGAAACATCAAATCTAGTACTGTAACAATCCTAGCCATATCACCTTCTTAGATGCTCTTTTTATTGTCTATTTCTTCCAGGTATAAAGGCTTTCCCCCTAAGTGGACAGCCTCGAAGGCAGCTTTGAACCGTTGTCATTAATAGAACAGCATTCATTAAAATTCATAAAGCTTGCCTGCACTTCCAGACCAATGTTATTTAATGGAGTTGTGCAGGTTTATAGTCATTAGACATTGATGAATGCAGCAGTTACTGCCAAAAGAAACTATCTCCTGATATCAAGATTGCAGGACTCAGACCAACAGAGACAACATTTTAAATTAAATAGGAAACTACCACAGACATTTTACTTCACCTAAATGGACACCATCTTATTAATATGCATAATGCATTCTAAAATCCATTTTATCTGCCTTCAACATTTTTCCAACTGAATAGGAAGCTTTTAAAAAAGCAAATACCTTATCACTCTGAATCTCTTCTGCTGCTTGCAAGTCATGTTGTGTCTGAGCCAATCTTTTCATACAAGTTTTAATCAACGGTAGGCAGTTATATTAAAAAATTAATAATGACCATTTCATTTGCCAGAATCTGTAACTGGTTTGCTATATAATTGTGAATGCAGGGTACAGAAGAAGGCAAAATTTGGGTTTTGTAAACTTAGATAAAATCCCTATGTTTTGGTTCTCATTTTTGTCCCTTCCACTTAAAGATGCCATTATCTTTGCAACATTAGCCCTGTTAAAATAAACAGAAACACCCACTGCTATTTCCTATGGCTATTTATCATGAAGAAGTTTAGTTTTAATTCAAGAATAGTCTGTCTGAACCTGGATTTAACATTACTGATGTTCCTCAAGATTCTCTTTAAACAAGTCTCCACATAGAGAGAGCAGTTTTATTTCCTTTTGTCTCAATAAACCAAGGCACAGTAGCAGCAGGCATTAAGATGCACATGCGCTTTTTGTAAGAAGCTAAGTAGTAGATACTATGAAGAACAGTCCAATGGAAATTATTTTAGTATGCAAATGTTAGGAGAATGATACGGCTTATCAATTTACAAATCAGACTGAAGTGGCAAGGTTTGAAATAGGAAGCTTGATCTAACATGTTGGAGTCTGCAAAGAGGAATGTGATTAAAGAAATCAACACATTGACTATACAGTGCATGAAAATACGTAGGTGAAATTATTGCAAGAAAGTGGCTAGGCAGACAAAACTGGTTGTGAAGTTCGAACTGCACATTTAAAATTCGGGAGGATTTTTTTACATGATTCATGCCCTTACTGCTTTCCTTTACCCACTTATTTTTTGGTGCACCCTACCTTCTCAATGTCATTGGGCCTGCACTCTTTCTCTTTCACATGAGGTTGTACCACTTTACTAGAAAGAATATTAGAGACTAGTGTTTTTCCTATGAAGGCACTCAAAAACTGAGCAGGATACCTAGTAAGATAATAGGAAAACTCAACTGGATAAGGCCAAGAGGAACTTAATCCAGTTGTTGCTGTTCAGAGCTGTGCTGTGCCTAGAGACCTCCAGAGATCCTGTCCTATCTGAATTATTCTGTGAGTTTATGTCTTTTCTTTTAGATCAGAGAAGTATGGATTGAACATCTCTTACTGACTACGTTGAACCTGGTTGCCTTTCTTGTTCAAATCATATGTACTTGGAATTTTTTCCAAATCCAAAACTGTTTTTCTCCCTTCTCTCTACAGAAATGACTCTTGTAATATGAATGAAGATCATCATGACAAGCCAACGCTGCTATGTTTTCTGTTCCCACAGTTCTGCCCATTTGAATGTTTCAGTATGTTTTCTACCATTATAACAGAGCTGCATTGACTTTTGCTTTGGATGGTTTAAATAAGATCATAAAGATCCCTGATAACCACTGATTTAACTGCCTCCAAGTCAAAGATTAGCATAATTATAAAACTAATAAAAGTGTAATCTGTTATCCAGTGTATTTGAAAGGCTCATTCACTCCATTATAACTTGAATCCTACACTGGTCAGGCACTAATACGAAACTAGATTATATTTATGATGTACATTTACATAGTTTTTGCTATAACTTTATAAAAATGCAGTATTGATTAGACAGTACAATAAAGCAAATGGAAATTTGATCAATAGTTTCACTTTGAAAAAAAAAGTATCAGAAACTATTTTGAGTAGAGAGTTAAAGATCAAACCTCACACTCCAAGAACTGTTCAAAATTCACAATGAGTGTTGGAAAATATATGGTTTAATCTAAAACACAGCAGTACTAATTCAATAATGCTGTACATATGCACAAAATAATGACACACTGTTTTTCTGTGTTTTAATAACATATGTAGTAAGTATTGATATATTATTGTTATTAGAGTCATTAAGGCTTCATGAACAATAGTTATTGAACTCTAGGATACACACGCAGAATTTAACAGCTGGGAGAAGGAAAAACAGTGACAATTCAGTCATTACAAGGCTAAGTGTAGCCATTGAATTCATCTTCCTAAGTGGTGACAAAACTGACAGTAACCCCATGAACACGCCCAGGGTGGTGAAACACTGGAACAAGTTGCCCTGAGAGGTGGTAGATGCTGCACCCCTGGAAATAATCAAGGTCAGCTTGGGCAGAGCTCTGAGCAACCCGATCTGGTTGAAGACATGGACTAGATTACCTCTAGAGGTCCCTTCTTATCTAAACTATTCATGATTCTGTGATAATAATTGCATCACTATTCCCAAGCTCCTTTAATTTTATTGCATCATAATTTGGTAGAACCCATCAATAATTACTATAGAATTGTAAAAAGTTAATAATGCTGTAGAATTATGAAAAGTTAATAAATGATTCAAACTTAGTTTAAACTCTTAAGAGTCTATCCCCCATGTGTCCTATTACATGGGTTCTCCTGTTCATCTGCTCACGTGATCAGGTCATAAGGAAAATGACATGAAAAAGAAGCGTATAGTGGGTTTTGAAGTGTGTCTAAAACCTTTGGGCAAAACAGCCTAGCTGTCTGCACTAACCCTCTGCAAATATGCAGAGTCTTTGCTGAAAGGCCACTAGAGACCACAGTTAGCCATGGGACTCTGGGTATACCTAGTCTGATGCAGATCTTAGTCCCAGAGAGTTCAATAAACACATCACCCAAAACTAAGAGTTACTAACCATTATGAATGACCATCTGGTTTCTTGAACTGTGTAACAACTCTCTAGAAATCGACTACGTACTTAGTAAAATATTGATTAATCATTTATCTAACAACCATTTCTAAAAATCTATCTGCAAGAGAAATCTTGACCATTAAATCACCTCTGTTTCAAGATGAAGGCACATCTTTATCCCTGATTCTTTAATTTAAAATTGGAGTATTCCAAGAAGAGCTAATATAAATTATCATTGTATACTTATAATGAAGTCACAGACACCCTTAATCTTATGAAACCTAAACTTCTGAATCAAAAGTATTATTTCAGGCATGAAATCAAGCTGAAAGATAATCCATGAAGACTCATATACTCTAAAAATGAGTGTCAATTTCCAATCATTGTTGTAAGCAATCATCATCACAAGTAGCGATTTCATGTTTGTTAAGACTTGAGTGCTCATTTAGCACCACAGGCCCAAGATGTAACAACTTACACAGCTTTAATACCCAGCAACACCACTATCTCACATATTTCCTGCAACCACATCTGCATATGATCAGTTTTCAAACAGACTCTTCACCAGCCTCGCTAAGTTCAAAGCTGTGAACAAATATGTGGCACATGCACAATTTTCTGTGAGAGACAGCATATGATCAAACTTTAGGAATGTGATTGGGGAACTACTTGAACTATATGCAACACCTTAGAGAAATTCCTGGTGAGATACACCACTGAAGTGCAGTATGACTGTAAGGACATCTGTCAGAGAAACACTGTTTACTACTAAAAACACTGGGATGTGGGGATGGACAGAGTAGAATGTAGCAGGCCTCCCTTCACGCTGCCCTAGAAGTCACAAAATAAATCATGAAACCTGAAAGTGCAATAACCAAGTGGGTTAGTAATATGAAAACATACAGTATAATTTCTCCAGAAACCTGTATTTTATTTTATTTGTTGCCATGTTCTCCTGCATTCCTAACAGATTTATTTTTCTGTTATTCAGATGCTAGTAACTGGGTTACCTGTTTGCACTTTGGAGGGAGAAGACATCACAATTTAGAAGCTATTTGTTTCCCACATAAAGGCACCAAAATGTTCTGTCAGCAGTTTGGGTAAGTTCCAGGTTGGTGTAGTCCTTTAGGTTTGTAAAGGATGCACAAGACTTGGCAGACTGACTCCTGGTCTTTAAACTCTGTTGGAATTTCTAGAGAGCAGAAAATGCCAATATTCTTTAAAAGCTAAATTGCTTGTACAAATCTGTTTACTGTAAGACTGGGTCTTGATGACTTCACCCATCTAACATTGCTAAAACAAAACCCTCTTTTTCAGTGTCTGCATTGGCTGGTCAGGAGCCAGAAATCAAGCCCTTCACAAGCCTGATGAAATATGACATGATACCTATTTTATATTTGAAAATCCTCCTGATGTCAAAACAAGTGTCAAAAGGTTTGAATGGGTTTGATATTGCAACATACGCTTTGAGTATCTTTTTTTGTTCTGATGTTTCTCCATTCTACTGATTAGTTCTGAAAAAGCTTGGTTGTTGTATTTAGGGTTACTTAGTACAGAATTGTGGGTGCCTATTAATTCCTTTCCACCCTATTTAAAACTTCACGAATCTTATGCAAATTAAGTGTCATGCTAAACAAGCCTAGGGATATTCCTACAAACAAAGAAAATGTGTATGTTCGCAGATGCAGAGCCAAGGAAATAACTACACCTGTAATGAATCCAAGTTTTCACATATCTGAGCAAATAAATAGGTCAACATTGTGGATTTGAATGAGAAAATATGAAAAACCCTCAGGTCTCTGAACTATGCAAACAAACAGTAGAAAAGTAACACAACCACTGCTCTGCCAGAAACAAAAAAAATCAAAGTATACTTCTGAAAAGAGAGAAAAATTCAGCAGTAATTTTCACTCTATTCCCATAGAGAGATAGCAACCCATGCTACATACTGTGTCACATGTATTTTCACACTGCTATCTATTTTAAGCCTAATTAAAGTTGCCCAGCCAATGCCAGAAATACCTTCCATCTTAGAAGGCTTCAAGTATGGTTTACAGAGTTCTGCACGTATGATACAGAAAACTAGCATGAATGGTGCCTGATTTTATAACCAATTTTCTTAAAATCCATATACAATTAAATCTGATTACTAGTTTTTCTACCAGTAATCTACTAAAGCTATGTTGGGTTTCTTTTTTTTTTTCATTTACAGGTCATCAAAATGCATTTGAATTTAAAAACCAAAGCAAACTCAATCTTCCTTACTGCTGCATAATAAAAAAAAATATACCCAATCTCTCAATTCCTTCTCTTACAAACCTGGTTATATAGAGCAACATATTATAAATTGAAGCAGCTTTCAAAAAGTGTGTGCTAGTTTCAGCGTACAGTGAAACAGATGAAGTAGTACGTTCACAACATTTTTCTCTACTACTCAATGGTGCCTCTAATATCTTCACTGAAAATTGCACCAAATTCATTGGTGCTACCCCTGAGATGTTATTCAGTCTGTCAAAGGGTTTATTTCTGACGGGTAATGTTCAGGTTAAAGACAGGATACAAAACAGGCCTCATGTGTTTGCAAGCAACATTAAATCCTTCTTTCACCTGTGTTTTAAAGAAAAATGGAATAAAGCAGCTCATTCCTCTTGGGCAGTCTCTTAATGCTAATTTTAAAATGTCCTCAAGAAGCTAAGAAGTAATCTGTTTTTTTCTAGAGTGCTTATTTGGCCAAAAGTTTTCTGTGCTTTTTGCCTAATTGTGAAACACCTAGAAAGATTATCTTTTCAGAAAAACAAGTTTTAGTTTATAGTCAGGTAATATGAAAGCTGCCTACCAATTTACAAAACTAATCCAACATTCAGGAAGCACCTTCTCACTGAGATTTAGCCAATTTTACAATATGGAGTTATCCAATCATCTGGAACAAAGGAGGTAGTGATGAAGAAACAAAGAAAGCAAACAATAAGGAATGACTGGCAAATGGGGAACATGAAGAGGCATTTAGAAAGAGAAACAAAGACAAATAGATACATATGCTGAGTGAATAAAATAAAAAACAATGACTCTCAAGAAACAGAAGTGATTGAAGCATGGGGATTACACAGAAACATCACCCTGTTACAAGAGGAACTCCCCCGAATTTGCACAGCATCTGTCACCATCAATTCACACAGTCAGTCTAACTACAGGATATAATGACAGGCAGTTTATACAACACCAGCACATGACATGTCCCTCAGGGCATTTCGTCCTCACAGCATCCCAGTGGAGTGGCATAGCACTGCTGCTTGCACGGCACAGATGGAGAAACAAGGCACAGGGCTTTAAATAGCTATGTGCAAGACACCTATAGTGAGGGGGAAAGGACTGAGCCGGCACACACAAACCACTGGAAAATCCCATTTTTCTGCCTCAGCAGGAAGCAAAATAAAAATGCACCACATGGTGGATACTAGATACTGCTGAAGAAACAAGTCACTAATAAGCGCAACTATCTGGAAATTAGGTCAACTTGGAATGTGTTTTTGGTTAATTTTTATATTAAAGTCTGCCTAGAATTTTTTGACATTTTTTGAAAGAACTGGACATTGCCTTAACAAAATTAAAGCCTGCATTATCAGTACCCAAAACTGTGCTTTTATGTTTATATGTCCTTTATACAATTCTAATCATATCCATTAAAGCTCTAATGCAATCAGCAAGTTTTTCTTAACAGACAAGTGACTTTTTAAAAGAAACAGAAATAGAAAGTCACTCCTAATTAAATGCCTCGCACAAATGTTGCTTTGAGGACCATAACACATAGAAAAAGGCATTTCACACTCCCTAAACACTGCTAAAAACCGAGATGTCACCAGTCACTACCCCCAAATGTGCAAAACCTTTTGAGTTTTCAGAACAACTGCACAAAAAAATACAAAAAAACCAGTGCCGTGTATGTCATTACTGTTCTCAGTTCACTTATTTTTCATAGCTCCCTAAAGCCTGTTGCCATGCTAGTGACAAACAGGAGTTCAAGAGGCACTTATTTCACTTACATGAATAATTTCAGTATTGCAGAAATTCTCCTGCTGAAGAATAGCTGTTGGCCTGACTACATGAAGTACTGGCAAGAAAATGTAGGCAGGCAGAAGAATGCTTTCCTTCTGTGCTTCTGTAAATTGAAACTTTTTTTGAAATTATGTTTGAATTGATAACTGAAGATGATTCAATCTGTCCAAAACTAAACCAGCAAAAAGTAAAGGAAAATTCAGCCCACTAACTGTAGAAACAGCGATCATATGAGCCTGTAGCATACCTACAATTCAAATCAAGTTTGCATCAGAATAGATGGAAGAATATCTTTTTTTTTTTACTTTAAGCATTTTTCATTTTATTCATAGGGGAGGGGAGAAGACATTTTTCTCACAAAATCTTCAGTTCTTTGCAATGTGCTCTATATCAAGCTGACAAGAAGAGTTTCCATTCTGCCTGAAAAAGCTTTCCTGAGGGCAGAATAATGGATTTAGTATGAAAAAGTGGGATCTTCAGATGACAGAATTTGAAATTCGTCCAATGTTTTAAGTTTTAACGGTTTGCTTATTTGAGTCTGCGTCTACTACATTATCAATGTCAGGATTATAATAATTACAATAAAGCACAATGTGGCACATTAAAGTCACTTGGCATTCAGTAACTCTTTGATCTGTTTAAGCCAATTTAATTCAATTTGGTGCCAGAAAATTGCAGTGTTTTCATGTTAAAAGACACGCCTTTGGCGCACCTGACTCCTTTAGAAGTAACTGTACTAGAAAATAAATAAATCCTTAGATAACTCACACCCTGAAATAACTCAAGCCCTGAAACCAGGACTTGCAGAGCAAGAAGGAGTAGGAGGAAAACATGAAGTGCCACATCAGCAGAAATCCCATAATAATCTTCTCCTTTTATTATCTAGAAAGCCCTTATAGTTATAACTGCTGTTGACTCAGAATAGATGAAAGAGTTTTCTTCAGAGGAAGAAGTGTTGCTTGCTTATGGCTTCTTTAAAAAAAAACCATCATTCAAACAGATACAATGGCCTAAAAGTTGTTTGCATGCTTTCCTCCTTAAGCCACATGTAATTGTGGAGATGCTATTTATTTAGAGTGTTTAAGTATCCTTCCAACATCTATTGGAAAATGCAATTATCACACTGCTTTACACTTCCTGTCACTAACGATAAGCATCAAATATGCTGCAAATTCAAGTATAATTACTTTGACCCTTTAAGTTCAAAGCCAGACTGAACCTGGCTCCCCTGCACCCCCTAGCATGAGTTTCAGCCTAGAAAGCTAACACCCCAAATGAGATGAACAAAGAAACGAGAAAGACCATAGCACATGGAAAGCCCTGCTAGATTAAGACCTTAGGTAGCCTGCCAGTGCCTTAGGGCAGGAACTGAGATTCACCAGGCACTGAAAATCTCCCACTTCTACATCTGGATCTGAGGAAGCTGAGTTGTTCCAACAATTCATTCCCTGTCTACAGAAAACCGGGCTACTCTGTACAAAACACATCTTCACCAGCTGTGGCTTTACCTTTCCCTACCTTCAACCAGCCCCATGTAGATGCTGTGAGGAAGGATGTAACATAGCACTGCTTGGACCAAATGTTGTAAAGCTGGGTTGTGAAATAATGCCACAGCTGAAGCATCATTACAGATGTTTCTGACAACACTTATGTCATGCATGTCCCAACAGGTGAAGGACGGAAGAGATGCTCCACAAGGAGTTTTGCCAACAAATGCTATACAAGTCAAAAGGACATGAAAAAGGAAGTATATGTGAGAAATTTCTTCCTGTTATCCCAGATGCTGTTTCTCCTACTTTCTCTCATGCTTGCCTACAATCCCTAAGAATCCAGTGATCAATTCCAGCCATCAACAAATACTCCAATAAGCTGCTGTGCACTGTTTGCATTTGCTGGGATAAATCCAGGGCATACCAGCATCCAGGAACTCTATAGCCTTTGCTGCATGCTTTAGGTCCATCACTGACTCCAAAGGGCACAGGAAGCTACTGGAGTAGGTCATCCTGCTCTTTGCACTTCTATTTAACAACCATCAGTACCTAAGAGCATCAGTACTAATGGACCAGATACTCAATGGTCCATACTCTGCTCCAAGAGATGGTACATGTTTAGGCTGAACATTAGGAAAAAATTTTTCACAGAAAGGGTCATTGGGCACTGGCACAGGCTGCCCAGGGAGGTGGTTGAGTCACCTCCCCTGGAGGTGTTTAAGGCACGGGTGGACGAGGTGCTGAGGGGCATGGTTTAGTGATTGATAGGAATGGTTGGACTCGATGATCCAGTGGGTCTCTTCCAACCTGGTGATTCTGTGATTCTGTGCCAGCTGAACAAGGAATGGAATTGGTCTTAATGTTGTTGTAAGCTGTTATGTGTGAACCAAGGCTGGGCAAGAGTCTCCTGAGGACTCCTCACTGATACAAGCTGCAAGCAGTGCTGAAAAGAGGGCTGGGGAAAAAGAGAATATTAGTCTCCTGTACATCCTAATTAATTGCTCATGTGTTTAACAGAATGTAATGCACGAAATCTTCATGGACATTTGGTTGAGGTGCTAAGGGGCATGGTTTAGTGTTTGATAGGGATGGTTGGACTCGATGATCTGGTGGGTCTCTTCCAACCTGGTTATTCTATGATTCTATGAAATGCCAGACTATAATACCTCTTCTAATACAATGAAGAACCATCTAGAAAGCTGCCTGCATTATTTGGGAGAGAGAGACTCAGATTTGATAAGTGGCCAAAAATTAATGATTCCCCATTTAGCCTTTAAATTCATTCATAATGTTATGATGTTTCTAATTAGGGACTGAAAATGTTGATTTAACATATCTGTTATTACAGATTAGACATCGCATGCTATCCCTGTATTATTAAAAACTTTGTATTTTGAACATAAAAAGGAATTTGTAGAGTCAGGTTCAGGTTTAAGTTTTTGTAATGAGCTATTCATCTTCAGGTCAAGTTTCACAACAACTAATTGCCACAAGCTAGTTCAGTGTGCAGAAAAGGAAAGAGAAAAAAATAGAACTGCAAATAACCACTGAAATTATGTGTCACATTTGTACAGACTGAGGCAAAATGCAGTTTAAAATGTCCAAGCTGCTTGTGACATCTCTTTTCCATCACCATCATCAAAGATTTTTTGAATTCACACAGCCTACTGGGCAGTTAGGTAACTGGACAGTTAGTTTCTTTCCTCCAGCTGGAGAAGACACTATGAGGAAAGGACTCCAGCTGAGTAAGGCTTCAAGAGGTCCTGGATGCCGCTGCATGCTTTTCCCACATCCCTGTGGAAAGGTCAGTGCTCAGAAGCTCTAGAAAGCAAACATTTACAGCATGCATTACACATGCTGCTGCGGCATACTCAAACCATTCCAAGATTTCAGTGGAAACAGAATAGGTCTTACACAACATCCAGTAAGTATTACAATTAGTCTTCCAACTGTTCTCAGTGCATCTCTTGTAGAAAAGCACAAGTCATCTCCTAATTTGGGGCAAAGACTGGGTATTGCATTTGAGCTACAGGCAGTTCTCTCTGTTATCTGTTATCTAGTTATCTAGATTTGATGGAAGCTTTCATCCTCCTTGCAAACTGGGAGTTTAGCCCCTTGCCAAGGAAACCATCTCAGTCTTATAAGCACAAGCTAAACATTTATTCACTTGGATAATAATTTTGGCCAGTCCAGCAGAGTTAGGGTAAGTAAAAGAAGCATCAGAATAAATTAAACTATACCGCATAAAATAATAAGCTGATTAAAAATAACTACCTAACCTGCCCTTAACAAAGATATGGACCTGCACTCCATTTTGGGAACAACCAGTCCTGTAACTTTACTGCTAATCAATTCACAGTCCTTTCGCTAGACAATCCCCTTCATTACACTGTAGGAACAGGCATACCTTATCTAAATTTTATGTTCCTCCTGAACTGAAATTAGAGCTGAGTGTTGCTTCCTCAGCCTACCAACCATTAGATTGTGAGATCAAACATTTCCTTAAACAAGGTCTAGTCCTTGTGCAGCAGCAAGGTGGATACGTGGCTGTGGAAAAATGGAAAGATGTGAGCAATCACCTGCTGCTGACCTAACCTACAGCTACTGCCTACAAATATCACAGGACTAGTTGGCAAAACCAGTTAGAGGCAAGTTTTGAAAACACAGCATATAATCTTGTGTGCTTTTACCAAAGATGCGGCTAACTTATGCTGGAGTATTTTCAAAGGACTTTATGGCATTGAGTGTGAAGACTGATATTGAAGTTATTAAGTAAGAAAGCATGTTCCTAACAAACAATATGGCCAACAAATGACTTAATTCCTGCGAGGCAGAGCAGTCTTCAGTGTAGGCTTGGCAACTGAATGCTGCACTCACCTCAACAAAGATGAAGCAGGGGATGATGGAATAACTTCTCTGGGTATTGTTTCCTAAAGCCATTTCTCATCACTCTTCTTGGGGAGGCACTGTTCAAAACTTTGTTATCCTGGAAAAGAAAAGACAAAGGTATTTCAATATGTTTCACTTTTTGGCAAATTCCACATTTAATACAATGAGGTTCGTTCCATGGAGCACCAACATATTGGACCAGGGATACAGACTAAAAAGAACATCAAGGTCTAGCTTACAGTCATCCAAAATAACCTAAGAAAACACTCCTTTTCAGCAGAAAAGCAAGACACACACACAAGTTACAAGATACATCATCTACAGAGCAAAGATAAAGAATGCAACTGCTTTCCTTAACTACAACCCACTCCCACTCTAAGGCTTCCTCCCCAGAATTATAAAATCACATTTTCAGCTCACTGTCCTGCCTGAAGTGTGGCTTCAATCAACATGTTTTAGTAACTGACTCGCAAATTTGTACTTTAAAAGACTTATAGTACCCTAACTGTACACATGATGAAAATGTTTATCTCTGTAAAGTGTGACCTGCTCAAGATGACAGCACACCTTATGCACAAAAAAACCCCTAAAAAGCAAATAAAACAAAAGGAAATGAAGGACAAGGCCCTTGTTGCAGAGCCTTTCTTGCTTGCTAGAAATTTGTACATTACTTTAGGCTACTGGCTTTTTTAATTAACACAACCTTGCAACACTCTGTGCTGAGGCACTTATCTTCTTACAGCACAAAAAGCAGGAAAGAGATTCATAGAATCATAGAATCATAGAATAATCAGGTTGGAAGAGACCCACCGGATCATCGAGTCCAACCATTCCTATCAAACACTAAACCATGCTCCTTAGCACCTCGTCCACCCGTGCCTTAAACACCTCCAGGGAAGGTGAATCAACCACCTCCCTGGGCAGCCTGTGCCAGTGCCCAATGACCCTTTCTGTGAAGAACTTCCTCCTAATGTCCAGCCCAAATCTCCCCTGGCAGAGCTTGAGGCCATTCCCTCCTGTCCTGTCCCCTGCCACCTGGGAGAAGAGGCCAGCACCCTCCTCTCCACAACCTCCCCTCAGGCAGTTACAGAGAGCAATGAGGTCTCCCCTCAGCCTCCTCTTCTCCAGGCTAAACAACCCCAGCTCTCTCAGCCATTCCTCCTAAGACCTGTTCTCCAGCCCCCTCACCAGCTTCATTGCTCTTCTCTGGACTCGCTCCAGAGCCTCAACATGCTTCTTGTGGTGAGGGGCCCAGAACTGAACACAGTATTCGAGGAGCGGTCTCACCAGTGCCGAGAAGACCAGAAGACTAACATGGAAATTTTTTATTGAGAGTGCATGTGCTTGTCTGCGTGCACGAAGTAACACATCAAGAAGCAAATTCTGGCTTAAATGATTTTAAAGAGAGAAACAGGCTAGTAGGAAAGTGGGTCTGGAAAAGCAGCACATAGCTTAGAGCTGCTAGGAATGTTCATGAGACACAGAAGGCAGTGGGAATCTTTTGCTATCAATTTTAATGTGATCATATCAAGTAAGTGCACAGACTTAGTTGGGCCTGGCCTCCCTTCAAAAACTCACACAGAAACCCTGTCCAGATCATATGCATCTCCTTAGGCCATGGCCAGGGAGGAGAAAGGAGATGAAAGGTGGTGTATATTCCAGAGGATGCTTTACATAACATCTTTCCCCAGCTCTTTGACCTCACTGGCATCTGGGTGGTAATTCAGGCCTTGGTATATGGAACCTGTGAAGTTCACAAAAGGGTTGGTGTTTTCCCACCAGCTCAGTAATCTCAGAAGGGTTACTGGAAGAAATACTGCTGTCAGAGCACTGATTTCAGCAGAAGTTACAAAGCCTGAGGAGCTGGACCCACTTCCAGTGCTCATCACCTGCACCATGATGCAGGCTCTTGTCTTGCCACCTATGAGCTACTTAATGTATGTCTCATCTCAGGTCTTCACAATTTGACCCAGAGCTGTAAAATACACAATGTATACAATAGTTTTGGTAATATAGTTCTTGGCACAACACAGCTACAGTGACTCCAGCAAGGTCATATATCCTGTGCCAAAATGGCTTCTGAACTATTATGCATTGAAAAATGCAGTTCCGGTCAAACAAAATACTCAGGAAATACTACCTGTGCTATGCTTCAGGCACTCCCATCCTATACTGTATGCCAGTACTGAAACACAAATATTATGGATTTTTAACGCACCTGTTTGTCCAAACATATTTCAGAGTAATTTAGGAGATAAAATGGGTTTTGTCTTGGAGATTAGATGTGGAAAAAAATTCTAATAATTTATTTTTTAACGTTTTTCATACCATCAGCTCTCGTGCCAAGTGGCTCTCCCACTAGCTTGTCAAACACATTGTGCCTAGTAGAATAGTAGGTTAAAGAGTTAGAGCAGCTTACAAAGTATTATTCTACTAAACTCTTTTTGTGTCCTGGAGATACGCTGTCAGCATCTTTTATTTTTTTTTTTTTTTGTGAATCCTGTTCTTCAAATGGCTTAGTGGAAAGATGTTAATACCTCAGCACCTTCATTAATGTTTTCCCAGATCAAGCTTAGAAATAATCAATATTTTCCATAACACTGTCCTGTAACTTCAAGCCATGCAGTCAGTTCCAACTGCTGTGACTGCTGTACGTTCTTAACCAAAGCAAAGAGTTGCAAGGAAATCCAAGAATTTAAGAGATGTTCTCAACAGACAATTGAAAGTAACTGCACAGATTAGCAAAGAAGCTGAGAGTTCTTAGTAGTCATATAAAACTGTCTAACTTAATGCTAGGGGACTCCTGATGTCATAAATATGTATCACTATGTCTGTTCTTGTAAGCTTATTGTGCACTCATTTAAAAACTGCATTGCCTATGGGAAAACACTTTACACATCAGTGTCTCTCCTATGCGATGACATATTTGTGTCAGACTTAAGTAGTAAGAGACCAAATAGTTTCCTGATCAGGCCAGCTAATTCCCAGATTGTGAGAACACTCTCAGCTATCCTGTGCTTGTCATAGCAAGTCTTTTCATCAGCTCACTCAACAGAAGAGGAAAGGGGAAAAACAGTGTTATCTTGGTGGGACCACCATCTTTTGTCTCTCTCCAGCTGGCAATGAGCCCTCTAGGGACACAGACAGCAAAACACAGATTACAGCAATCCTTAGATGCTTTAGCCTGCAGAGCAGTTAGAGATAACCCACTTCTGCCCAAAGAATCAGGGAATCATAATGAGATGTAAAACAAGTGTTTAGTGACAGTCCTATTCTATAATCCATTAGTATCTCTTTGCACTGAACAAATTTTCATAGTGCAAAGCCTCTGACGAAAGCAACAGGAAGTAACAGCTCCAATATCAGCATCTGGCATTGCTTTCTCCATTTTTTATTTTTATTTTTATCAATTTTACTCAATTGTTAAGGAACTCAATGATAAGATGCTTTTAGATTTCACTGGCTTTGACCTTGTAAGGCTTGGAATGTGAGTACTGCATGACAGAACAGGTCAAACCTATTGTAACTAATTAGGGACCACTGTAGAGGAAATTTTAACAATCTGGACCTCTGGTATTATGAGGTGCTTCTACACTTTAAACAATATATATAGTTGTACAATACAACATTTGTGAATTAATTAGCATTAGTTAGTTCTCATCTTGCTCAATTTGCCCCACATGCATTTTTCAGAAAGCCCCTGAACTACAACATAGGAGGTTATTGTTTGACATCTCCTGGGAGAGCAAGCAGAGACATAGAATAACGTAAGTGAATTGAAAATTAACTGAAAAGGACAGCAAAGAAAAAGGAATTCAAGCTGAAGAGATTTTCTTGCCGCAGGGACCCATTGAGAGGAAAAAATAAGAATGAAAGTCAAAGAGTGGAGAAAGGAACAGTGTTCCAAAAAAAGGTATTTTCTTGCAGATAACTAACCAGAGAAGAATTTCTAAAAGCCTCATAGAGATACGTTCTAAAGTTTTTTATGTGAGCATGTGGCAGACAGTAAAAAGGACATATCTAGGACAAACTAGCATTTGCCAAGCTTTATAGTATAGCTCCTGCAGGAGACACAGTACAACTGATTGCTGTTCTGTGTTGTCAGTGCTCAAACCAATTAATTCCTGGTGAGCCCGTCAGCAGTCAGTGCTCACCCTTACGTTTTTTAAACTATGTCCTGCATAGGTGAGAAGAGAAGATGAATATTATGGTCTACATACTCCTGCAGTGGCTATCTGGTCTGTGGAAAATACTAAAATCAACAATCCAGAAAACCTAACAGGCACTGTTTATTGTATGTTTTAACCTACATTTAATTTAATCAATACCAATGTATGTTTCTTTTGCCATTAGCTCCCACACTGTCAGTCTGAAATAGAGCAACTGCTGTTCAGACTAAGACAGTTGCATAGCCACCGGCACACGTAGGACATCACTTTACTGCAGAATCCAAAAAAACCTGCTCAGACCAGTGGTGAGAATGGCAACCACTGATCATTTGGTACTGGGATTTGATGCAAGCACAAAAAAAAAATTGATTGGATATCCTATTCCTCTTAATCTAGGTAATTTCATGGTCTTTTCAGCAGCAGTTAACATTCTGTTTCAAAATGATATGTAAATGTTATGTTAGGAGGAACACAACTCTGGCATTTCTGTTACAATGTAAGCGACACTTAAAATATAAGAATTTCTCCACTTGTTTACCAGTTTCACCTTACAGTCACAGTTTGCAACTTTTGTTGGCAATTGGCTTCAAATTATAAAGAACTTTATTCTAACTAAAATAAGAATTCTGTCTATAAGTAAAAGAAAAAAAATCACTAAAGCTTCTGCGCCAGTCCATCAAGGATCAATTTGCCCAACTGCAACAAAATTGCATTGCCTATGTCAAACCTACATTCAATTAGAGAACAAATGCAAACTGCTGAAGATGATTATCCAAGCTTTTGCAGAGAACTGTATCATCATAATCGTTATTTATTACACTAGCAGTTATATATGTCATTCTAAAGCAGAGCCTTCCATTTCCTGTGGGGAAAACAGAGCCAGAAAGAGTCGAAGTAATTTGCCAAACATCACACAATGACCCAATGTCTAGGATGAAGAAAGACATGTTATTCCCAGACGCCTGTCAAGTGCTCCATCCACTTGACTATACAATCTCTGCACTCAAAATGTGTTTGCTAATTCCTGTATAATAACTATGCAGTCTTCATTGTACGTTTAAGCATCAGAGGTTTCCCTTAGCTTGCTACTGAAACCACGACAGAATGGACATCACAATTCTGCAAAAGCACTGATCAAACATACATGAAAATGTGACAGCCTCACACCCTCTCTATGCAACTTCACCTCTGGTATGCCCAAAGTCACCTCATTATCCCAATGCAACCCTAGCATGACCATGCATATAATTTTGAACAGGTTGCAGAAGGATAATAGAGGGTTAAAAATGCCTTTCCCAAAGGTCTTTTCCATATATACCTAACCAGTGTATACAAAACGGCCTACGGAATCAAAGGCAAGATATTCCTGTGAAAGGCAGTCGTGGCTATTTAACGTTTTCCTGGCTAAAGCTGAGAAATTTTTTAGTGTTTTCAAAGTAATCAGAAACACTGACTAGTGCCATGAATCATTCCCAAATCCAAATTGTGTGAGGAAAAGTCCAAATGACATTGTAGCAAAAAGCCCTGTTTGTGATTCAGTTTGTCTGCCATGCATCCAAACATAACACAGACTGTTTGCTTGGTGCTGTAGCATAAAAATAGTAAAGCTAAGAAAACAGCAGCATGTCTGCAATAATTAGACAGTACCAGACAACTGGCACTCAGTTAGATGTCTCAGTGACCCACTGGTTTTGACCTACAAAGTTATTCTTTGGATCGGGTTGCCTTTAATCTGTGGAAAAGAGCATACACACAATGGAGCTTGGGCAAGAGAGAAGGCATTAGCCTCTGGCTTCCCATCATCAACAAACTCTTTAGTCCATTCACCACAAACTGAGAGATGAAAAGCCACCAAAGTCACAGCTACCAGTTCAGTAATACGGTGTCAGACTGATGATACTGTATGCCCCAACAAAACTGACATGTTTGAATCATCCTTGATTTTCAGCTGTTAACTGAGAAATTGCCTAGTAGCTGACCGTAAACAAATATATGTTCTAAGTTTCAAGACATGGCTTGAGGTGTCAACCTCCCACAGCACTCCTGTATCAGCAGCACAACTTCCTGCTTTGCAAGAACATTGAAAAGAGAGGCTGAAGAGATGAAGCAGTAGCTCAGTTTACTGGATCTAAATCTCATCACAGAATTAATTTTTTTATAAAACTCTTTAACAGCATAAATACCTGGTTTCTATTTAAGCTACTGTCATCCAAAGAAACTGAACTGTCATTGAAAATGTATCTCACATATTTCTCTGCAGACTTAATAACAAACAATTAATTACATATCATTAGTGATTGTGAATAAAAGAACAAAAACTTGCCACCGATGCACAAAATAAATGCACACATGTTCACCACCACAATAAACTGTTTTGCAGCATTTGGGTATCAAGCCAGAAAAACACTTTCTCTGATGAGATTTCTGACCCTTCTCTGCTAGCAGAGGTCACATTTTAACATTTCTGCACTTGTACTAGCCAACTGTTTTATGGCTAACGACACCCAGATAATATAATTCATAGCATTTCTGAAATAACATCCTTGGTACATAACCCACCTTGCTATGAAGAAAGCTATACAAATAGCTATCTGGATTCCTAAAATATCAATTTCTTAAACATGTGTTGCAGAATCCCTGGTGGCAAAACAGGATTTGATCCACAGAAGAAAGTGATGTCAGAAATTTTCAGAATTCTGTTAGGAATGTTTTCATTGCTGCGAGCTTAATCTGGAAATTATCCTGTGTCTGAGTGATAAGAAGTAGTATAAAATCTATAGACAGGTAGACTGATAAAAGACCCGCACCACTTACTTACATCTTCAAGAAAGTTCAAGTGTTATGTCAACACAGCAGAGGCCTTATAGCCAGCTTCACACTGCATGGAGGCAAGTGAAATCCCAGTGCTACAGCTGCTAGTGACAAATGTACACTGATGACACTTGGCCAGAATTCCACAGACGTTGCCTAAGTAGAACCCAAAACACAACTGTGTAAATAGTAGGCATGTGCAAGCTAATGCCCCACCCAGGGACCCAAACAAAATGGCCACAAGCCTTATTTTGAACCATCTCACACCCGCAAACCTTTCCTTGTCTTGCAGGCCTGAAAGTGGCATCATGGTTGATCTATTTCATTTGGCAAGGCACTGAACTCCTTCTGAAAAGTTTCAGTGTATCACTTTCTCAGTGCTGCCTTGAATGATACCAACTAAAATGTGGTGTCGCATCAGCTAAACCATATGATTAAGAAGTTTACCCTAAAGGATTCACAGTGCATGATAAAAGAAGAAATCAGACAAAGAGATTGATTAGGAAACTCTTAAAAAAAAAGTAACAAGCAGTTTATGAAAAAAAATCCCACTGAATTTATCTATGAAATTAACAAGACTGATTCTGCTCCTAATTTTCATTTAATTAAAAAAAGCTCATTTTTATAGCTCTCGTTTCATCCTTTCAAACATCTCTCGGCTTTAAACATCTGCCTGAAATTGTATCATCTTGATTTGGACTAATTAACTTGCCTTGTGATCTCCTCTAAAGAAACACAAAGGCACAAAAGGCAACTGGTCATTTCTTTTACTTCTAATTGGTTAAAACTCCATGTATCTTTAAGGACACATAAAGCAATTAACTAGCAGGTGTAGTCAGCAATAAAGTAATGGCTCATAGACAGGAGGGACTCTGAATGCCACAGTTTAGTAATATGATTAGTATAATCACAGAATCATAGAATCATAGAATCATAGAATCACCAGGTTGGAAGAGACCCACCGGATCATCGAGTCCAACCATTCCCACCAGTCCCTAAACCATGCCCCTCAGTACCTCATCCACCCGCACCTTAAACACCTCCAGGAAAGGCGAGTCAACCACGTCCCTGGGCAGACTAATGCCATTGCCTAATGACCCTTTCAGTGAAGAATGTTTTCGTTATGTTGAGCCTGAACCTCCCCTGGCCAACAAAACCCCATTGTATCCAGATCAGGACACAAGAAAGGCAATATTATCAGTTGTTTTATCAACTCCTCTATTTTTCTCTGACTTCAGGAGGGGCTTTGCAAGCCCACAAAGGACTTTCTCTGGATTCAGATAATAAAAATGTAGCAGTCTGTAGTTCCAAAAGTAACATATTTAAGATCCAGAACTGCAACTGATTGAATTAATTTATCTTGGGCTAGAGACACAGGTACTCTGTTTAGCTGTACAATAAATCATCATTCCTAAAATACTGTAGAGTTCTAATTTCACTGTTTCAATTGCATAACCTACAAGGAAAGTAATCAAGGCCCCTTTCTATTTACAGCTGTCAGCCTTGCAAGGCTCAGGCTGGAAATGCAAGTATAACCTTCCTGAAATTTAGGATACTATCATGAAGGGCTTATGACTGAATTTCACCCTTTGAAGCTATTTCCATGGCATTTGGTGCCTCTCCATGCAAAACACCAACACTGAAACTCTAGATGGTTTCAACAGGAAGGAAACGGAGCAGCATTCTCCTTAGGCTCACAGTTTAGCCTGTAGAAGAGGAGGCTGAGGGGAGACCTCATTGCTCTCTACAACTATCTGAAAGGAGGTTGTGGAGAGGAGGGTGCTGGCCTCTTCTTCCAAGTGACAGGGGACAGGACAAGAGAGAATGGCCTCAAGCTCCGCCAAGGGAGCTTCAGGCTGGACATTAGGAAAAAAATTTTCACGGAAAAGGTCATTGGGCACTGGAACAGGCTGCCCAGGGAGGTGTTTGAGTCACCTTCCCTGGAGGTGTTTAAGGGACAGGTGGATGAAGTGCTGAGGGGCATGGTTTAGTGATTGATAGAAATGGTTGGACTTGATGATCCGGTGGGTCTTTTCCAACCTGGCGATTCTATATCAAAGTTAACTGGTAGAAACGGATGAAGACATTGAAAAGAAAGAAGCAAACAAAAGATAGCCTCAAATTTGATAACACCAGGTTGTGAAATACTGAAGGTAGCAATGGAACAGTGCAGAGGAGAGGAAAATTAGGTGAGCTACAGAAAAACTGCTATGGGAAGGAGGGTAAACAAGTCAAATTGACCTCAAGGTTTGCCCTGGAAAACCACAAGACTGAAAATTTTGTCTACTCTGATAAAGGGTATCAATACAATAGATTCCAGAAAACATTTCTCCTTTTCCCTCTTAAATCTCTCAGGATTTTGCAGAAGAGATTTTATGTTAATTACAACATTTTATTTTAAAATTATTAAAATGATTAATTTTAAGACAAGAAAAAAACTATCCAAAGAAATTTCCCTCATTCAGATGAGAACCTGTACATTACTGGCTTCAGGTGGAATCCATGGAAATTTCCAGACCCCTCTTCTCCCATTTTCCTGCTACAACTTAGGAAGTCAGAGATTTTGGCGAGTGTTCACACAGGTCAGATTGCAGAGATAAAGCAGTTGGAATACTAAGATGAGCATGGAATGTGTTAACTGAGTACAGTTATGCTACACAGGATGAAGGGAGGAAAACTGGATGAGTAATATGGCTTATTTATTGCCAAGTTTTTTTCTGGGGATGAATGCTGCATTGAAAAATTTAACTAAAAATCATGGTAAGCTAATAGTAAACACAAGTAACAGGCACAAGCTACTGGACTCTGCACAGAAAGAAATACATTCATTTTGTCATCTTGGGGCCAGGCAAGTAACACTATGTGAGTATTGATTGCAATCTGCAATATTACGAAAGTAAACAAGCAACTGCCTCACCACACTGTAACCTTTGGTGATCCAAGAACCAGAGGTACAACCTCTTGCTCCTCTGATATTCTGGTATTTGTACTGGTAGTGGAGATGCTAGGGATACACAAGTATGACAAGAACTTCCACTCCTGTGAATCTGGCAGCAAACTCAATCTTATGTGGAACTGTTATCTATTCATCTGGTTTATAAACATCACCTTCATACCTTGCAAGGACATAGTACAAAGGATTTCTGGCATATCTGCTCTGTTCCCTGATATAAAACTCTATGGTAGAAGTTCTTCTAGGGAAAAAATAAAAGGCAGGGGCAAAGGGGAATGGTGGAGGGAAGATGAAAAATAGCCCTAAATTTCACTTTCCCCTTTTTATTTCTGTGTCCATTATATGGCCAAGGGAAGCAACTATAAGCTATACAGGCTGAATACTGTAATTTCCAAATCTGAGAACAGAACTGCGCTACAGCTAGTGTAGTTTATGTAGGCCTTGGAAACACAACCTGGATAGAAAGTCAGGAATTGAAGAATTTACTGTTAGATCATTTGACAACTTAACAGTCTAATAAAATAACTGTTATTAGTCCAGATCCATTTATTACAAAAAAAAAAAAAAAGAAAAAGAAAATTCAGCAAACTAAATGAAAAAAATTTCAAAACAATTAAAAAAAGATTTTGTACTGCCTCTCCCTTCTCTGTGGTGTTATGCTCACCACAGACCTCCCTCTGAGTCCTATGGCTGATGGCTTTAGTCTGGATGGGAGAAAGGATTATGGCAAGTTGTCTATGTCCTCAGTTTTTCTCTGACAGGAAGGCATCCTCTTTAATGCAGGATTCAATTAGGCTTATTTTTATATATTTTCCAATTTACCTTTTACCTTGTTTGTTTTAAACTCTTCTGCAATTCCATATCACATTCAGATTTGCTAAATATGGTAGACTTCATATATTCTGTCTGTGTTCTCTTTGTAATGCATAAAACCAGGTTGACCCACCCCACAGCTGAACTCATTTAAAGACTAGTAACTGACCAGTGGTGGGTTGGCTGGCTCTGTTGGCTCTGGTACCATCCTGTGCCCATACTTTTAATTTCTCTGCTATTACTGTGTGTCTGTTCTTCCACACTGGATTTTTATTCTCGGTTCAGACAGTATATTTTACACAGAACAGTGACTTGTTAGTTCTACCTGTTAGGTAGAGAAATATATGAAAATTATAATAGATACTACATTATACAATCATATAAAAGTAAGCAAAAGCTAGCAGTGATTATGTAACAGCTACCACTTTGATAGACAATTACTGTTACAGTTAAAAAGACTCGAACAAAGCTCAAGGCAGGACACAACAAGCCCTGACAACTGCAGATGTAACAAAACCTTGTCCTTGCAGAGTTTGTACAGAACTCAGATTCTGTTCCTAGATAAGGTAATAGCATTTATCTGGCTACAAGGCCACAACCTCATCCCTCAGCTATTGATAGACTGCAAAAAATAGTCTTTCACCCAGAAATCCAGCAAGGAATCCAGCAAGGCTGTTGCAAACCCTTCTGTGCAGTTAGGCTTCTGAGTCGGGTCAGCTACTGATCTTCTTGGGGGCCTTTGCGAGATTTTGTCTCAAGGCCTCTATACAGGCCTCAGGAATTACATAGCCATTGTTTGACCTGATAAACATTTTATCACCAATATAGTCTGCACAAACAACAAAACTATTAAAATAAAAACAACAACTACAGCATACAAAGCCAGATTCTGAAATTCCTGTAGCTGAGACCATAACGTTATTTCTAAGAGTGTGATGTGATTGAAATTGCATTCTTAAACAGTTTTCAATAGATATATACCTATTATCAGATGCATTGTATACAGAAAGTTAGTTCTGTGGATATTTACATGTGCACGTGAGTGTTTATGTTCATAAGAATCCATATGCACTCAAACACAACTGGAGCCTACAAACTACATGACAGATGATAACTGGAGGTAAATGGAACAATTTCATTATCAAACTTGGCCAAAATATGATTCAACAGTCATTTAAACACCAAAAGCTGACATATGAGTATAGACATGCCCATCTTGCCCTGTGCATCTTGCTGTCATCCTTCTAAAGAGATCATCAGGAACTTCGAGTCTGTTTAATAGCCCTTCATTGCTGATGCACAGCTCTCATCTGTAGAATTCTAGGATTCTAATTTTCCAAAATTACCTAGTGAGTTCTTTAAAAATTTAAAAATCCCTTCCAGCAAATTGGTGTAGGACTGATATCAAACACATCCACAGTGTTTTGCGTAACAGAGGAAACTAGTTTTTATCGTCCGTTATTTTCTGCCTACCTGATGCCCCATGGTAGGCTGACCCTGGCTGGACACCAGATACCCACTAAAGCTGCTCTACCACTCCTCTCCTCAGCTGGATAGGGGAGAGAAAATACAATAAAATGCTTATGGTTTGAGATAATGACAGGGAGATCCCTCAGCGATTATAACCCTAGGCAAAACAACCTCAGCTTTGGAAAATTAATTCAATTATAATAACAATCAAAATCAGAGTAGGGTAATGAGAAAATAAAAGCTAAATCTTAAAAAAACTTTGCCCTCTCCCCTCTCTTCTTCCTATGCTTAACTTTACTCTCAAGTTCTCAATTTCCTCCCTTTGGAATGGCACAGCGTAACAATGAATGGAGGTTGCAGTCAGTTCATGACACGTTGTCTCTCCTGCTCCTTCCTCCTTCGCCTGCTCCAGCATGGGTCCCTTCCATGATGTGCAGTCCTTCAGGAATGGATGGCTCTGGTATGACTTCCCCATAGGGTACAAGTCCTGCCAGCAAACCTGCTCCAACATGGGGTCTTCTCTCCACAGGCTCACAGGTCCTGCTAAGAGCTTCCCATGGGGCCACAAACTCCTTCAGGTGCATCCACCTGCTCCAGCATGGGGTCCTCCACAGGCTGATATCTGTTCCAGTATGGGCTTCTATGGGCTGCAGGGGGACAGCCTGCCACGCCATGGTCTTCGCCAGGGGCTGCAGGCGAATCTCTCTGGAGACCCTTCCGCTTCCCTTCCCCTTCCCCTTCCCCTTCCCCTTCCCCTTCCCCTTCCCCTTCCCCTTCCCCTTCCCCTTCCCCTTCCCCTTCCCCTTCCCCTTCCCCTTCCCCTTCCCCTTCCCCTTCCCCTTCCCCTTCCCCTTCCCCTTCTCCTCTGACCTCGGTGTCTGCAGGGCTGTTTCTCTCATATATTCTCACTTTTCTGCTATGGCTGCAATTGTCTTTGTACAGAAACTTTTCCTCCTTCTTAACAATGTTATCTGAGAGGTGCTACCACAGTCACTGATGGGCTCAGTCTTGGCTAGCAGAGAGTCCATCTTCGAGGTGGCTAGTATTGGCTCTGTTGGTCATGAGGGGAGCTTCTAGCAGCTTCCCACAGAAGCCACCTCCATTAATGCCTCCCCACCAAAATCTTTCCATGCAAACCCAGTACAGGCCTACTGATCTACACACCGCTTTTTAAAAAATCCCCAATACAATACTAGACAAAGGTGCAGTCACCCTGTTCGCAGTGCTGTAAAGCTACACTTATACAATTTGTTAAAACTCAGTTTATCATGGGAGACAGTTATAGAGTTACCCGACCTACACTTTCTTCTTGTAATGCTCAAAACATGACGTTTTATAAATGCACAAAACTGCAGTTTTCTAGATATGTATACACACACATTCATATGTGTGTTATTTTTATTAAATACTGAAACACTGTATTCATACTAAACTAGCAAGCACAATGACTACTAATAACAGTAATTATGTCTGTTCTCACAAAGATAGTCTCTTTGTGTTTTGGAGATTAACGTGTTTTTAAATTTGAAACATTTTTCTGCATCCCTTAGTTTGTTCATTTTTTTTCTTCTTTTGTCACTTCAGCCAAGACACATGGAATCATGGAATCATAGAATAACCAGGTTGGAAGAGACCCACCGGATCATCGAGTCCAACCATTCCTATCAAACACTAAACCATGCCCCCCAGCACCTTGTCTACCCGTGCCTTAAACACCTCCAGGGAAGGTGAATCAACCACCTCCCTGGGTAGCCTGCTCCAGTGCCCAATGACCCTTTCCGTGAAAAATTTTTTCCTAAGGTCCAGCCTAAATCTCCCCTAGTGGAGCTTGAGGCCATTCCCTCTTGTCCTGTCCCCTGTCACTTGGGAAAAGAGGCCAGCTCCCTCCTCTCCACAACGTCCTTTCAGGTAGTTGTAGAGAGCAATGAGGTCTCCCCTCAGCCTCCTCTTCTCCAGGCTAAACAACCCCAGCTCTCTCAGCCATTCCCCATAAGGCCTGTTCTCCAGCCCCTTCAACAGCTTCATTGCTCTTCTCTGGACTCGCTCCAGAGCCTCAACATCCTTCTTGTGGTGAGGGGCCCAGAACTGAACACAGGATTCGAGGAGCGGTCTCACCAGTGCTAAGTACAGAGGGAGAATAACCTCCCTGGACCTGCTGGTCACACTGTTTCTGATACAAGCCAAGATGCCATTGGCCTTCTTGGCCACCTGGGCACACTGCTGGCTCATGTTCAGTCATTGTCAACCAACACTCCCAGGTCCCTCTCCTCCGGGCAGCTTTCTAGACAGACTTCTCCTAGTCTGTAGCACTGCATAGGGTTGCGTCATTCTGTTCACATATATGTACATATGACAATACAGACTAAGCAAAACCAGTGAAAGGAAAGGTAAGAAATGCCAAATTACCAATATTGATAGTGTCAGAATGGATTACATATTCTTCCGTACTACGGAAGACAAAACCATCAAAGACTGCAGAGATCGTAAAACAATTTTCATTTTGACATCATTGGCATTTGCTCTGCTTGCTTCTCTTGTTTTTGTCTAATTGCTTTATCTCTGAAAACACTTAATATTCTCTGTAATGTTTCTCCCTTTTCTGCCAACCTGTTCTCAAAGGCTACAGGAGCTACGGAGCCGTATGCACCACTTTTCTAACTCCTTGTCTCTATTCACGAGGCTCACACCACGATGGAGACTCCTGCTTTCGTAGTGCTTCACACCCAGCTCTCCTGGCAGCAGCCTGTGCTGTTACAAACCCTTGGTTAGTGCACATTTCAGACTAAATTGGTTTTAGTGCATTGCTCTCCACTTGCCTTGTAACTGTACTTCCAGGCTGCTTCTCACACTCAGTGTGATCCTGCAGCTGAACCTCAGCAAACACAGCACACTGCCTTCTACTTGTATGCGTTATCTCTTCTTTCTTTGAATAGCTGTCCTAACTGCACATAGCACCGTCTGCATCTAACATCCAGTGTTTTGTATCAGTGGACACAGCAGTACACAGCAGCTCCTAGGCACTTCAATTCCCGATCAACTCTTAGTTCTACCAGTACTGTATGTTTTCCAAGGCTCCACATTCTAACTGTGTGACTCCCAGAAAGACAAGAGATGACTATAGGCTGAGAAAGAGAGGTTGGAGACTCTGGGTTTTATTTATTTTCTTGTACTAATCTCCCTGAAAAGGCCCAGTTTGATGCTTACTGAAGCACTGACACACTGCTTCATTTCCCCTTGTGACTCTCATGCTAAATAGAGGTACTTGCCACAATCTTGTTCCCACACATATTCTTTTGACGCCACTTGATGGAGAGTAGTGGCAATTCACAGTTTGCAAAGGTTGCAGTTCATAGTGCCTCTTTGTCTTTCCTAGCCCCTGGATTTTTATTTACCTGACAGTCATTTATTTTCCTTCCAAACACTACTATATCTCTTACTAGGGTTCTGACTCAGGACACGTAGTTCACATATTTGTAGGTCCTAAAATTAGATACCCTCCTGGGCAAGACCACTCACCACAGCTGTTCTACATGCAACCTGGTCAATATGCAGATCTCATTCACAGCTTTTGTTTAGAACGGCGCTTTCCTAAGTAAAAAAATTTGGAGCACATCCCCCTAATATATGTAATTTGTAAACCATACAAATGTACTTTCATACTAACATACTAACTATAAAACACAGAGAAAAACATAAATGAAAAGGGGTCATCTACAGACAAAATAAACAATGTTCTAAAAATGTATTAATGGTAAAAAGATATTTTCTTCCACACCCCAATGATCTGTCTTATGCAGCCTCTGCAGTGTGTGCACCCCATTTTGGAGATCGTGGGTTTAGAAGACCACAACAGTATGACAATCTCTTCTGGCCCAAATATGTTTTTATTTGCTGCATATTCCTTCCTCCAGTGTAACTTTTCACCTTTGGATATTCTTTTTAAAACTTGCAGAAATTAATGTACCTCTTCAGAATGATGATTTGGGGCTGCAGGGGATACACCTAACCCAGTTTTTACAGCCACCCACTAAGAAGCTATAGAGGAAGCTTGCACAGCATTTCCTCATTCAGCCTCAGTAAAGCAAAACACGTCCTTCTTAAGAAGCCATTAAATGCACATATTTATATTAAAAGGGACTAATTTTGCAGCCAAGTCTTTTAAATTTCTGGGGTCAGCTGAGTAGTTTTGTAATAACTTGATGTGTCTCTACACATTTCCCTTTCTTCTCTTTTTCCTCAATCCTCTCATTTTACAGCAGTAGAGAGTGCTTCAAATCTATGAAGATTCACAGTGTATCATTAACAAGAGCACTGGGGCTTGTGACCCTCTATGCCTTTGCATGAAGGATGGTCTTGAAGTAGATCAAACCATAGGTCTCCGTCCACCCTAACACCCCTTTTGGAAGATGCTTTAGTGACAGTTGTAACTAGGCATTACATTGCCCCCATGCTGCACTTAAAATTTTCATCTCAGGTCCACAGTCTCAGAAGTCTGCATGCTTCATTTTCAGGATAAGCATTTACTACACCATTATTTAACCAATTTCAGCTAAAGCTGGGCTTCCATATAGCTCCTCCTTGCTCAGATTCTCACCTACTTTGTTTAACTGTCAGCTCACTCTGCATAGGTCAACATCTAACTGATTTCCAGCCAAATTAAACCAGGAGGTAAATGGCATCTTTTCCTTCCATGTGTTTTGTCTGTGATTCTTTATCATAGAATCATAGAATCATAGAATAACCAGGTTGGAAGAGACCCACTGGATCATCTAAGTTGTCCAAAAATCAGTTACTACAATTTAAGTAGCATACTCGTGCGGACCACAGTCACACACATTATCTGGTCCTCAGTGATGCTCCAGCATGTCAGGAAGGCCCCCGCCATGGCTTGCCCACTTTCTCCACCAATTTGATGAACTTGTGCCATCTATATCAGCCAAAGAGATACATCTTACATCAAGAGTCAGGAATCTATTGTTGGCATAACTGAAATCTTAAAGCTAATGAAATTGCCTCAGTACATGGCTTATCACTAGCAGTAGATACAATGAGGTACATCTGCAGTTGTAGTTGTTCCTCTTTACTATTTCTTAACAAGTTTAAGCCTGTATTTCATAAATGTGGGCTCACCCTTTCAGCTCTTAACACCACATTATTACCCATTCATAGCTAAATCATCATTATGATTACTCAATAGACGATGGGATCATAATAGCTGCAAGTTTCTTCTTGGAACTTCCAGTAGATCCACACAATGTTGTACCATCCCACCTACAACACTAGGCATCAATCATACAACATGGCCACACCTTAGTGTAAAAGCCACCATTATCCACATACTTACTCTCGTATGTGGAGAAAGAAACAATCAATACCTTATCATGGCTGGCATCTTAACCAACAGACCATGGAATGACCCTGATTTCTCCAAACCAAAAAACTCTTTTAGCCTGAATCCACTTCTCCACAAAAAGTGTTGCAAGAGACATCCAGGCTCTGTAAGTCAGGCGCACTAAGGCCCTGTGAGACATATTTGGTTGGTCTCAGCTGCTCACCATTTAAAAGTGGCCAAACACAGACCTGACCGTCTCCCTCTACTGCCAGTGGCAGGTGCACCCACAGGGAGGTGCTTCTGCTCCTCTTACAGTTGGATACACTAATGATCTCTGCAGAGACCACAGCTGCCAATGGCCAGGGCTGAATTTTCCACAGCATTGCTGAGCTAACTGTGCAGTCACTGAAGGCAGGAATAACGCTTCCATAAATTACAGAGTTCAGGAACAGCTCAGTGCAATTAAAAATTCAGTTTTTGGTCTCCCAATACTTGGATCAAGGGTACCACATCTGTGTGTCTCAGTGCATTGTTGAAGTACTAAGCATAGTTATAACTGTGAATTATTAAAAGGAAGGTCACTGGTTAACTACAGTTTCAGGTTCCATTCTGAATCAAGTATTCCTTGTTGTCCTACAGCTACCAAGAAGCCATAGAAAAACCAGACAGCAAATTCAGCAGAATCACAGTTACACGTCCACCAGCCTACCCAGATAAATTTACCACTGCTTGGAAATCCGCAGTCCACTGATCTGGTATTAATGAGTGTGCAACCACTTTCTCAGTGCTTACAAATATGAACTGGACCCAGAGGATCTCTGCCTAAATGCAGCAGCTAAACATTCTTACTACTTCTACTGACAAAGCTGGAATGTTTCCAAAGCCCACCTCCAGAGAAAAAAATCAGCAGGAAATTGACAGAGAAATGGATGACTGGGGAGGAGGAGATCCACTGTAATGAGTTTGGTCCCATGGAGTAAAGCTCACAGTAATAATGATTGGCATAGAAGAGTTCCGAGATAAACAATACGACAATTATCACAACAGGAGGTATTTGCTCATAAGAGAATGTCTGTGACAGCTAAACATAGACAGCTTTCCCCAACGATGAGGAACATATGATAGTGCTTTTCAGGTATTTTGGAAGTGCAAAGTATGTCACAGCTTTCTTCACTTGAGAGTTACTTGTGAAAGAATATCTTCATTTCAGAACCTATTTGTAAGGAGGCATTGGAGTCCCAAGACGCAAAACAACAATGTGTCTCCTCTAAAAATGAATGAAGTATTTAGTGTGCTAGTGATGACAAGTAGCAGGATGGAATACAGGAAAGAACAGTGTGTGGAGTATTGGCCTTAATACATCATATATTTCTAGCCTGCAAAACTTTGGAAAGATTCCAGTATGCTTGCAACTGCTGCATCCAACCAATCACACAGCGACTATGCAATAGATGCTAATATGCATAAGCTAACAGCCTTTTCCCATTCTGCAACTTCAGTGATCAAGCATACAGTGTGACATGTCTTCAGCACTCAGTGGATATACAAATAAATAAACTGAGAAGCAACCATGTTCACACTTCTCTTAGAATGCTGAGAGGACTACCAACCCTTTCTGCATACCGTTTTCATCACAGTAGTATCCATACGAATTACAATGAAAATAAGCCCTACAGCCATTATAAGCCATCTGCAGTTTCTAGTCCTAATGTGCATGCAAGCCATCTGCAGTTTCCCTGTCCAAATCTAAAACCTGACATTGCTTATTTAACTGATGTCTGTCTGACTCAGTGCTGATCTGTGGACATAGCAGGGCTTACAGAAAACCAGAAGATATAGTAAGAAGGAGATCCACAACTTTTGTATCTATACTGTGACAGTCTGGCTGCTGCCAGCAGCTTCCAGTGACTTCAGCTGAGTGAGAGTTCACATTTGCTTTTTATCAAGACACTGCTGTCAGAGGAATAAAATTCATTCCACTGTTAAAGCAGCATGTTATCTAGCATTAGGCAAAGTTTTATAAGAGATAGGAGGAGGCAACCTGATGTGTATTTCTCTCTGGCTAGGACCTTTCTTGGAGGAAGTCCAACCCTATACAGCCTAGAAAGCAAGAGATAAGAATAAAATGTTTGCTTATATATCACTGGTTTAGTTAGAAGGGCTACTCACAGACCTTAGACAATTTTAGCTCAGCACTCCGATGCAAAAACATCATTAAAAATCAACAAAAGTGATACCAGCAGGATATGTTCCTTTGAACAAAACCACAGCTTCTAAAGTTTGCAGTTTGAACCAGCCAGCCACCAAAGGTACGCAAAACTTCACTCTTAGGCCATGTCTAAATAGTCCTTCCTGGTACCATCTGTATGGTCATAGCAACGAAACTGAACTCTCACTGATACAAATGTGCCAGGGAAGGTCACACAGGGTATAAAAATAAAACCCTCTATACTGCCATAGCCGTGTTTCTGCCAGCACAGTTAAATTTGCTTGTCAAGGATAAATATGTACAAGGGCAACTTGAATAAATTCTAATCAACAGAAGTTTGGGTTTCTCTGAGTACTTTGTTTTCCCTGGAATAATCTAGCAGGTTGATGCCAGTTCAGTCAATACACCAAAATAATTACAAATTAAATTCTAGAAGCTTTTTTCTAACGTTCATGTGAATGTTAGCACACGATCAGCCCTCTTCACTATTACTAATACAAATCAAATAAAGGGTATTTGGGGCAGCACAGGAACCAAGTATACATTATTTCTTACGATAGATAAGAGTCTTGTAGCTAAACCATGAGTGAGCTCTGGGTTAACATACTGACTAACGGATTTAACGAAGTTATTTTGAACACGTGTCAGCTTGATTCTTCTGACACTAACATAATCTCTGCATGGATCAAGGGCAAGCAGAGGCCTGTGAGCAGACGATGTTTTCAAAAAAGTTAGTGCAGCAACAGAACTGTTAGTATTTGTATGAGGAAATTATGAATGTAAGTCAGTGGAGAGAAAAAGGAGGCACACAGGGAAAGCACCAGAAGAAAAAGAGAAGAGTTAAAAAGAGAGGCATGCATTAATTGCCACAGAGCATTGTAAGCATATTTTTCACTGGAATAGAAAAGATAATCTGCCAAGAGGGTAAATAACATATCTGGAGACATAACATACCCAGACAAGGAAAACAGAACTGTGAAATTCAGGAACTCTGCCTGTAAGACATATAAGAAGGTTGAAAAGGTAAAAAAAAAAATAAAATAATGAGGTGAAAGATCAAAACTGGCACCCACTCCTAAAGATTACAACAGGAAAGTTGCTCTAAACTCCATTCACCATCTTCAGCCAAGCAGAGCCCCCGATACACAAGAGGACGCAGCAGCCACAATGATAATTGGGTCCCTGCCTGATTTACATCAGACCCATGCTGTTTAATACACTCATTAACAAAGTGACACAAAATTGCCTTAGCCAATGCCCCACTACAGAGAAAGAGGTCTTCCATTAAACTGAGTGAAAACTTACACAGTAGTAATAAGTCCTAATGTGCACGTAACTCACCAACACAAATTTTCAATAAATCTACAAGCTTAGGAAGAGTTCAGTAAACACAGAACTATAATGACAGTGAGTATGGAACTATAATGACACCAGGCAGCATGAAGAATAAATTCATAGCAGTAGAATTACAGAACCAAAGGGAGAAGTGTAGGCAAATAAATGTGATATTGCCGTAACTAGTGACAGGCCACAGGATTTTTATGAACTCTGCAAGGTCTCTAGTCTAGCCCTATCTTGCACAGCTGTTTCAGCAGGTGACGACCAGGTTAACTGTTCCCCTGGCCCACTTTAGCTCATCTTTGCATAGTTGTGTCATGCAGTGCCCATTAATACATGTATGTGTATTTCTGTAGCTAAGGGTCTACAATATTTTGTGTTGAGCAAACTGCCTATAAATCTAGAATAAAATTGCAGCATAGAGCAAGTACAGTTGCAGAATGATAGCAGAGGCTTTTAAATCACAAACACAGGGTGATACTGGAGGTGCTAGTTCTCTAAACAACCCATCAAGTCCTGGGCCGTTAAAGCAGCACCCTGCAGTTTATAAGTGTTACAAGGGAACAAAGGAGAAACACGAGAAAAAGAATAAATTCAAATGTAACGTCAAATTCCAGGCTAATATGGAAAGGCGAAGTATTTGTGTGTTTGGAGAGGTATGAAAATAACCTGAAGGAAACCCAAAATGAAAACATCAATGTTAATGTCCTCCTTTCAGCTGAGACCCGAGAAGCTTATGGCTTACCATCGTTTTGTCTTCTTGATGAAAACTGCAGCCACTGTACAGTGGACCCAGAGGGGCACTGGAAGGGCCAGTATAACACAGGGGAAATGGCAGGTACAGGCAAGGATAAATCAAACCGATTTACTTGAGGTTTTAAAGGGAATTACTTAAAAAAACAGGCAATTTGAACTGCTAGTATTATTTCAACCAGAGTAATTACAACTTGTGTACGGTGACTAAACTGTTAAGATACAGGTTAGAAAATCAACTGTTAGCTTTGCATAGAAGGAACATATTCATATCCAATATAAGCTGCATAGTAACAAAAGGAAGCAACCCGTTATCTGATTAGTTAAAATAATCTTATCAGTCTAAAATGCTGGTTCCTTTTTAATTTTTTTTTAGTTCCTTCTGGAGTTACTAGTCACAGACTATTTCACTAAATTGTGTGACAAGGTTTGGTAGTATCCAAAACCTTTCACCTTTTTCCACAATATTTTAACTTCTTCTCACCTCAATAATTTTTGTCTTTGATTTAAACCTCAATATTATTGATTTTGCTCCAAAATCATGAAATCTGGTTATTATCATAGAATCATAGAATCATATAACTCAAAATATTTTAGAACAACTTTGAAATGTGACAAAGCAAGATGGATGCACTTTTGAGGACCCTTAGCTAAGAAATTACAACCTATAAAGAGGCAGTCTAAAATAATGAGAAAGATGCTCATAATTTATAGCATTTACTTGAAAATTATTACTTTTAATGTAACACTTCAATTCATGTTCTGTTTTCTTAACTTTTGGAATGCTCAGCTTTTCATTGAGCGCATTCTGCATAGGACTTAAAAAGCAAGAGAGGAACAGGGATTATGTAAACACTGGACACTGGGAGCAAAGGCTTTAAGACAAACAAATTCTGCAAACTCATTTTGTGTAATGTTATCATCAACACAAGATGTTACATGTAAGGCCCTTGAAGGGTAGAAGAAGAATGGAAATATTTTTATTTTCTTCTGGATGGTAATAAATCTCTGTCAGCCATTCAGCGGATGCAATGCAGAAAGGCTTGTTGGTTTTTAGGCACAGTAGTGCAATTAGAATTTTTTTTGTTGCAGCTCAGCAACAAAGCCAGCCACACACACAAATTCAGTACTGGTGAATGCATAAAAGAATGCCTGTTCAAGACCACTTTCACAAACGAGATTTTGTTTTGAGACACTGCAGAAAGCTCAGAATACGAGCTGCCAAGAACAGGCTGGCTAGCTGATTTAAAACTACTGGAGTGAAACATGATTATTATATTGTTTAGCTCCATACACATGCCTTCATTCTCTCATCTACTTTTACAAAAAGAGCACAGGCTACCAAAACCAGCTGTTCTCCAGTTATGAGGATAAACGCAATGGTCTAACTGGGAAGAGAGGTGTTGGGGGAAATACCAATCCAACTTGCTAGTATGATACTGCATCAGAACAAATTATAGAAAATAAGTCCCATTACCCAGACTATCTTATAAAATTATCACAGAATCACAGAATGACCTGAGTTCGAAAGGACTCACAAGGATCATCAAGTCCAACTTGTATTCCTGCATAGAACAGACCCAAAATTTACACCATGTGTACTTTTTTCACAAACAGACAAAAAAACCCCTGTGGTGTGAAAGGAAAATGATTTAGTTAAAATCAGTACAAGTTTTAGGGAATGAATGCCCTTGATTCACCTTCAGTTTTGATAAGCTTAACATGGTTTAAAAAGAGCTAATTTCTAAGCAAAAAGAAACAAAGGGCAGGCAGAAATAAGAGTATCACTATCATAGCCTTCACTGGCCTATACCAAAAAGACTTCGCAGGCTGGAGACACTGATCTCTGGTACAAGGTGAATGGTGCTGTTCAAATAGTAAGTTGCCTCCTACACTGGCAGTGAAAAAAAACGGTGTCACAAACCAGCCGGCTGTCAGTCTCAAACTTGCAGCCACTACTTTTTTTTTTTTGCATGCTTTCTTTTTTTCGGTCTTTTTAGGTGCAACCATAGAATATGTGTAAGTGTAGGCTTGCACACTCTAGACTGTGAAATGACCTCCCAAAGCCCATGAAGAAAGCTTACCTAAAATTAGATCATGTAAAGAGCAGAGAACATACTGCAATTACACAATGTCATTAAAGTTATGAAGAATTTAACTCTGCAAATGCTTTCTTTTTTCAAAACCAAAGCTTTTTAATAGAAAGAATTTGAATTTTTAAAACTTTTTTTTGCTACCCTGAGCTGGCAGAGAGTATGGTTTGTGTGTGCTTGCCAGAGAAGAGAAGTCAGAAGAAATTCAAACCCCTGGAAGTATTTGTTTTCAAAACAGTAATTTTAATTTTCATCTTGAACATTTTTGTAAATTTACTATGGATAAAAGCCTTTTTAATTAGCCAAAAAACCTCAAAATGCTTAAACAAACAACCCTGAAAGACAGAACAAGCTCAAATTTTCAAAATACAAGATCAAACATATGAGCGAAGTTTTTCTTTTTCTCCTCCCTTTTCTCTGTTTTCCTCTTGATGGTTTAAACATGTTATCTGTGGATCCACAGGGTTTTTTGAGTACATCAAATAGCAATTTTTTTACATTTCCCTTAATCTCTTTTCACTTAAATATTTAGGACTTCACACGTTCTCAATAATAAGCACAAGCTCAGTAAACCTTAGTTGGGCCAGTGAATATGCCTCCTGTCTGTATTTAGTATGAATATTTTATGATTCCTATTCACTTCAGTTCTAGGAAGCAGAGGGAAGGCTGTTAAAATAAAAAAATAAACTCTAAGATTGCTTTCTGAAAGGGTAAGTTGTTCTGCAAAGGTAGTTTTGACTAATGGAGAAGTTCTTCTGGCTGGTATTTGTAAAACCTATTGCTTTGCCTCAAAAGTGAGTGAAAAAGACTATTTATTTCAGCTGTTGTGCATTGTGGCAAACACAGAAAACAACTCACCCTTCTCCAAGCATAGTATATTCCCCCTTGCTGTTCCCTGATGAGTGAAATGGAGGCTATATACCTCTGGGACCAGGTTTTAATTCTCTGCTTGTTTTACTCCTGTTACAGTTCTCCTTGGAGAATTTGATTTGTAACTGCCAGCAAATGAAATGCTTTAACAAACACAAACAAAGCCAAAACAGAGAAGTCTACAGATGCCATATAACCTGGTCTTTCTAAACACTCTTTGCACTGATAAAAACGTCTTCCAATTATCATTATTCCTATTTCAGTTAAAAACACACTTCCTCCTTCTCTTCTGTCTTTTCCTTCTTTGTCTCTCTCCTTCCCACCCCTCCACCCCTTCATCTTTCCTTATTTTCTTCAGACTGAATGAGCAAGGCACCAGTCTGCCTCACATCAAGGCAGTCTCTAGATGTGGCAAGTATAGAAAGAAACAACAAAAGACCATCCCCCTTTGCCCATCCACCCTATTTGACAGAGGCATGACCTCAGGTGACTGCCATCCCTGCCTCGCAGAAATGGTTATTGATGAGCCAAAACCCAAGTCAGTCCCCAAGAGCTGGGGATAATAATACTGCTTCCCACATTTTTCAGTGCTGCAGTTGGCAACAACCTGATTTCAGATTTTTAAATCAAGGGGACTGATGCATCTGTTACACTCATGCTTTGGAAAATGCTCTCCAGTACCGGAAATCAGAAACTCTTCAAAAGCAGTTGCTATCCATTTCTGATGATTAAACCCTTGGGAAACACATGTAAGTATTTGATAGCGTACCTTTAGGACTCAAAACTGAACAACAGATTAGGCCTAGATCTACCTCAGTTACACTCAAAGCCAAATTACCATCAGATTAGCCAGGCTTTGCATCCTTTTCCAGCTTAAGGGTTTGCAGCAAGATAAAAGACATCTAAATACATTTCTCATACGCAAAACCATTGTGTTAAACATCCTTTTTTTTTTTTCCCAATATGCAGTTTCTATTGTATACTATCTGTCACCTTGAGGGCACTTTCACAGTGGTGCTGATACAACTTACTGCATCCTGCAAGGAACCCAGAGTCCCATTGCACTCCAACTGTTAACAATCACTTTAATGCCTACTACGACCTTTACTGCCAGTAACAGGGAACTGAACGCCTTTTTAAAGAGTCAGTCTTGTGGGTTTTGTGCATGCACTGGACCACTCCCATCCTCCCCAGCCCCCCCGGGAGACAAAAAACTCCAACCCTGCAGACTACAAGCAAATACACCCTCAAGCTTAATATTTTAAAAAATAAAATGTGCAGACCTTTAAGGGCAGTAAACTCACATATGATTCTTGCTTTCTGAAGCCACGCTGTAAATCCCAGCAGGTCATTTAGACAGGCTCGCATAAACCAAATGCTGGGCCATGTGGTATGAACAGACGGGCAACGAGGCAATGCCAGGAGGACCCCCAGTTCAGCATCACTTCAGCTCAATATGAAGGGCAGCTTCCTTCAAGCTAAGAAGGAACTTTCACTGCCAGACCTTTGGCTAGATCAGACCTGTAATCCAGGAATAATCTTGAAAATCAAGTTTTCTTTTTAATAGAGAGAGACTGCAAGACTTTCAGGAAAAGTGAATCTACTAGTCTTTCTCATATTTCCCTTATCATTCCTGTTAGATGCTTCAACAGGAAGTATTAACACACAGGAAGGTGGTATTCTTTACACTCAGTGGACTTAGCAGTTATCTGATTTGGTCTCAGAAAGGCATAATACCTCACTTTGTTGAATTATCAACAATGAAGACTGTTTTAGCAAGAATAAAGGGGTAAGACTTCCCAATTAAGTTAACTGAAACAAGGTTACTTGAGGTTAGTAACATTTGCTTCATCTGAGGAGTAACTGAAAGGGCAAACAAAAAGCAATTATAAACAAAGGAATCAGAATATTAAAGTGTGTTTTACAGCTGATTTCAGAAAATCAGTATAGAGGCTTACTTGCTTAATGATTTATATAATGTCAGATATGACTGAGGAATGGAAATGAGATTAAAGAAACTGCTAATAGATTCTTAAGGCTTCAGCTTTTCATTTAAGAACCACTCCATTCAGACAAGCTTCCATACGCTTCTTTGGATAACTTAAACGGTCTTTACTTCTGCTCTCTTTTTCTCCACGTTTATGCACAACTTCTGAATTGAGAAGTCCTTCAAACACAGCAATGTCCTGATGCTAAAAAGGCATGGTGATTAAGTGTTTGCCATCACAATGAAGTAAAGAATAGCAACCCAGGATTCTGTTGGAGTGTCGTTTCCAAATGTTCATTTGCCTGTCATCAGCAATGTAATTTTCTTCCTACAACTTTCTTTTCATTACATGCAATAATTTTTCAAACTTCACTCTCTCAGTATTCATGATTTCTGCATCTAGCGTATTCAGGCAGTGCAAAACTATTTGTGTGAAGAAGCCTGTGAGCTAATATTGAATTCAGAGACTGCACTCCAGAAGCCTCCACAGACTTAGTTGCTTACAATAGAGGTAAAGTCCTCTTTTTTCACCCTGCAGAGCATAAAAATTGCCCTCAATTTATATTATCACTTTTATCCATCACATAGCTCACTGAAGCCAAATGCACAACATAATCTTTGTGTGAACTGCTGTACCATTGCAGCCTCTGTCCTGCAGATGCAATTCAGACTTGCATTACACAGCTGTAAAATGAGCCAGGTGATATCTGCAGTTATTCTGTGCTTACACCAACACACTGAAGGAACAAGACGTGATGTTTTATAAGCAATTGTACCTGTAATGCCACATAAATATGTTATATTTCATCTGGGGTGAAGTAAGCCTTTATATACACTAGCACATCAATGAAAACAACACGAGCTTTCTTTGATCAACAGCTGCCATCCCAAGTTTTACAGCATGCTATAGGAGTCTAAAAAAACAAAGTAATTCCAAGGGTCATAGAGCACATTTTGCCTGTCTTTCTTTCCTTTGCTTTTGCTGGGAGTGTGCTAAATCCTGCTTGCTGCATTGCTGATCTCTTACACTCAGAGGGACATAGTGATGGCTCCAGCTGATTTCAGACTTCAGATCAACATGGGAAATGTTCATAAAGACCCTTAAAGTAATATTAGCCTTTTCATGCAAGACACACAAGCTCATTTAAAACAGTGGCATCATCACGGTGGAAGTTTTCAGAACAAAATCCAGCATGGGAGTTACGCATAGTCGTCGGAGTTCATTAATGTTCATTAAGATCAGCTCTTACCCATATGTTCCAAGCATTTAGCCTGCAATGAAACTAAAAAAGAAAAACCATCCCAAAACTTATTGAAGTCAGCATTAAGAGTTTATTCTGCAAAAACATTCAATCAATTATGGAAATGAGGAAAACAATCCATAAAATCTTGTTTCTAAAATGGAAAAAAAATCCCTGGAACAAATAAAGACCGAAAGCAGAAATAACATAGGCCTACAGGAGGGTTGATCTGCAAAACTGCTCTGCCTCACTATATAATTAGAAACTTGCAAGGACGAAAAGGTAGAAGAAGCCACTTCATAAATAAAAGCAAGCAAAAAAGTGCCAGGGTAGATGAAGTGTTTCAGGCAAAGTGTTTCTCTCCTAATTTTACAGACTTATAAGCACTTGAGAAACATACCAAATCACAATAATAATAATAACAACAATTCTTCATTTCCAAACAGTAGCTCCCATTAGGAGATGACCAGCATGGGAAGAAGGAGCCACATCTCCCACATCCCAGTCTAGCACCCCATCACTATGCTACCATGAAAATTACACACGAAAAAATAAAAGAATCCCGTGTCTAAATTTGTTCAGCCTTTTTGTGTTCTGCTGATATATCTGGAAGTGCAGTACACACTTCTGTAAATTCAGATGTGGGTACCTCAGAACTGTAAAAAACCTCTAGAACTCCAGGCACAGCACTCTGATAAATTACGACATTCTGCAAGGGTATTCCTGGAAAAGGATTATACCAAAAAGAAAAAGTGAGAGGGAGGGAGCAATCCACTTAATGCTCTGATTCAGAAACATTTGAGAAACAGTGCAGTAATCAGTGTACTGAGAAAGCTGTAGGATGGCACCTAGGCTGAACCTATCCAGATGTATAACAGAAGCTCTAAGACTGTTGAAAATGACATAGGAATGCCAATGTGTGCATCTGGATGGACAAGAATAAACAAAAGGAAACACTATATTGGTAAGAACGGGCATGAATTCCAGCAGCAGAAGTAGGAAACACATTGCTCTGCCAAACCTAGAAGGTTGCACCGTGATAAAACCACAGCACCAATGACTTCTGTCGTCACAACAGGAAGGTGGCAACAGACTCAGCAATGTTGCCTATGCCATTTCTCCAATAACTGAAGAATTTCCTTCCAACATCCCACCACAGAAACACACAAATATTCCAAACAAACAAGGGAAAAGAGACAACAAGCGGCAACCTTGTTTGAGATTAATGAAACCACAAGAAGCAAAATCCTGATGCACAGGGTATTTCCATAGTTAGTGCAGCCTCCTAAAAGTTATGAAAGATCTGTCCCAAACATCTGTGTTGTCTCTAGTCCAGGAGGCTCCTAGGGACATAACACAATGTCAGACACTGACTGCCCTTGTCTGCTCACTGACTGCACACAAGTGGTGCTGGACAGACTACTTGGGAATGCAAATCCTAGTGCCTGCAAATATGCAGGTGTGAGAACGTGAGTAAACAGAAACTATGAGAGAATGAATGCAAGCAAAATCTTTACATACTGTAAATAAATACAGCCTTTCTTTTCTGTTAGATACTCCACAGAGTTTTGCTACACTTATTTCCAACAAACATGATAGTCATACACTTTTAGGTTGAGCTACCAGTCTGAGGATGGTAAACGGATGAACCTAATGCTCCTCTTACCCTGCCCCTGCTCTGGTAGAAAGTTCAAGGTAATATTTACTTTCAGACTAACAGTTTGTATAGCTCAAGTGTAGCCCAAAAGTTTTCAAAAAAAAGAAGAAGATGGGGAAGAAGGAATTTGGAACAGGCTTTTATGAAACTTTCTTCAATTCTTCATTTGAAATGTGAAAGCCTGCCATTTTTTGTTGGTGTGGAAAAAATATTTACATTTTGGGCAGTGTTTACCAAACAATTTTGTGAAAGATGTCTTTCACTCGCCAACTTTTTGTTTAATCTTTTCCACCTTTATTGTGCATCCTTTCATTAAATCACAGCTCTCTAGTGAAACTGAAGAAGGTAACAGTGGAAAAACAGTGAGTGGAAAAAAATCCCCATCAAAAAATCAAAACAGATGGAATGTCTTTTCAAATACATTCTCATTTCAAGAGAAATAATAAAAATTTCAAAGAAATTGACATTTTTGCATATGTTCCTGTAAAAATGAATATGCAAGCTGCCACTTCATCGCATACGTTCTTATCACTGACTTGCTTCTGACATTAATAAATAATTAATAACAGTAAATACATTTTGTATGTATCTCATTAGAAAAATGAAGATGTAAGATTTTTCACCATAACAATTAATTTATCATCTTAAGTCACTGTCTGTAAATTCTAAGACTCAATTTCAGATGTGGTTCTTAGGCAAACGAATGACAACCAATATTGCAATTTTTTCAAATGACAATCTTCACTGATAGCCATATAGCACCTACTGCCCTCCCCTCCAAAACAGGGCACAAGAAGGTGTTACAAGCAGGTTTATATTAGTCAAGTACTAGGTGACCTTAGAAGCGTAAAAGAAAAGAAGCAATTTTTACTTCTGCCAGTGATGCTTTCAGTCAGCTCATCATCTTAGGAACCACAATAATAAGATGCAGTGGAGTCCCTCAATATTTATGAATGTTTTCTATAAAAATAAAAAGCAGTTGCATAAGTACATTCACGTACCTGGTAAATCACTTCTGAATACAGCAACATGCTGCCCCCTTTTACCATCTTAAGCCACTTCATTTTGGAAAGTCATATCATTGTCTCCAAGTAGAATTTCTGAACAACAAATCTGTTCTTTTCTATTAGTTATGCAAGTGGAATTAGAACACAAACAAAGGGTTTTTTTCAGGACTGAAAGAGATGCTGACATTTCGAAAAGGATGCCATTGATTGTACAGGTCATTACACAACAGATATTTCCTGAGCCTGCTAAAATCAGCTGGCAAAACAGCTACCATGACAGGCCTATATTCAGTATAAAAATACTGTTTTCTCTGCAGAAAACACCTGCCAGCTGATGAGACTATGCTTGATTAAGGTATCAACCCCTTCCAGTGAAATCCTAAACACAGCGCTTCCAGAAAGAACTGCTTCAGGCAGTGTGGAGCTTCCAAGAAACCTCTCTTGCTAACAATCTGAGAAACTCAGCAGTAAACATGAAAATGTTGTAGTTGACAATTTTAGAACACAAAGATGCCCTCTTTTTAAATATTCCACAGCTAGAACCTACACCTTCTAGCTTCAGTACAAGGCTGAGACCTCTCAGACCTCAGATGTGGGATGACCTTAAAGCACATTATTCAGAACTAAATGCAACCCCTTCCCAATCCTCATCTGACAACACGGGACTGAATTCAAACAATGGGAACACGTATGAAAATGTGCACACCAAGCAAATTTTGCTATTAATTCTAAAGAATGACCACAGGATTTTCACATTTTCAGGGAAGTTAGGAAGGATGGCATTTTTAAAAATTTTTAGTTGCACTGAAAATCAAAGAGCCTGAAAATATTATCTGAGTTAGCATTTTGTTTTATATATTAGTAATTCCAGTGAAGAGCTGTCAGTCTGACAATTCCATTTATTTTCTGTTTATACTCACTTTTTAATTACTCAAGGAAGTTTCTTCATATTATGGTATTTGCATACAATGTTTGCGATTAGCATTGTTCCATATTGTTACTCCCCATCCTTTTCTATACTAGAAGATTCTCAATCTCAAATCAGGATTCCCTTTCTCTCTTAAGAGCACAACAGAAGTAAGATGTCTATGATTCTCTCATATCCATGCACTAGATGAAGACAGAACTGCCAAAAGACTATCCCACATCCTAGCAAACCTGTAAACTTGTGTTTTGATTCTGCATTGGAAACTGCCTATCTTTTCAAGACAAAATTTTCTTAAAATAGCCCATTTTCTGATCCAGAAGATCAGGATCATGTTTTCACTGAAAGACTTTTTTGTCCCTTGATCTTTAGTCAGAAGTGACCAACTTTAAAATATATCATGATATCAAAAGCTTAACTGATGCCAATGTATCTTATGAAATGTTTTGGACTTAATAGAACAGGGTTCTTAAAAGCTCCACCGCAAGTATTTTTGTTTTCACAAAGCAGAGAGACAGCTCCTCATCCTTCCTGAGAGGAGAGGGATCTTCTCCAAGCATGAAAGAAAAGCCAGTGGAATTTCCTAAATATCACCATGTTCATATTTCCATGTTTCCTTATAATTCCATGTTTCCTTATAATTCAAAGAAGTGTGCATTGATTTAGAAAAACAGCTGTATGTTTCACAGAGAAAAATGAATAATCCATCAGCTTTAAATGTTTGACACCTGATGAAGAAGCTTTTGAACACATTTATTTACCACTCCCTCTCACTACTATAAGGCCTCTGTTTTCTGACTGGTTGGGCATTCCATGGAAATGGTCAAGCTGGCAGATTTTCTATAATGCATTCAAATAAAAACCAACCCAACTAGCAAACAACATAACAAAGTGTCTCCAGGCTTACACTTGTTTATGCTGTTCATCCAGAACCAGCAGCCCCTGGGAGTTCCTGCCTGCGCAATGGCTGGACTCCTGCTGCTGCTAAGGAAGCAAATGAATGCATGAGGCTTTCACCTCTGCAGGTATAAGTCAACGTTCTCAAAATCAATGCTATGAACTTCTAAAAGGCCTGCTCTTTCCATGCATTTGAGATACTAGACTGGGACCCTGCAAAGACAGTAGCTATTCTTACTGCCAGTTCTACACTGACAGAGAGGTCACTGATTTCAAGCAAGTCACTTCATCTCTGAACTTCATGACGTCTTATTTTCCTTAACTCAGCATTTGTAATCCTAAAAAAAACTTCTCCAAAGAGTTCTTTGAGCTAGATACTACACTATCATTGCTCAGATAAAAAGGAAAAGGACAATATGACAGCAATGGTAGGGCTACTGAACTCCCATTAAGCTGAGTATAGTGCAGGCAAGTGGTTTTGTGTTTTGTGGCATACTAAAAACTATCAAACTCTTTTTCTTCACTACAGAGCTCTTAGAGAATGGCAAGATGCTTTTTTTTCGCAAGCTATTTTTGTAGAAAAGTCAAAGTAGTCAAAAAACATTACTGCAGCTTCTTGTGACCATTACGGGGGTTACATTACTGCAAAAAAACCCAAAAGAGAAACCAAGGTCTTTGCAGCCCTGCGTATGTGACTGGTCCTATCTCATCTGACACACGGGAGACAACTGCCAAAGTTAAAGGTAAGTTATGCATGAAGAGAAACTCTCACTCAAGCTGGAAAAATTCACACTTTTCCTGAGAAGAAACATCAATATGCACCATATAATCCCTGTTGTACCAGCCTTTAAGTTGTATCCAGATTTTGGTTTTTTTTTAAATACACCTTACTTGCCAAAGTGCCTGGAAAAGACTTGTGGGGAGAAAAGCCAAACCCATCCCACCCCAAGAAACAACCAAGCCCCCCAACATCCCATTCTACACAGCTACTCCCTCTTTCTCTTCTCCAGTTAAGTATGCCTCTCTACTTAGATCAGTGAACTGTTTGTCCAGCCTATGGAACAGCACGATCTTCTGTATGTTTCTCCTCAGTTACACAACGAGAACACATTTTGCTCCCTGTCTGAACTACTGAACTAAAGGTAAGTGACAGTGCAGGACAGGTTATGCTGGCATGAATGTATGAAATACTAATTTTACTGTTTTCCTAAATTATTGCAAATACTTAAGTCTAAGAAGGTAATGGCCAGACTGACATGTAGAGTAAAACCAGACTCTATGGGAAATGCTGATGGAGACACTTATCAAGTAAGTTAACGCTGAAAGTGACTAAGAGACATAATATAAACTCATTTGCTTAAATCATTTGGGATTCATTTTCTCAGAGGTCTTCCCATGTATTTGAACAAAACTCAGTTCCTTCATGCTCTGAAAGTTTCATTGCTGTGTTTTCCATCAAAAAAAGGAAAATAAATCTTTGTAAAGTGTGGACTTGATATGGACATTTCCTATTCATATTAACAGTTATTTTGCAAAACAAAAAAACCATTTCAGATTAACTGTGACCAGCAGTTGCTGCATTTAAGCTAGATAATGCAGATTCTCACAAAGCGCATCCAGATCATGCTCTATGCTGGCTCATTTTCAGATGTCAGCAACTTTCTGCATTCTAAAAAAAAAAAAAAAGTGATAATGTAGTTGGTAAAGAACGGAAAGCTCCATTCTAGTTAAAAACAAAAACCAAATGATGTTGCCCCTAAGCTATTGCACTGACTGAGTGAAACTGCTGAGTTTTAATTAATGTAGACTAGTCCTTTTTCAGATCACGGCCCTATTAAGCCACCTGTTAATACACCGATGCGAGACATGGTTTTATTCTTTCTATACAGACCCATTAGTAATAATAGACCTCCTTTTTTTTCTTCCATTAAGGCACTTAAAATACAGTTTGCAATGAGCATACAATCTACCAATGTTTTTGTACAATTTAATATCATGAACTGTAGTATTATATTCAAGTAACAATACATATTAAATTTCATTTGGCATGTGGGAAAATAAAATGAAAGGATGAGTTTTGAAGTATAAACAGGATACATAGATAGGATTCTACTTCATCATATCGAATAATTACACCCTGGCACAGTGCCCAAAGCATATTCATCATATGAATAGACTCTGGTGTACAGCACACTGCCAAAGTCTAACTTCCTCAGACAAAGGCTAGATGACTCAGACAAACCAGAAGTCTTACAGCTTGCTACTGCTGCAATTTAGATTCCTGGAAATTCATTGAACTGCAATTCATCATTACAGTGCATTAACAAAGTCCATAAATATAAAAGCTGTTAATTACACATGCGTTGTGTGAGTGTTCACATTGCACTGATTGACTGCATTCCTTACTTCTCCCAGCTTGCAATGGGTTCCCCTTCAGGGCTGCTCCTCTGCCTGGTTAAAGGACTGAAGAAGGCTGTCATCATTGCTTGCACGGTAAGGAAACACAGTATTGTTTCCATCCGGCTGCTGCTGTGAGGCTGAGCCGTCTGTGCAGTTTACAAAGAATTTATACTTAGCAGACCTCTGCCTTCTGCTGGGTTTTTCGCTTGGAAATATGCTTCTGGCATTGTCTAAATCGCTTTATTCTGGCCTACAAGAAACACTCCCAATGCCCTACATTCTACCTTTTTAATAAAAAATTAAAAAGCATCAGGAATCTAATCCACACATCATGAAATAAAAGGATCCAGCTCTTGGTTGCAAAAGCCACTTTGTCAGTCCTGCAGCAGATGCCACTGTTGGCTGCATTTACTTGCCCTGCAAGTGCTGCCAAAGAGGATCTGAAATAAAATTTGTCATTTTCAAAATGCAAAATTTTTGTTTTCTCAGAACAGTCATGCTGTTGCATGTTATCCTCCTGCCATGGTATCATTTATCCACCTCATTGAAAGTATTTTTACCCAACTCTCAGGTAATTCCATGGAAGTACCATTCACAAGATACATTGTACTGCCCAAATGAAACAATTTATAATCTGCTCCGGAATATTGCATTAGGAGCAACTTATTGATGTGAAGCATGAAAAGACTAAGTTAACCATACATAACTATACAAAATCCTCTTTTCATTCCTTTTCCATTTCAACAGATGTGGCTCAGAATTACACTGTTTAAACCTCAGCATGAGAAGCAACTCCAAGTTAAAATCCCTTCCTCCTTCAATGCAAACAGGACTGAGAGACATGCATGTTACCTCATGCAGCCACCAAGGTGTTGCACTGGCCTGCATGAACCCACACATTACACCAAAAGACAACAAGAGCAAGCACAGGGACAACAGGCTTGCACTAGCTGTCCTAGGGGATAGGGTTAGTACAGAGGACTGTATTTTGAGATGTACATTTTCCTTGCGATACTGCAGGCAGGGCAGCATCACTAAGCTGCAAGAGGCACAACAGGGCAGCTGGGGCCGGAATTAAGGCCTGGAGAAAGCCACAAAACAGGACTTGCTATGGCAGAAGTGAGAACAAATCTCATGTCTATGAGTTATTCATTTCTTAGCAGACCTGGGAGAGATCCTTGTCTTAAGGCTTGTCCTGAGAGGAAGCAGACAGAGGTGATCTGTTCCCCAGTTGTTTCATTTCCAAAGAGAAGATGAAAACCCTACTTCAGTCTAGTACCATAAACCAAGTTTGCCTCTTTCTCGATCACAAGGTACTTCTCCTTTAAAGAGGTCCAAAAAGCATGTAGCTTTTCCCTTGCTTCTTACTGATGCTCAAGGACTTTTTTTACTGTGATTGTCTGTCCTAAAGTTTGACAATGTAAGCATTCCTAAAAATTATACGGCCAGCTTGAACAAAATGAGTTTCAATATCAATATAGACACAAACACAGAAGCTCAGAACTGTTAATTCATATTGCAGAAACTTCAAACACTAAAGAGTAAGGCCATTGTCAGTTGATAATAGCGCTCTGTCTTAGCTAATCTACTTTACTGGAATAATATTTAAAGTACAAGTGTAACTTTGTGCTAGTTGCACTGCATCTCTTCCATGACATAAAGTGAGAAGGTTCCCTTTATAAGAAAACCATGAAGAGACTCAAAAGAGGCATGGCTCTCTGAAGAACTGGAATACATAGCTGTGGATCCATTCTCCTACAAGACATATTTTTAAATACAAAAGTGTAGCCCCCTTAACTAATTCTTTATATAACAAACCCAAACAAGAAGACAGCCCTCCTCCTGCTTTAGGGCAAAACAAAGAAAAAGGTCAAGAATTCATCAGTCCAAAACACAGAAATTAAATGGACATTTACATTACTTTGCTTTTCTTTTGATGGGACCTGAACTCGAAACTGATCCAATCGTAGTCAGTTACTGTTCTGACATGATACAAGATTAGCAGGTCTGGTACCGGGCTTTTTATAGGCAGCCTAAGATCAGGCAGCTGTCTACACCTAGCTACAGCAAGGCTGTAGCTCACTCTCTCCAGGTCACAATATACCTTTCAAGTACTGTACAGAACACCCACTACAATCAATGACAGCTTCACAAAAATAACTGGAGTTATACCTGGATCTCTTAGCACATATACCGAAGGTTGACGCTCTGTTTGATTCAGTTTAGAACAATCTCCAATAGGTTTTAGTGTTCACTGAAAGGAAAAAAAAAAAGAAATTTATTAATGATAACACAGATTTTTAAAACTGTTTGTGGCAAGGGCAGGCTAATCTTAAAAACTTTCTTTATATTAATGCCCTTCACAGAGGATTTTAAAGTATTCTATGTTTTTTTCCTCCTGAAGTCTGAACAAAAGCAATGAAATGGGAGTACTGCTTTACATGCGATGTATACAGATTTGTAAATTTCTGAAAGCCAGAAATGTCTCTTCTGCATGGAAACAAAGCTAGAAAGAAGAAAGGCTAATAGTCTAATTAAGAACATGGTGAATTACTATTGACGATCAGAATAAAAATAGTCAGTTCTCTACCACCTTGAAAACACAGTAATGCTGCTTCTAACCTGGCATTATGTATTACTCTTTCCCAGCAGAAAAAAAATAATACCACTACAAGACTGACTATATAACTGTATTTCCTGTTGTCATTCAGCAATCAAGCCATTTCAAAAATACATCTTACTATACTTTCAAATAAATTCTCCACTCCATTATAGCGTTGTTGAAAGGACTGAAATATGAACACTAGGACACCTTTTAATGTGCTGGTCTCCTAATATAAACCAATAAAAAAACCTGATATCCTACTCTAATTTCACCTTCTCCACATGGAGTCAATCTTTTTATTCAACAATAGAGATATAGGGACAGTGGCCAACTTGGCATTTGAAGGCAAATTCTGAAGATAAAGTGTGACCCACTTGAAGTATGTCCCACCTTAGATTAAAAAAGCATTATCCCTGTCTGACAGCAAGGCATGTGTTTCAAAATTTGAAATTGATTTATCTTTTTCTTAGCAAGGGTAATGAGATGAAAGGGATTAGAAACCTGAGCTATGAATGAGACCAGGATAAATTTTTAATTTCCAGAAGCTTAAGAAGACAGCAATCCACTGTTGCTGTTCCTTTACAATATCACTGCAATTTACAGCAGTTCTGCTCCTTTTTTTGTCTGTCAGTGAAAACTTTCCTATTATCCTTGTGTTCAAAGGGGGTTTGCCAAAAGATTTTAAAGCAGTGACAAGTGATATTCCTTAGGGACCAGTATTAGGATCAGTGATGTTTAACATCTTTGTTAGAAACATGGACTGTAGAATTGAGGGTACCCTCAGCCAGCTGGATGGTGAAACCAAGCTGTTTGTTGTGGTTGACACACTGGAGGGAAACGGCTGCTGTCCAGAGGGACCTTGACAGACTGAAAGGTGGGCCTGTGCTAACCTAATAAAGTTCAACAAAGCCAAGTGCAAGGGCCTGCACCTGTGTCAGGGCAATCCCAAGCACAAATACAGGCTGGATGGAGAATGGATTGATAGTAGCCCTGAAAAGAAGAACTTAGGGGTGGTGGTGGATGAGAAGCTCAACATGACCCGGCAATGTGTGCTCGCAGCCTAGAAAGCCAGCTATATCCTGGGGTGCATCAAAACAAGCATGTCCAGCAGGTTAAGGGAGGTAATCCTCCCTCTACTCTACTCTCCTGAGACCTCACCTAGAGCACTGTGTTTAGTTCTGGTGTCCTCAGCACAGGAAGGGCACGGATCTGTTAGAGCTAGACCAGAGGAGGACCATGGAGATGATTAGATGGCTGGAGCATCTCTTAAATGAGGACAGGCTGAGAGGGTTGGCACCGTTCTGCCTGAAGAAGGGACAACTCCGTGGAAGACCTTATAGCAGCCTTCCAGTGCTTAAAGGGGTCCTACAGGAAAGCTGAAGAGGTTTCCTTATCAGAGTGCAGTGACAGGACAAGGCATTACGGTTTTATGCTGAAAGAGGACAGACTTATCGATTAGATAGTATGAGGACATTTTTAACTGTGAGGACTGTGAAGCACTGGAACAGGTTGTCCGGAGAAGTCATGGATGCCCTGTTCCTGGAAGTGTTCAAGGCCAGGCTGGATGAGGCTTTCAGCAACGTGATCCAGTGGAAGGTGTTCCTGCCCATAGGAGATAGAACTAGATGATATTTAGGGTCAAACCATTCTATGATTCTATAGTTCTGTGTTTAGCAGTCCCATTGGAACTCTCCCTTGATTGAAAGGGTATATTATTGTCATCAACAATCAAGAAGCTTTGTACCTCTTTGGAGATGTACACTTTGACAGAGCCTTTTAGAACATTTGTGTGTTTCGGTGCAAGCTGAAGCTTGGTATTGCAAGGGTTACATACGAGTAATAGAGTATGACAGCAGGCTTGTAGGTGACTGTACAGACAGGCGTCTGGCAGAAAAGTCAGTCCTCTTGCTAGGGTTGCATACTGCTTCAACTTCCACCTGCAAGCTCTGAGAGACTGTCTGTCAGTGACCTTGCAGACAGACACACTGCAACATAGCTAAAGGGTAAATGTGAGAAATCACAGTGCCTGCATTTAGACATGCATCACTGCTTGAATCAAGATCTATTTACAAGCCTCCTGTGGGTGAAGCATAACACTATCATTACAGTATCTGCCTGTTGTTCACCAGCACAGATAAGAGTACAGAGCGTGCCCTCTAACCAGGACACAGCCTCAATGGCAGATCCAGGGAGGCGAAATTAATTGCTCTGAGCAATAATGTGTTTTAAAAGTCACTGCCTTGTGACTAACCCTGCAGTACAAAAAGGCAAAATCTGTATTGAAAAGTCTCTTCTGATTTCAAGGTATTCTTGTTCATTAGAAAAAAAAAGAATTAGTAACATCTAAACCATGAATCAGCTACACAAGGGTCACTTGCCAGATGTTAGGAGAGTGCTGAGGAAGATTTCGCTAGGGGAAGTCCAACTAGTCAATATGCCTGGCCTGTTCCTGAGAGTGGCCTCATGACCAGAATCTTTTGGGCCTGTGATGATGAACTGTTTGGGAAAAGGGACCGTATGTTGCCTCTGTAGTCCCAGCATCCCCAGAATCCTGAAGCACTTTTGAAGAAGAGTTTCACATTAATATTTTCATCAATGGTACAGACAGTGAGATTGAGTACACCCTCAGCAAGTTTGCAGATGACACCAAGCTGAGGGTAGCTGTTGCTACACCCAAAGGATGGGATGTCATCGAGTGGGACCAAGACAGACTGGAGAAGTGGGCCTGTGTGAGCCTCATGAGGTTAAACAAGGCCAAGTGCAAGGTCCTACACCCCAGTCAGGGCAATCCATGGTTTCAATACAGGATGGGGTAATCACAGAATCACAGAATCACAGAATAACCAGGTTGGAAGAGACCCACCGGATCACCGAGTCCAACCGTTCCTACCAAACACTAAACCATATCCCTCACATCCCCCACATCCCTCATATCCCTCACATCCCCCACATAATGATGTGATTGAGAGTAGCCCTGGAGAGAAGGACTTGCAGTGCTGATTGATGAGAAGCTCAATATGAGCTGGCAGTGTGTGCTGGCAGCCCAGAAGGCCAATTGTATTCTGGGCTTCACTAAAAGAAGTGTGGCCAGCAGGTTGAGGGATGTGATTCTGCCCCTCTGTTCCTTTTTTGTGAGACCTTATCCAGAGTGTTGTGTCCAGTTTTAGAATCCTCAGCATAAGAAGGATATGGAGCTACAAAGATGATCAGAGGGTTGGAGTACCTCCCACACGAGGACAGGCTGAGAGAGTTGGGCTTGTTCAGCCTGGAGAAGAGAAGGCTCTGAGGGGACCTTATAGCGACCTTCTAGTACCTAAAGGAGGCTATAAGAAAGCTGGGGAGGGACTTCTGACAAATGCATGTAGTGATAGGACTAGGGGCAATGGGTATAAACTGGAGAGGGGCAGCTTTAGACTAGACATAAGGAGGAGTTTCTTTACTACGAGAGTGGTGAGACACTGGCACAAGTTGCCCGGGGCAGTTGTGGCTGCCCCATCCCTGGAGGTGTTCAAGGTCAGGTTGGATGGGGCCTTGGGCAGCCTGGTCTAGTGGTATGTCCCTGCCCATGGCAGGGGCGGTGGAACTAGATGAACTTTAAGGTCCCTTCAAATTCAAACTATTCTATGATTCTATGATAAATAAGTTGAAACAAACCTTTTTTTTTTCCATGAGGACTTGGGTACCCTTTACACACATTTATCAGGGCAGCCACTGGTCAAAAGTTTTGGTTTCAAAGGCCAGGGCAAATGACAGAGATCAACTACTTTAACTTTCCTCACTCAGTTGAGGAGAGAACCATACCTTTTGGGTCTTGCTTAATGATTTAGCAGTTTTTTGCTTGGTTGAGATTGTTTTTTCCTAGTGCTAAAGAAAATATGAAATCAGACTTTTTACAGTATACTAAAGGAGTTCCTTAGAATGAAAAAGGTATTTATTTAGAGACTTAAAGGTGCTTCCTTGGCAGAGTGTTGTGGCAGGTTAATCTTGGCTGATGGTCAAGTCCCCATTCAGCCCTGCAATCTGTAACCCTCGTCACTGGGACAGGGAGAGAAAATGGGATGAGAACTCTCATGGGTCAAGGCAAAGACAAGGAGATTGCTTACCAATTACTGTGGTGGCCAAAACAGACTTGACTTGGGGGAAATCAATTTGCCAGGTAAAATAGACTCAGGTGGTGAAAACCTGAGACAAACAAACCAACACCTTCCTAAACACCTTTGATGGAGCAGCATAAGGTGGTCAGAACATAGTGGTTTCTCTCTGCCACTCCTTCTTGCTCACCTTCCCCTTGCTCTGGGCTCTTCCTCCAGGCTGCAGTATCTCTCAGGAAAACTATCCCAGCCTGGGCTCTCCACAGACAGCAGGGCAGATCCGCTTCAGCCCTGGGTGCTACTTGATGCCCTTGCCCTACTTAGTTCTTCCATCTCCTCTTGCCTCACTCCTCTGTTCCTCTGGCAGTTTTGCCCTTTCTTACATATCTTTTGGCAGCTGCAACCATAGCTGAGGGGCTGGACTGGTTACGGCCAGTTCCAGATGGCTCCAAGGATCCACTGCCAGGTCTGAAGCCAACTGGAACCAGGCATGACCAGTCTGGAGCATCCCCCAGTAGATATACTGACACTGATCTCCCTTCAGCAGAGATCCTGAAACTGAGCTGAGACTGACACAGATTTACTTAGATATTAAAAAGGATGTGATGGAGGCAGAGAGGGGAAGGAAAAAAAATGAAGCTGACTGTTGCAAGACTTGTCTGCAAAGGATGTTAGCATAGTTTTGTCAGGTAAAACACACAGCTACTTGTGCTTAGGTCAGATCCCAGCAGGAAAAGAGGAATCAGCAGTTCCTGACCTACTCACTGCCTGATTCATGCCCATCCTCCCTGATGGCGCTCATGGGAAGAGAAAGGCAGGCAGCCTGCCCCAGCCCTCTCAACCTTATCCCACTGGTGATAATGGGATCCACTAGTCCCAGGAAATCTTTCCCCCAGCTGAAAGCAGGACAGGTAAAAAACATTCTTTTCCAGCTCTGCAGGATGGAACTACCCTAGAATAAGGATAAACTGTCAACGTGTCTTCAAGGCACAGACATATCGCTGATTTTCATTCTGTTGATGCTGAAGATATAACATACTGAGCTTCAGCTATATTCCACAACAAAAGAAGAGACAACTAAAGTTATGTCTCTGCTATTAAAAAAGAGACACTGCACAGCTGCTGGATTTGAAAAAAACTCATGCTGGTGTGAGCATGCAGGTAAAGAGGAGCTGCAGATTTGCAGAAGGCAGAACTGGACAAAGAAAGGGCTGTAGCCATTGAGGAAACTGCTCTGCCTGATCTGTACCCATGGAGGCTTGTGATGCCTGTGCTGCCCTAATGAGGGCATGCAGAGGAGCCTGGAGGTTTTGCTTTTGACCTCTTTCATTGACCTCAAGAGAATTGGGGTCTCCTAATCAGGATTCACATTGCAACAGGCACTTACTTGAAAAGCCAAGGAATGGATTAACACTGCAGCTTTATTCACGAAAGAATGTGTGGTATTAAAGGTAAGATGATTTGCAATACAAGCACATGGAGCATCTGGACTGATCCCTATAGTAAGCCTAAGACTGCACAATGAGTAAGTTTGGATTGACCTGAAGAACTCCTCTCTCAAACCAAATACAATTTTCAGCCACAGCAAAGGATGATTAATATAAATAAAATGTCTCTTGCTGTTAACTCTCAAAGAAAAGGCAGTTATAATTAACAGAAGATGATAGCACTCTCCTTGGTTTTGCTAGCTCTGCCACTTACAAAGGTTACTAATTCAAGAAGCAAACATAGTTTTGATGCCATTAAAGTCCAGCAATACCATCACAAAGCTTGACGTTGGGATGTGGTTCAAGTCGTTTGTTAAACCTTATAGATCATTAGCATCTCAGTATGCCATAGTCCAAGCACCATGATATTTTATGGTAATACTTGACAATGAGTACATACTCTCTCTCCCCACTCTGTTGCTATGATGCTTGAGAGCTCAGTTCAGTCTTCCTTTATGAATGGTTAAGAATCAGACAGTCTGAGAACAACAATGCTTCCCCATTGCGATGATACTTCTGTACACAGGATTTTCTACAGCACTAGGCTTAAACTCTTGATTCACTGTCATCCATATAAATTGTGACACCAGTTGCTATGCAAGGAAGGTTATGCCAAGGCTGGATGCTTCAGAAAATGTTGCCCACAGAGTTCCATACACACGCCTAAGTGACAGTGCTGTGTGTAGCATTACAGATCCCAAAGCACTTTTTGCCACTGTTGATAAAAATAATGCCTCCAAGACAACAGGCAGGCTTTTGCATACTCACACAGCTGTGAGTCCACAACAAACAGTTTCTAAGTAGATTTCAGCTCTCACTGTTTGATCTGAAAGGCCTGGCTTCAAACACACATGCCTTACAGAGCTTTTCAAACATACAGATATTTGAAAAAGAGACAAGAAAACCTTTTTGTCAACCTGTTACTATTGCAAATGCAAACCAGAAATTGGTTGGAGATCAGAGCAGAATAACCAGTGCTCTGTTCTGAGGATTTGGTCTTTCACTGTAATTCAGGCTGGCCTTGACTCATTTGGGATTTGTTTATAAGGAGGTCACATCAAAGGTGGTTACATACTCCTGGTTGTGGATTGTAGGACAGGCTTTTTGTGACCTGAAGAACAAGGTAGGGTTGGCAATTAGAGATGCATTATACTCAAGCTCCAGGCATAAGCACACAAAACATCAGAAAGCAAAAACACTTTTATATGTGCAAACACGTTAAGCTTGTTTCTTCACAGAGCCTTCGGGATCACTGCACCTAAGAAGAGTTCATCCTGGCAGGCAGCCTCACAAACCTATACTGAATTTGCACACAAGGTTGCTCTTCTTAACTTAGATCCTGGCTAATAGCACAGACAGGTCCTTTGCCCAAATGTCACTCACTCCATTTACAAGCTATCTGCCTTTCCTGACACTGGAAATGTTAGCTGCTGCTTATCTCATGATTATGACTCCCTAACAGCAAGGTAATATAAACATCTTGTAAGCAGGAGATGCTTGCTTCCTTCTCAGGGTTGCAACCCTCTGCTGACAGCTTTCTTTCCATGTCTGCAGCAAGAAAACCCTCTGAAGAGGGACAAAACATTAAGTTCACATCCTTGTTAGTATTTCTTAACACAGAACAAAAGGTTTCCCACAGAACCTTTTAGTTGTGATTAATGCTGTAAAGACATTGGTAGGCAAAGCTTGGCCAGGCAAAAAAGCACAAAACATTTTTCATGGATGTCACCTCCAATTTGATGATAAATTTGCTTCAGCTATTTCCCTGTCTCTCTGTGCTCATGTGATTCTCTCTTTACAGAATTAAAGTCTAGTAAAAATATGCTCGCTTTTCTCCTCTGTACACAGAAATCATATCCAACTTGGGAAGTACTTGGATGAAAATGGCTCGAGGTGAAAGAATGTTATAAAGAAGTACTATATATGTGCCATTCCAAGGCAGTGTGGTACCCTTTCCTGGATGCCTTACTGCATTACATGGATCTAGTCTGCTTAAGAATCCTGCACCAACAAAGAACTTGAGTGCAGGTCCAAATGGAAATTGCTTTTCAGATGGTCAGGTTTTAATCAACAGAATGCTTTCTAAAGAAAGTGAAACATCTCTTCCAAAGTAATTATGCACATTTTTTTTTTACATCAGAAAGGCCAACTGTGTATTTCTGAACAGTCTAGAACACTCATCAATGTTTATTAAAAAACCCTACTGTTGCAGTTTAGCCCCAGCGTGGCCAATTTCAGCAGCTAAAACCAAGAAGCTGCATTCCCAATTCTCTTGCACATAGCATTCCCACTTTAACAGCAGAGAAAGTAAGTTTTGCCTACATCGTTTCTGGAAGCAAGCAGCAGAAGGACAAGAAGGAAGAGCAAGAGCAGTAGCACCAACAAAAGCAAAGTTGTCAGGAGATCAGTCAGCAGAAGCAGCTAGCTTTTATCCACATCTTGTGCAGTGGATGGACATCGATTTGCTAGGACAGAAGAAAACGATCAAGGCAGGAGAAAATCTCAATTCCAATGCATGCTTTCAGTCTCTGCTTGCATCCATCAGCTGGACTCTAGGCTGACTCCGCTGATGACACTTTTAACTTCACCTTCTGCCAGCTGTGTTGCAAACAACTTGCAATTTCACTTAGCAGCTGGGGTTCTTTTTAAAGCTACAGTAGTTGGATACATGTGTTATTACTACTAGGAGGGTTACATCAAGCAAGTTTTAACTCACAGTCTCAAGGACAATGCTCAGTAACAGAAACCCTAAAGAATGTTGAAACAGAAAGCCAAAGAAAATCCAGCTGAGAAAAAACCCACCAGACTGTTTTAAGTGCCCTGTGCAAAATCTAGCAGCTATAAGCTGCAAAACCTAGCAACTAACAAGTCTGACCAGATAAAAATCAATAACCGCATCTTCCTTATTGTCTGTAGAGCGTGAAGACTTTCTGCCTTCCTTGTGTCCTCATGAGTGCTTGCAAGCTAAGGCATTGGTAGTGACTTCTTTCTTCAGAGGGCAAAACCTGTGAAGATAGCTCTCATCTGTCATTGAACGATTAGGACACACACAACCTAGCAAGGTCAGAGGTGGAGTTAGTAGCTGAGCCTGTGCTTCTGAAGTTTTAAGGCATTATTTTGATCATCATATCGATCCTTCCTTTCCTGAGACAGGTACAGATTACTGCTCCCTGAAATCTCCTTTCTGTTCAACTTTGCCCAGTATGAACAAATGAATGGAGGGGCACTACAAGGGCCAGTTTTCTGCTCAACTGGTCTCTGTTCAGTATCACAGGTTTATCTGGACACAACTATAATGAGAAACACAGCCCAAGCTACCCCTACACTACACAAGTCACCAGAGCTTGTAGCCTTCTCTTTTTACATGACTCAATTTCTTTGCAGCTAAGAATATGGAGCGGATTAGAGAATAAGGCAGTTCTGCGGATCTTGTGAGTCTGATGGATGGTTAGAAGAATAAAGAGGACAACAGGACAGAAACTAAGATACTGAATCTCAAAAAAGGAACTTGAAATTGAGGATAGCCCAAGTGCATACCACTGCCCTCAGGCACCCACCTGAGTGAAGGAACCAGCACATCAAATATCTGGCCCCAGATGGCATCTTATCACCCAGTGCCCCGTGTGAATCAGTGATCTAATCTCAATCACCTTAGATGTGTCTGGATCAGATCCTTGTTTTCCTCTCCCATTTGTTTTTCCTAGCTTATATTCTTATACAGCAGAAGGCTTGATCTGGTGTTAATGCTTGAATTTTGCATTGAAACATGAGATTTCCTTTCCCTTCTGGGCAACTGGCTCAACAAACATACCACTCAGTCAGCTACAAACAATACTTCTGGTTTAAACTGCTCCTCTAACTCTGTGTGCTATAGAAGATGGCTGAACATGGAACAGCAGCTTTTAGAGAGACCCTGTGAATTTCCGACAGACTTCCAAACAACACTCAAAGTTTAGGTTAGGATCGGATAAAAGATTTTATTATTAACTATATACTTACAAATGATTGCCATACTACATATCTCTGTCTTGCTCAGACAACACAGAAACTTTCAAAATAATTAGCTGAATTAACAACCTAATGCAAGAACTGATTAAATCAGTTCTTCCCTGGAGGCTGAATAAGCAAGTGGATAGTAAGCAATTTACGCTATATCATAAACCTTCCTTGCAAACTCTCTCATTCCCTGACACCAAAATACTACCAGATTTGCTTTCATCTTCTTTGCAAACCTGTAAAGGCCATGTGCAGATCTTGGACACTCAGGGCTGTACTCTACCGGCTAAACTGGTAGGACTTCAATTAAGCCAGGGCTTTGTTCCCAATCAAGAATTGGGCCGTTCTCAATTAACTTAAAAATTTCAAGTCCTCACCAAGGAACAAAATTAGCTACATCTCCTTTTGATGCTTTTTATCATAGATAAAACTAACCATCTGCATTTCCACTTGCTAGTTTACAAAGCAATGCCAGTAGGGAAGCTTGAAAAAAAGGAGGAAACATGACCTTCAAGGACTGCTGTACCCTGTTGCTGACTGCTTAAAACATGACAGAGCATGGGACAAAACTCACCTCTAGGTGACTGGTTCGTGCATTCATCATGCTCTTGGGCGAACATCCTCTCTGCAAGTTGCTGAGGTCTAATCCCTGACTTTGAATCTCAGAACTTGTGCTTAGCTATGATGCAGTCTGGTGGGCTCCCATTCCTACAAACACCTCCATTTCCCAGACAGATGCCTTTAGAGCAGCTCTGGGGCCGGGGTTGCTTTGAGCAATGTCCTCAGACCAGCTGTTCTCCTGCCTGATGAGCAAGGCCGTAGACCTAAGGGTATGCTCACAGCACACAAACTGCAAGGGGAGTTCACAAATAGTTTTTGAAATATGGGTTCTCTGTTTCCACCTGAAATCACACACTGCATGCTGCCTTAGCTTGACACAGCCTGTATTTAAGGCAGTGTCATGCAGGTGGTTTCCCTCTTTTGGGTTTAGGGAAGCAAAGGGCACCCAGACTTTGCCTCATCTGTCTCCTATAGGACATCTCACTATGACTGCAATGAAATAAAATATTTCACAGAATAACTGAGATCTGCAGTAGACATTGCCTTGCTATCACACTAAAAGAAGGACAAGGCAAATAAATTTATACCGCAAAGCAAGGAGGACATAAGAGGTTAGCTTTGATGTCTTTCCAGGGAGTAAAAGTGAAAGTGTAGAAGGTAAGAAAAGTGAGAGGGTTCAGGGTAAGGCTGTGACAAAGAAAAAAGGAATCCCATGGCACAGGCAAATGAAATCTATTAGAGAATGCAAAGGGCTAAGTTCTGCTTTTCTTTGCAAGCCTTCAAATAGATTATACACATGTGAGTATCAGCAGAGAGTGGTCCTTTGTGTCCAGGCAGGCTTCTGTGCAGTTGTGGTTGTAAAAGGCAGATCTTGATTGGCAGCAGCAAACAACAATCACAGAGCTATCCCTCATGGCGTTGCCAGAGAAAGGTCAAAGAGCAGGCTTTAAGACAAAAGAAAGGAAAATACCTCCTCACAAGGAACAGCAGAGGCAATAAAGCAACTTGAGTGCCAAGATATTCTCCCACATTTTAACCAAAGATAACAGGCCTTTTAGAGGAGAAGCAATTTAACTGACACTGGCTAATACTTACACATGAAGTATGTGTTCATGTGAAGAATGGTATGACAATCATATGCAATTAGGTAACAGCCATATGATGAAAAAAAAGGTAATCTGTTACTTAGGAACACACCTCTTGCTAGAGAAAGGCTACCAAAGGGAACTGTATAGCACATTACCAAATTTAATGGAATCATCAAATCCTAGAATGGTTTAGGTTGGAAGGGACCTTAACGATCATCTAATTCCAAGGCCCCTGCCATGGGCAGGGACAACTCCCACTAGATCAGGCTGCGCAAGGCCCCATCCAACCTGGCCTTGAACACCTCCAGGGATGGAGCATCCACAGCTTCCCTGCACAACCTGTGCCAGTGTCTCATCACCTTCACAAAGAAGAATTTCTTCCTAAAATCTAGGCTAAATCTTCCCCCTTTGAATTTAAAACCATTCTCCCTCATCCTATCACTACCTGCCCTTGTCAAAAATCCCTCCCCAGCTTTCTTGTAGGCCCCCTTCCGGTACAAGAAGGTCATTATGAAGTCTCCCCCGAGCCTTCTCTTCTCCAGGCTGAACAACTCCAACTCTCTCAGCCTGTCCTTATGTGGGAAGTGATCCAGCCTTCTGATCATTTTCGTGGCCCTCCTATGGGCCTGTTCCAACACTTCCATATCCTTCTTATCTTGGGGATTCTAGAACTGAACTCAGTACGCCAGGTGGGGTCTCACAAGAGCAGAGTAGAGGGGAAGAATAACCTCTCCTGACCTGATGGCCATACTGCTTTTGATGTAGCCCATGATAAGGCTGGCCTTCTGGGCTTCAAGTGTGTACTGCTGGCTCATGTTGAGCTTCTCATCAATTAGCACCCCAAGTTCTTCTCTGCGGAGCAACTCGCAATAACATCATCCTCCGTCCTGTACTAAAACTGCAGACTGCTCTAACCCAGGTATAGGATCTTGCACTTAGCATTGTTAAGCCTCAGGATGTTCACACAGGCCCATTTCTCCAGCTTGTTCAGGTTCCTCTGGATGATATTCTGTCCTTCTGGTGTGAAAACTGCACTACTTTGCCTGGTGAAGGGGCTGGAGAACAAGTCTTAACAAGGAGTGGCTGAGAAAGCTGGGGTTGTTTAGCCTAGAGAAGAGGAGGCTGAGGGGAGACGTTATTGCTCTCTACAACTACCTGAAAGAGGTTGTGGAGAGGGTGCTGGCCTCTTCTCCCAAGTGATAGGGGACAGGACAAAAGGGAATGGCCTCAAGCTCCACCAGGTAAGCCTCAGGCTGGACATCAGAAAAGAATTTTTCATGGAATCGGTCACTGGGCACTGGAATAGGCTGCCCAGGGAGGTGGTTGAGTCATCTCCCTGGACGTGTTTAAAAGATGGGTGGATAAGGTGCTGAGGGCATGGTTTAGTGATTGATAGGAATGGCTGGACTTGATGATCCGGTGGGTCTTTTCCAACCTAGTGATTCTGTGATTCTGTATCATCTGTAAACTTGCTGAGGAGGCTCTCAACCTTGCTATCTGTAACATCAATGAAAATATTAAACACTGACCACAACTCTGAGAATGTGACCATCCAATCAATTCCTTATCCACTGAACAGTCCACCCATCAAATCCATATCTCTCCAGTTTAGAGAGAAGGATGTTGTGGGGGACTGTGTCAAAGGCTTTATAGAAGTCCAGACAGTTTACATCCATTGCTTTCCCCTCATCCACTGGTGTGGTTATCCCATCATAGAAAGCCACTAGGTTGGTCAGACAGGAATTCCCCTTGGTGAAGCCATGCTAGCTGCCACTAATCACCTCCCTGTCCTGCATGTGCTTTAGCATGTCTTCTGGGAGGATTTGTTCCATGATCTTCCCAGGCACTGAGGTAAGGCTGACAGGTTGGTAGTTCCCAGGGTCCTCCTTTCTACCATTTTTAAAAATGGATGCAATGTTGCACTTTTTCCAGTTACCAGGAACTTTGCCTGACTGCCATAACTTTTCAAATATTATGGAGAGTGGCCTGGCAACCACATCAGCCAATTCTCTCAGGTTCTGGGATGCATCTCATAAGGTCCCATAGACTTACATATGTTTAGGTTCCTCACGTGGCCACAAACCTTATCTTCCCCTGCAGTGGTCCCCATCTTGTTGGCCGGGAGGGGTGAGGAGAGTGGTTACCAGTGAAGACGCAGGCAAAGAAGAAGTTGAGTACCTCACCCTTCTCCTCATCTGTGGATAACAGGTCACCATTTTCATTTGTCAGTTGGGGTATGTTCTCATAGAATCACCAGGTTGGAAAAGACCTCTTGGATCATCAAGTGCAAACATTCCTATCTACCACTAAACCATGTCCCTGAACACTTTGTTTACCTGTCTTTTGAATATCTGCAGGGATAGTGACTCAACCACCTCCCTCGACAGCCTGTTCCAGTGCCTGATGAACTTTTGTGTGAAAATTTTTTTCCTGATATCCCGTCTGAACCTCCCCTGGCACAGCTTAGAGGCCATTCCCTCTTGTCCTATCACCTGTCACTTGGGAGAAGAAGCCAGCATCCACCTCCTTTCAGGTAGCTGTAGAGAGGAACAAGGTCTCTCCTCAGCCTCCTCTTCTCCAGGCTAAACAACTCCATTCCCTCAGCCGCTCCTCGCTCCTCGTAAGACTTCTTCTACAGCCACTTCACCAGCTTTGTTGCTCTTCTCTGGACAAGTGCCAGAGCCTCAACATCCTTGTTGTAGCGAGGGGCCCAGAACTGAACACAGTATTTGCAATGTGGTCTCACCAGTGCTGAGAACAGAAGGAAAATAACCTCCCTGGACCTGCTGGCCACGCACTTTCTGATACAAGTCAATGCCATTCGCCTCCTGGGCACACTGCTGGCTCATGTTCAGTCGGCTGTCAACCAACACCCCCAGGTCCTTCTCCTCCAGGCAGCTTTCCAGCCAGATTTCCCCTAGTCTGTAGCACTGCATGGGGCTGTTGTGCCCCAATTGCAGGACTCTGCATTTGGCCTTGTTAAACCTCATTGCATTGGTCTCAGCCCAGTGGTCCAGCCTGTTCAGATCCCTTTGCAGAGCCTCCCTGCCCTCCAGCAGATCCACACTTCCACCCACCTTAGTGTCACCTGCAAACTTGCTAAGGGTGCACTCAATGCCTTCATCCAGGTCATTGATAAAGACACTGAACAGGGCTGGACCCAGCACTGAGCCCTGGGGACACTGCTTGTGACCAGCCTCCAGCTGGAGTTAACTAGTTAACTCCATTCACCACAAGTCTTTGGGCCTGGCCATCCAACCAGTTTTCCACCCAGCAGAGGGTGTGCCGGTCCAGGCCAGTGGCAGCCAATTTCCTGAGAAGAATGCTGTGAGAAACTGTGTCAAAGGCTTTACTGAAGTCCAAGAAGACTACATCCACAGCCTTTCCCTCGTCCAGTAAGCAGGTCACATCTCTTTAACCTTCCTTTTCTGGCTGATGTACCTATAGAAGCCCTTCTTGTTATTCTTTGCTTCCCTTGCCAAATTTAACTGCACCTTGACCTTCCTGACTCCATCCCTACACAACCAGGCAGCATACGATACTCTTCCCAGGTTCCCTGCCCCTACTTGCACTGACTGTGCAGTTCCCTCTTCAGTTTGACCAGCAGGTCTCAACTTAGCCTTAGTCTCTTCCCTTCCCTGCTGGATTTCCTAAGTCTGGGGACTGAGTGCTCTTGAGCTTTATGGAAAGCATCCTTAAACATTTGCCAGCTCTGTTCTGCTCTCTCATCACCAAGGACCGTTTTCCAGGGGGTCTTATTGACTAAATCGTTCAAGAGCTGGAAGTCTGGTTTCCTGAAATTTAGGGTCCTGACTACACTTATTGCCTGTCCCATATTCCTCTGGACCCTGAACTTCATCAGTGCATGATCACTGCAGCCTAGGCTGCCACCCATCTTGACATCACTGATAAGCTCACTTGCACTGGTGTCCATCAAGTTCAGTATTAGTACCTTTGGGTAGGAGTGTTTGTTAGCTGGATTCAGAAGTTATCTTCAACGCACTCCAGGAGCCTCCTGGATTGCCTACAGCTTGCTGTGCTATTTTACCAGCAGTTTTTTTTCTAAATTTCAGATTCTTATTATTTCTTCCTTTTCACCATGCAGAGAAGGGAACTACATTTCAGTTTAATGTATTTGGTTTAAAAGTGCATGCATTAAAGAATTCTGAAGTTGGGTAGGTTTTTTTTCATTTTGATAGTGCTAAGTGCCCTTTTCTCAAAAACCTTTTTTTTTCAAAACCATTCTAGAAAGGAGTATAGCTTTTTCTTTTCTTTTTTTTTTTTTAAAAAAAAAGGAGCGGTTGACCTTAATTTTTTTCCCTTCAGTTTTGATAAAGAAAACATCTATTATTGGCATACCTCATTAACAAACTCAGCAATGCTATGACAGTAATAAGTGGGTAGCAAAGTGAGAATAACATTTTAATTAAGACCTTCTCATTTCTAGGCTAATTTTCTTTATATTACTTGAACTTTTGAGGGTTTGAGCTTGTCATATGGTCAGAGGCATGCTGCAAACACCACTCACCAGCCAAATCTCTCTCATCTACATGCCCACTGCTTTTGTTACGAGCATATGAACTTTTTTACCCAGTCTCCCTTCACAGCTAACATAAATATATCACTTGTAGCAGTTTGTCTTAAGACTTCCTGGCTTCTTCAAGTTCAGGAAGAATATACTTTGACTGACCTTCCCAGATACCCTCTTCAGGATTATGCCTATTAGGCAGGTAGTTACTAGTAGTTTGGACATCTGATCTGTATCCACTCAGCAGCACATAAGCTGTGCTTCCAGCTACAGATACTGGAACTGGTATATAGGAATCAGAGCAGTCACACATCATACTCAATAACCCACCTGACAGTAGCAGCCTGCAGGTGCTCAGCAAGCAGTAACAGTGCAGTGTAATACATTCACCTATATCTTTTTCCTAGTCCCTGGACAGAGAGATATAAAGACTTACAACCTAAATGTGTCAGAGTACTCTCCACTTTCACTTCTGTCAAGCTAATATGTACTCCCACCATTTGCTTTCTGGCCAAATCACCAAGAGGTGAAATTTCCTGAAGAAGTCTTCTTGATCTTAGCAGCTCTTCAGCGTAAGATTTAAGCAAGCTCCAGGACTTCTATTGTGCCAGAGAAACTAATTTGATTTGATTGCCTTTCTGTTAGGTTGTGAAACTGGGAGATAAGGCTAGCAAAGCAGGCTGGACGGTGACAGAAAAAAAGAGCATATAGTAAGGGCAGACTCAAAACAGTCAAACACATATATAGATAGAACAGAAATGACTTAATAAATTGATGTTGATTGCATATCAACATGCACAGCATAAGTTCTTGTAAACAAATACAAGAACTGTACTGTGAAACGTCGCAAACCAAGACAATATAGTCTATTCATTTATTTATTTATTTATTTTAGGCATTCGCCATTTTTATGTTAAGCAAGATAAAACGTACATTCTGGGGGCTTACAGCAATTGCAAATACTGGTCAAATTTGATCCCACTAAATCAGTAGAAGCTTTATATTAAGTTCAAAAGAATTAAAGATCTATTAAATTCTATTAAAAAAACCTGCAACAGTACAGGGAAAGGTGGTCTGAGAAATCTCTTGCAAAAAAATGTTGCAAAACACGAATGAGTTGACATCAAAAGACCTAGCATTTAAATTTGTGGAGGAGTTCTTACAGGTTGAATGACAAAAAGACCTAGAGAAATTCTTACAGGTTGAAGGACACAAACAAATGGACACTGTCTTTAAAGGACAAGCTGTGAGGAGATGAGAAACCAAGTAATGAAAAGGAACACCAGAGAGTGAGCTGAGAAATAGAAAAACAGGATGAAAAAGTGGAATGAGATCGAAAAACAGAACACATCATGGCACGTGAATGGTTAGTTTTAGCCAATCATATATATAGTTTAGGCACGTGAACAAGAAGCAAAACCCAATCATTGTTAAACAAACGGCGTGTGTTTTTCTAACTAATATATTTAAAGAAGCTGATAAGCCTAATAAGGATCTTCTGTCCATCAAACAGGAGTCCGTGCCTCAATCCCCTCATAAACTGAAAAGTGGAGACCCACAGATTTCCACTTGCAATTTACTTCTTGTTTCTATTTCATTTTCAGAGCTGTAACAATGGTCAAGCTGAGAGTTGAGACTTCATTAGAAGAATGCAGATTTCTAAAACTGAACAATTTTTAAGTAATACATCCGTTAGAAAGAATTTGAGTGCCTGCATTAATCACTGCTTGACCTCATCAAACCAGAAATGAGAAAAAGTCAATGAATTTTCTATTTGGCTTAATTTTGCCCACTCAGTCCACCTAATGCTGAGTAGTACATAAAACCTAGGCTACCTGCACAAGATTATATTTGACGTTTGACATGGCACATGCCATACTCTGCTATAAACCCGTATAACTCCACTGAGCTGCAACAAACTAGGCTACTGTTAACAGAGCAGTACCATGAACTATGTCTTTATACATAGGCAGAGACAAGAAAGAAACACGTGTCTCTCTGGAAGACAATTGTAGATGCCTTTTTAGACAATGCTCCTTAGACAAGACATACATTAAAGTATTTAAAAGACTAGCAAATGAAACTCCCTGCCTGTTTGCACAGGAGGTTAAACCAAGAGCGTGTTCCAAGTGCAGAAGCAGAAAAGAGCTTAAAAGTGCTGTAGACATACTAGTAAAGTTGCATGGCCTTAATCCTGATACAACAGCTCTGCAGTATAGGACTGATTTAGAGAAACTACATTCTGTGTTAACAGGTGCATCAGTACAGACCCTGGGACCAAATGCAGGGACCTCATCTTCTGCTCAGCCTGTATGGTATGAAGAACATGGGATGGCAACAGAAACCAAGCCTCACTCCCTTAACACTTGCCAACAACAACGGATGCTCACAGAACAACTACCATTTACACAATTTCATTCCTTTCCTTGTCCACCTCCACTTTATATGATATACCTGCCTCTGCCTTCCTGCTGAAAGTCCAGCTATATCTGTGGTAACTCGCAGTCATCATAAATGGATACACTGTGCATATGTTAAATGTGAAGTTTTGAACAACATTCAAGATATCAGCTACACCCTCCTTACACCTCTGGATTTGTTTGCAAGCTGTCACAGCTCCACTGTGCAGCTACTGTTTACAGAAAACTGACAGAACGGGGCATGAGCTGCTCCTGATACACTAACGCAGAGGGAGACAGAAGTTCCGAAAATTAGTTTCTAGTTCTCATCTGTCACTCACCTGAACAGAAATATTTCCATTACCTCCCACATCCCACAACTCATCAGCAAATCTTCCAGCACAAGAATTGTTTGAAAGTTTAAAAGCAAGTAATTTTAAAAAGTACCAATCTTGAATCACTGATGATTTAACCAAAAGTTAGAGTCTCTCTCTGAGGCTATTAAGAACTAAAACAAACTCTAAACCTGTAACTGCTGCCAAGAATGCCTTAACTATTACTTGCATGTAATCTTAGTTTACTTTCCTGACATAATGCAGTCACTGAGAAAGTCTCAGTTTCATCCTTCTGTCATCGTCTGAGGCAGATGAAATCAAAAACTGTAAGAGGCAAAAATAAATGAGGATTGAGAAAGCCAATATATTAAGGAAAGCCAAGGCTGGACACCCAAGTAAGTTCAGAGAACATCAGACTTCCCGAGGAGCCAAGCTAGGAACAAATCTGAAAAGGACCTGACTCATGCCAGCCAGGCTGTTGAAGGCTTGGCCACTGAAATACATACGAGTAAATAAACCTCAGAAGAGTTGCATGACTCACAGAGTCACACCAAAGCAGAAGAAAAAAGAAGAAAAAGCTTGCAGTTACAGTACATGAAATGTTGTTGAGAAGGATGAAGGAGATAAATGTGACTGGTTCGAATCCTGAGATGAACACCTCACACATCTGCCTTCAGGGCAAAGGACACACCTAGAGGATTAAAAATGGCTCTTTCTATTATTCTGTTACAAAAGGATGGAGAAGTTGACAGGGGACAAAGCACCACATAAAGAAAATGCACTAGCCTGAGGTCTATGAGGACTCTGGTACCCTGACCTTCCATGACCCCTCTCTCCCTCTGCCCACAGAGCCATCCAATGCCAATCAAAACCCATGTGGGTATTGACACCGGCTCTTCACTGAGGTGCAGGATGTGAAGATCTCAAAATGTGCTTTTCTGTCTTGCGGTTTGATATGAGCTTTACTTGAAACACTCACTGTGTTCTTCCTGTTCTGCTTAACATACCACTTATTACCTGACTCATTCACCTCTCCTCACAAAACTGTAGATTTTGTTCTTGCCCTTCTATTTTTCTTGTTGAATGCTTAATAATACATAATAATTCTAATTAATATTATATTATAATATAATAATTTTAATAGATTTTTTCTTGCTTTTCCTATTTTTTTTTATTATCTGTACCATTGACTGGCTTCTGCTGAAAAGCGCCAAGCTAAATGAAATTCTACAAGCAGAAATACTTAGAATTTTCCTATGGCTATCTATCCTAATTGTGAATAACAAGGATGAGGAATGGCAGTTTTAAAATTATTGCCTTCTATTGTTCCACAGTCCAGTAAGAGTTTTTTATATCATTCCGCACGACATCACTGCAAATAGCAAACGTGCTCTCCATGCACTCCATGGTAAAATGCACTATGAGAATTGTGTAATGAGATTTAAAGCTGAACAGCTGTTTTCCTAGCCCTCTATACCAGGGAAAACATCTTGGAATCAAGAATCAACATGGACTCAGCAGCAATATAGGAACCAGACAAATACATATCAAAAGGATAAAGAAAAGTAGCCTCTACTAAACAAAATGTTCTGTTCTTTCAACAATTACCATTTCTGAAATCTTCCTGTCTTTAGAACTCATGTCGCCTACACTTACAAGTGTATTTTCCTGCCCCATAAAAGGAGTAATGCAACCAAAGATTTGCTCTCTGGTGCACATGTTCTAGATCTGTAAGGCCATTTCACAAAGTTATTCAGCCAAGAACCCCATGAATAACTCTGGAACAGATTACATAATCTTAAAAGTCTTTTACGGACTGTAAGAGACATCCATCAGATCAAATATCTGACAGCAGTAGAAAGTATCTCTACTCTATTAATTGAACTGGGGAGGAATTCTTAAGTTAAATGAAGCCTTACCATTATAAAAGGATGGCAACATTGGTAATTTTAATAAGTGTTACTGAAGATGCTCGTTTCCTGAGAAGAAATGACTGAGGAAGATAGGATTGTATGTTAGCCAGAAAGAGTTTTGGTAAGCAAATGAATACTTACACAAAAAACCCCGAAACAGTCTGTCCTAAAACTCCAGTCAAGTAGCTATTTCTTGTACCAAAAAAGAACTTCCTAAAGTACTTTAAAAAAAATAAATTCAATATTTGGTTCAGAAAATCCTTTTCTGATAACGCTAAACTGAAGTCCACAGTAGAAAACTTCTGTCACTGGATGTGTATCATCATCATCATCATCATCATCATCGCCATATTCTCCTAAGGGAAGTGGCACACTCACCCCTTTGTCTGTCAATCCCTCTTTGAAATGCTGCATCAGGCTGAGGACAAAGAGAAAGTACTGTCCCAAGACAGCATTGACATTGTAGACTAACATCTTCACCTACTGCCAGCAGCATGGCAACACAGCCATTTTCAAAACAAGTGTCTCCCACAGCCTAGTTAGGATAATGATCTGCACATTGATAGTATCCTGGGAATGGATGAATAATGCCATACACGAAGGAACAACATGGTCTAACTGTTGTCCTAACTCCACATCACCAGGACTGGTACTAACATTCATCCCTAGGGTAACTTTGTCTAATCTGAGACAGAAAACAGTTTATCTCAACTATTATTACTATTGTTATTAATTATTTTCAAATAACATTAGTTATTTTGTAATAATTTCACTTTTTTCAGCACTGAAAGAATGATAGGGCTGATGGGCTGAAAGACATTATAGGATGAAGTCCTTCTCAAAATGGATTAGTTGCCCTCAAGAGCTTTGTTTTCCTTTTCAGCATCCTAGTGGTGTTGATTCCAAAGACATGAGCATTTGACTAGATAAATGACTGCAAATTAATTGCAGATCATTATGTGCTGGAAAATGTAGACTATAATGCCAGGAAATGCAGAGCTTATCTACCATTTTCTTGACCTATATATTCCTTTTTAGAGAACAAAGTCAGCAGGAGGACAAGGTTGCTGATATTTACTCATTTTTTGCCATTCCAGCCAAGGCCTCTTTCTGTTACTCTTTCTTTAGCTTGGTATTAACACTCCTGAATGCAAATAGATTACTCATGACTCTTGTGGTGATCAGAAACAAGGTCTGATGGCATGCTTAGACAACAAGAGTGTTACAGGTTTTAAAAACAAATAGTCTCTCAGTCTTTTATTTCAAGAGCTGTTACAGAGTGGCAGGAAAACCTGTCTTTGGCTTCCCTTTTTGTAAGGACAAACTCGGTCTCTTCCTGTGGGATCACAGGCAATACTATATAAATGCAATCCATCCAATTCACACTACTGCTAATCTATTGAACTGGTGAATCCAAAGGAAAAAGAAGAGGAGGGGCTTGGGGACACACTTTTGGTCAACAACTGCAGCAGCCAGTTTTGAAATTGAACTCTGGGTAAATAATTTTTTTTTTTTTTTTTTTTTTTTTACAAAAAGAAGCAGCAGACCATAAAACAATGGTACAAAGCAAATGGCATGTTTTATTCTATCTGAAATGGCATTGTGTTTACTTCCTGTTAGCAAAAAAACCCAGCTTATGGTTGGGGTTAACCCAATCCTTACTCCTTTTACCTCTTATTTCCATCATAGAGCCACAAACTCAAGAAAACCTCTAAAAGAACTCAATTTATGAACAGAAACAGAATTAGTAGACATAGGGGACCTTCACTATATCCTTAATCTCTTTTTGTTACTACTAGCTCTACATCCCTTCTCTTACTATAGGCAAAAGAACCTTTTGTGCCAAACTCAGGAAACTAACACAACACTGAGAAAGACAGAAAAAACCCACACTGCACTGGAAATAAACAAAGAAAACAAACAGAAAAACTCTAATGCAACTCAAAATGATGGATAATTGTATGTTTGCAATTTTAAGTAAACACAAAACAAACTCTCAAAAAAACAGCTCTCCAGTAAAAAACAAATTGTACGCATAATTTCTACTCAGTGCTTGGGGCCAAAACTTTTCAGAAATGAGAAATTTTTGGCAGAAATCCGTATGTTCCAGAATTTTATTTTGCTATGGAAACTGCCTGCATAAAAGAAATAAAGTCATAGACCACCCAGTTCTAGCCAAAATTTCTTCCACTTTCACATAAATCACACAAGCGAATGATTGGCACATAGTCCTTGAAAAGCTTCTCTTTAAAGATTATTCCTTGTAGCACAGACACTGCTTTTCTTGCTGAACACCTGTGAATTAGTTATAGTCTGCAACTCCCTTGCATAATCTTTCAGCTGATGCAAGCCACACACAGTCCAGCTCCAATATCCCCTGAGTGAGCTGAACACAGTGACAACCTGTGGGTGGGCCAGGTGCTGTTCTGCTTATGTGAATTACATCTCCTCTAGGATGGGTGGCAGGGCAGACTAATGTGGCCTTGTGCTATATCTGCACTGTCATTACAGCTCCTCTATAAAGCCCAACTGAGTATCACCAAGGCTCTTATTTTCTTTCCTTTCACTTGCCTCTGTCCTTATCCAACCTATCAGAAAAATTCCAAGTTGTTTCTCAGATAGTTGGGTCACTGGCTTCATGCAGAAGGTATGTATGAGAGGAGAAGCAAGTGTACTTTATGTGACAGCCCCATATAAGCAATGGCCTTCCTCCATTGACTGCTGTAGCGGTGCCTGTGATGATTGTGTAACAAAGGTTTTTCCCTTGGGTTTTTGGCAGCCTCACAGCAGCAATATGGTTGCAGTGCATAACCCATGACTCACGTCTAGTTTTCCGAGTACCACAGGGTGCTACAAAGGGCTGCCCTCTGTCTGATGCTCATCGGCACAGAAAACCAGCCTGCAACTGTGCAGTCAGGACAACATTCTATACCTCCTTACTGCATCTGCATTCAGAGTACACAGACCCCTGGAAGCCAGAAAATAGCAGATTCTCAATAAAAGCCTCAGGAAGCTGGGTTTTTCTTGAATGGTATTTTATTTTTCTGGTCTTTGATTTGCTGAAAGACATTACCAGCTCCTAATGGCTATAATGACTGATGAATTGTGTTACATCTTCTCATGTCCTTCCGAATGACATTTACTGTATTCTCAAGACAACCAAGACTAATTTGTCTGAGTGATGCAAGAATGTGAAACCTGCATCAGTTTGTGTCCTACATTTGCACTGGGGAGACCTGAAATTCCCTCAACTCAGCCCGGTGTTATGGAGATGCATGTCTTTTGACTGACCTGGTCCTGCTCTTAAGAAACATACCAACTATCACCACATATTTCTTAAGGTGGAGCCCTTTCTATGAGAAACTCAAATCCCTGAATACCCCAGCTGCAAAGATGATCCACTGTCAATAAGTTTTACACACCCAGTTCTTTTAAATCTGTTTTCCTTTCATCTTGCTGGATTACAGACAATGGATCTGCAACCTAGCAAAGATTTTGACCTACCTGACGTTTCTCTAAGTCACACCAAAAAGATGTGCAAATCCTGCTAACCAACGCATACATGTATTTTCTCTCCCCTGTCAACAGTGTTCCCAAAACAGTGGCTGGTAAGACACCTCCTCTTCATCAGGAGCACAGTTGTACTCAGAGCAGCCAGTGGGTATGATCCTTACACTTTGTGGTCTACTGGGGGTGTCATCCCACAGCTCTGCATTTTGTAGGCTGTCCTGCCCCCGTCCTCAGGTCTCCTTGCACTAGCAGGGTCAAGACCTCCCTGAAAGGTAGGGAAGAGTTTTAGCATAGAAGACTACAAGTTTGTATAGCAAGTTTGTTCTGTGAGAGGGCAAGAATCCTGCATAAGACTGGACAAACAGTTCTGGCTTTATCCAAATACAGCATTGCCAACAGAACTGCATTATTCTGACACGTTTCACTGGTATTGCAAGCAAGCTTGAAGCACAAAGGAGCATGATTTAGGTGTTTCAGGGAAGAAAAAGCATGCTTTTACAATGATTCTTCCTTCTTCCAATACTTTTCCTTTATCCTCTAAACGGTTCTCATGGGATGATCCAAAAATCCCAGCTGCATTTTGCAAAATTATGTTTTTCAAGTTTCTTGCTAAATATCTCAGTCAATTTAAGAACAAATAGCTAATTAAAACCAAGTTTCTCTTCAGTTCATGCTTTATTAAGGATCCCCCTCCATGCACAAGAAAAGGAAGAAGGGCTGGAACACAGAAAAATAAGTTACCGTAGAACAGCTATCAGTAATTACTCGGCAAATGGAATAAATTATTGCATATGTGGAGATTAAACATACTTCATTTTGTTGTCAGTGAGTATTTTACAAGCGTGGGTGACAGAAGCATGCAGCAGAATCTAAATGTGATACAACTGCCTTTTGCAGTGTGAGTGTTTCCATCAGCTGATTTTCTTTCTCCTCCTCTCCTTTTGATTGATTTAAACTGACGGATGATGAAGCAGGATTCTGAATTCACTAGTGCCTCAGTAAAGCAGTAAAAAGCTGCACAAGAAACATCTATGAAAATTAATGGCAAAACCTCATGCTTCCATTTGAGTTACTGAACAGGGCAGCTCTTCTAAGAGGGTCTAAGCCTCAGCTTCTCTAGAAACCCATTAGCTTTGAAAAACAGTAAGCAGGTCCACACAGATGAAACTATGTTGAGGACACCAGGAATGATATTCGGACATGTTTCTTGAGACATACACAGCATCTGTCCTCAGAGAGGCTTAGGAATAAGGCTCAGTTTTGCAATTACACAGAGTTCAATTTCAATTTCAAAATCAGTTCTGCCTTCTGAGATTCTAGTAGTGGACACAGAGCCATTAATAGAGTCAGCATCTCACAGACATTTGTGATGAATTCTGCAAAACCTCTTTGTAGTCATTACTAAGTGCCATTAACTCTATATGTTCCTACTCCATAGGATAACTTTTCTGAGCAAAGAATCAGCCTTCCACTTGCTAGAGCACAACCATGAGAAAACAAAAAGCAAAGGAGGGGTACATAGTCAAGGCTATTTAAACAAATGCCTTAAAGGAGTATGTGGCTATGTCACCACCCTGTGTTGTGATGAATAAAAGTTTAAAACAAGAAAAGCAGAAACCTTACTCTGAATGCAAAGGGTGTCCAAGCCCATAAGTACCTTTAAAATGCTTTCTCGCAAGTACAATTCTGATAGTTGGCAATGAATGTCACGCCTTTACATTCATGCTGGTCCTCACATCCCGAGAGGTCATAGTAAATCAATGACGTAGATCTGCCTTAAAACTAGTTCTGGTTAAGGTACCAGAATAATGGAGCATGAATTCTTCAGAATAATGGATCAAAACACTGTCTTATAAGCCCATTCTGTTCCCATTCACCCACTTGTGATCACCCCTTTCTGCCTAATTATGTCCTCAATGGCTCCCGTATGATTTCCACTATAGCCAGAAAGGATGGCATCTGCACAAGACACACCAGACACCGTCATGAGATGTCCTGCACCCTGCACTAGCAAAGTTTGATGCTTTTTAAATAAAGCACAGAAAGCCATTTGGGTAAGGAAGTTTATCTTGTACTTCAGGAGGACAGACTGTGATCCACTTGCTTATTAGAAAAAGAAGTACTACAATGAAGACTACCATATGAATAATGCCACCCTCCATTCCTTACAAACGCAGAGTTGCCCTCATCACTGTTTCAGGTGACGCAGGCAGTTACTCACTGAAAGGCACTCTGACTGCCAACAACGCTGACAGGCTGTTAAACACTTTTGCCATTGCACATGGTACAGGCTAGCAACAGAGGAGGTTTTCCAAAAAGGGAGGAAATGGGTGGATGTTGACTCCATATCTAACAACCCAGGTAATGATTACTCAAGAGTAGCTCTGTTTTCTGTAGCCTTCCTTTTTAAGCCCTTGATCATGCCATCTAATAGGCATGGATGGTAGCATGATATCATCAAAAGCATGAGATTTTCAGGATCAGGACAGGGATCGTGAACAACAATGCCATCCACAATTACTCTCTCGGCTGCTGCCAAGCAAGCATTTCTGAAAAGCATCACGGAAAAGCAAGTTTCACCCTGGATACACAAACCCAGCAAACAAGGCTTAAATAAGCAAGAGAGGATATATGAGCAAGCTACAGCACCAATTTCATACACCAGTGGCAATAAACATATCCATTGTTTGTTTTGTGCTAATGCCCTATCCAAATTGCTACCTATTGAAAACCCCAAGAGCTTTTGGTGTTCTTCAGAGAACACCCAACAACAGTTGGTTTGCAGATCGATGTTTGTACCCTACTTTCCTATGATCAGATTAAAAAAATAAATAGATAAATAAAAAAATCCAAAAAGAAAGAAAACATGGCCTGTGCAGAGTACAGGGCTAAGTCTGCAGAACTCAATGCAACATCAAGCCAGGCTTTTTGAAGAGTGTGGATTTCCTCCACAGCAGGGAAACTCAAAGTGCAGAGCATCACAGACCCCCAGCCAGAGCCACAACAGACACTATGCAGGAAGTTCTCGAGACCTAATCTCCTAGTTGCCAACCAAGCTGACAGAACGAATCTGAACCTGTTTTAACTCACACACGAATATTACCTGGGGAAGAACAGACTAAAAACCAAGCAAAGGTTTCAAGGCTTAAGCTGTCATAAGCAGGGGTGCTGAGACTTCCTAAGAAACAACCACTCTGATTTCAGTTTCTCAGGATGAGGTCTCACAGCTGATTTCAGCATCCTAGTCTGAAAAGTATTGGAGAATTGACCATGTATCACAGATTTGCTTGGCATAAACCAGCAGAGAGAGTAAAGAAATGCTCTCAAAGGCTTCTAGCATCAGCACTACACAATTTGGTTTGTTCTGCTATTATCTTTAGGAAACAATGACAGGGAAAATAATCTCGAAGATGCATGTTACTCTATCAGAGTTGTCAACTTAGAAAGTTAAGTCTTTAGCCCTAACTTCAACCAGTGTATGCAGGCCAGCATTATCAGATTAAAAAATTGTTTCTTTCAAGTACTGGTGATATGTAGCTGTTTCCTGTTAGAGAAGTTGGGATATCTTCAAGGCCTCGTTCCATGATAAGTGACAAATCCACAATAAAATCCCAGTCAAGGTGAGATTCACAACAGATCCTCCTGAACACAAATGGAAAAACACTCTTCCTGTATGCTGTTATATTATCTACAGAACTGCAAGTTATCTATGGCTGCAGAAGCTATTAGCAAGAAAAAAACAGAGCACTAGAAAGCAGGCTAATCAGTTTGACATACTATCTGATGAAGTAACACTTATGGAACTGTTTTCCAATTAAGAAATATCCCTCAAAACAACTAGACTCCTAGCACTGAACAAAGGGGCAGGGAAGAGTGAGCAGAGAAAAAAAAAAGTAGTTCTTCAGGAAGATCAAAGAAAATTAAGGTTCAATATTTAAAAAAAAAAAGCCAGCTATGATTCAAGTGCAAATTCAAAAATCTTCTGCTACTGAATTCTCTCTGTTCAGTTAAAACATCTCCAGTTACAGACCCACCAAAAAGTTCTCTAACTGAGCAAATGTGACTGCATGGCTGAGGAATTAAGGATACAGTTCCCAACTAGCACCTTCACTGATGTCTCATCAGTCAAAAAAAAAAAGAAGAAAAAAAGAAGAAAAAACCATAGTCTGTATCATGTGTTGCAACAGGTTAATAAGCATCAGCAACTAGCATTCTTTTGCCCAGTAAGCCTACAAATTCTGAAACAAGTTCACCTCTGCCATCAAAGGAGAAATAGCACTGAATATTATCCTGTTGATACACGTGGGTTTAGCATGTTTTTCAGTGTGACTGGTTTTCCACCCAGAGTGAGCATAAGCCAACATTGAATATGCCACATGAGAGCTAGCAATAAAAGTTGAGGAGGAGAGAAAGAAGTACAAATAAATATAGAGAGGTAGTAGGGAACTATTATCACAGCTCCCAGTACTTGACAGATCCTTAGTTGATATAAATGTTGTCCTTTTTCCTCCCCTTTGTCATGCCTCCATAGCAGGTTCTCCTGTATGGTACATTCAAACTTACCTACGGACAAATGTAGAACAGACTTCCTGAGGTCTTATTTTTATAAATTTGGGGTCCCCCCAAATAACACCTGAGAGGAGTGTGATGACTAAAAAAGAGGAAGGTCCACAGCAATGTCCTCGGACTAAATTGCATCTTGAAATTCGAAGGCTGAGGGCAGTCACGCCGAGCAGCCTCTGCCTCAGAGGTAACCCTTTCTGCAGTAAACCCTCCAGAAACCACCAAGTCAAACACTGAAACGTTTTAAAAAACTTACTTCCTTGTGCCCAGGTAGAAACAGGCAGAAATCCGAGCACAGAGCAATGAAACCTGCTTTTCCTCACCATATCCATCTCATCGGCAGTAGGAAGGATGCCACCTGAAGTCCCTGCTCTGCCCAGGTGTCTTCATGCCCCAACAAAGACCACATCCCGAGCTGCACCAGTACTGTTACTCTTACCCGCTTAGTTCTTACACACTCACCCAGAGGGATCAAGAGAACTACTGTACAACCTCAGATGTCAGCTAGGAAATCCCCCCTCACCACCCGCAAGCTTTAAATGACAGTTGATCAAAATGCCTGCATTTTTTCCTTTTGATACCACCTAGGGTACCTAGAGATGCAAAACGACTCACGGTCAGGTCTCTCAAAACATGCAAATCTGGGAGGGACACTGCACAGAGGATCGTTTTTTGCATCTCTGCTCCAGAGCATCCTCTCCCTGCATGCAGCGTATCCATCACGCCCTGCTGCAGCACGCAGCCTTCCCCCAAACTACCAAACAACTCGGCAGCACTGCGATAGACTGGGAAAGAACAGCACAGCCGGGGAATGGAGTAACAGAAACATGGTGTCCGCCTTCGCTGACAACCTCCTCCCTGCGGGCTGCCGGCGGGAATCACCGTGCCGTCCCCATCCCGGGGCCAGGACAACCCACCGCGTTCGCTACAGGGACCCGGCCGGCTGGCACCGCGGGCTGGGGCGAAGGGAAGGGCGTTTGCTCCCGCAGAGACCCCCCAACCCCGACCCCAGCGAGGTGCCGGGCAGCACCGGAGGGACCCTGCGCTCACGGGGAGGGCTCCTGCGCGGAAAGGGCGCACCCGGTGAGGGGCAGCCCGGAGCCTTCTCGTGGGAAAACACCCTCCGAGGACGCTCCTCGCCCCAGCGGTTCCACCCCGCGCCCTCCGCTCGCCACGCGGCCACCGGCGAGCCCGCATCGGCCCCGCGCTGCTCCCGGGGCCTGCCGGGGACGCCGGAGGAGCAGAAGACCAACCCGTCAGCTCCCGCATCCCAGCCCGTCTCGGCTCGCGGAAAGGCGAGCAGCACGAAAGCCTCCGCGCCGCCCGCTCGCCCCCAGGGCGCCCCCGCTCGCCACCGCAGGGGCTGGAGGCACCTCCGGCAGCGCTGTCCCCCTGTCCCCCCGCCCCAGACCCGCTCACCCTGCAGTGCGGCGCGGCGGCCCCGCTACGGGCGGCGGTCTCCATGCGGGCGGGCGCCGGGCATCGTGGTCCGCCCGCCCTCCTCGGAGCGGTGGAGAGGGGCGGGGGACGCGGACGCCCTGTCTTTCTGCTTCTCCTCCTTCCTCTCCCGCACGGTACCCGCAGGATGAACCAGCTGCCTCCCGCCCGCCCCTCCTCCTCTGCCTCCCCGTCCTCCGGACCCGACTCTCAGCCCCCCGCCCCGGCTGCGGAGCGGAGGGAGGGGACAGTGGCCGCCGCGGAGGGGCGGGCGGGCGACGGGGAGAGGGGATCCCCCCGCCGGGCACCGCTGCGGCTCCCCCGGACCCCGCGCCAGACCCGACACCCTCCTTTGTGCCGGAGCCACCGGCCGCTGCGGCTTTCCAAGCGCCGCGGGGGCGAGGAGCCCCCACCCCGGGACGTTTTACCTGCAATTCGGCGGAGGATGGACGCGGTCCCTCCCGCTGTTCCTCCCCCGTTCCCCGCGGTGGTGAGCGTGCAGTTCCCGGTGGCTTCGCCCAGCATCCACACGGGCTGGACTGCACGCCCCGCCGCAAAAAAAAAAAAAAAAAAAAAAAAAATAGGGAGCGGGGAGAACAATGGAAGTAGGGAGGAAAGTGAAAACGCAGAGGGATGAGGTGGGGGTGGCCCGTAACAACGTCGGTGCCCCTGAGCCCAGTGGTGCTGTGGGTTAGAGCACACTCGCAGCCTGGAGCACGGAGCGAGCAGAGGGTAGCAGGGTGGGATGCAGACCCTGGTCCACGCCCCGCATCGCTGGTTTGCGTCCTTCCCCGGTGCCTCATCCTGCACCAGGCAGGAATTCTGCCCAAGGATGCTGCCCGGGAGTGTTGGGCTCATACACAAACGTGGCTCATGGCCCCATCCACCTGAGCAGCTCTTGCTGTGCAGCAGCTGCTGGGTCACTGAACTCAGGGTATCCAACACCACATTTCCTCAACAAACTCTCACTTAAGAGATCAGGGAGGACTCTAAGAGAGTAGCTTGTGCTTCCTCTGCCTAAGGCTCGGATTTGCCTCCAAATCACAGTTTAGTTTTTATAAGTGAGAATGATACCACCCCAACTACTTACAAGTAAGCCAAATTCCTAGCTGGCACGGCAAAGCAAAGGTGACACAAGACTTAATCTACTGCAAATGAGCGTAGAGTCATGGCTTTCCATAAATGCGTGAACCCTTCTCAATAAGCCTTAACCTTAAAATGGAAAAAAATTGCATCCACAAGCTGGAATAAATAATGAGAACAGAATTTTAATCTGTGGAGCAATGAAACTTCATTCCTCAGTTGCCAAGGTAGCTGCAGAAGAATTACTGAGTACTTCATTAGTCCCCCCAATTTCACAGCCAGGGAGCAGAGTGCCACACTGCCCAGACTGTGTCTTACCACTGTGCATCATGGGCTACATGGACCGAGGGGCACAAGCTGACAAGTAGTGTCAAGTAATCCACTTAAGGCTGAGAAGTATTAAAGTATTTTTCTGCTGCAATGCAGAGGAAAACACATTCGTCTATCCAGAGACTTTTTGCTTTGTAAGACATCAGGAGCATGGGCACAGCCAGCTGAAGACATCTCAGTTGTGGGAGAGAGGTATTCCTGTTTGTTTAAGCAGGGAAACCGCATGGCAGCCTTAATCTGATTGTACCCAAAGACTGATATTTACCCAAAAGATCAATCAAATTGTGTTAAATTAATTTGAAAAATGACTGCTTGGAAACTATCATGAGACCGTCTTCTTTGCAGCTTCACATCCCTGTAGTTTCATTGCTTCTTTCATGCCCTCCCATAAGAGTAGTGGCTTCTACTGTCCTTGGTGGATGTAGAGGAGGAAGAAGGGAAACTTTTCTACTGTTTCCAGACTTTGCACCATCAGGCAGGCCTAACGGAAAAAGAGCAGGAAGGCAGAACTTGTTTTTCCTCCTTCTTTTTAGTCATATGGATTTCTGACCTGCTTGTCATGTCAGGGAAACTCAGCAAGGCTTGAGGTTTTCTTTCCTAGTGTGAGTGTTGTGTAGCTTGCATGGAGCTACAGCAGCAGCAACAAGGGCTATTTTTAGCCTAAAGTAGGCCAGCCAGTTCCAGAAGACATATTAATAGGAGGAACATTTGAGAACAAAACAAGCAAACAGAAAAGAAAACAGAGAGATGTAAACAAGATACATCTTTTACCAGAAGCAACTGATAAATAGCAAACATGTAGAAACTGCATCATGCTCTCAGAGGACATGACCCCACACCACAGAAAACAATCAAGTGCAATGTCTCAAACAGTATGTGTTGCCTTCTGAACAATCAAAGTATCCAGTACTGCTTAATACCTTCATCAGCGACACAGACTGCAGGAATGAATGCATCCTCAGCAAGTCTGCAGACGACACCAAGCTGGGTGCTGCAGCTGACATGCCCGAGGGACTGGATGCCATCCAGAGGGATCTGAACAAGCTGGAGATGTGGGCCCATGTAAACCTCACAAGGTTCAACAAGGCCAAGCACAAAGTTCTGTACATGGGTCTGGTCAACCCTCAGTACCAGTACAGGATGGAGGATGAAGGGGTTGGAGCACCTTGGTGGAAAAGGTCTTGGGGTACTGGTGGATGAAATACTAGACATGAGTAGCGACATGCATTCACAGCCCAGAAGGCCAACCACATCCTGGGCCAGCAGGCTGAGGAAGGTGGTCCTGCCCCTGCATCCCACTCTGGTGAGTCCTCGACTGGTTTCTGTATCCAACTCTGGAGTCCTCAGCATAGGAAGGACATGTGCCTGTTGGAGTAGGTCTGGGGGAGGGCCACAGAAATGATCAGAGGGCTGGAACACCTCTCCTCTGAGGAAAGACTGAAAGATTTGGGGTTGTTCAGTCTGGAGAAGAGAAGACTACAAGGAGACCTTTATTGCAGTCTTTCAGTACTTATAAGAGATGGGAACAAACATATTAGCAGGGCCTGTTGCAGTAGGACAAGGGGTAATGGTTTTAAACTAAAATAGGGTAGATTTAAACTAGGTATAAAGAAGAATTTTTTTTTGATGAGAGTGAAACACTGGAACAGATTTCCTGGAGAGGTGGTAGGTTCCTCCATCCCTGAAAACATTCAAGCTTTGAGCAGCCTGATCTAGATAAAGGTGTCCCTGCTTGTTGCAGGATTGTTGGACTAGATGACCTTTAAAGTTCCCTTCCAACCTAAATTATTCTATGTTTGTATGACTCTATGATTCTTGTTTTAGCACCATACATTGGGACTGGGATTTTTAGAGATGCACAGTTCAGCAGTTTCAGCATTCATCCGTTTCCTACTAAAAGCACACCTAGCTGGTAATTTAAATAGATATTAATCTCCTTCTTAAAGTTTGGTACATATCTGTGTTTTGAATCAGTGTAACTGCTATTCAGAGTACATTGTAACTGGTTGCTCGACTTGCTGGGAAAATACCTGCCCACGTTAGTTAGTGAGACCGCGTGGGCAAGGTGCAACTCTCTATGTGCACCTCTCTACAGCAGGCAGAAAAAAAGAGGTAATGCTGTGCACTGTAGCAGAAAGATTCAATTCTTTTACTGCTAAAAGCAACAGATTTTAGTTTTCAATGGATGGTATTTCAGTGGGGAACATGGATATCTGTCCACTCCTTCATCTAGTATTGGAGCTGGAAAAATAGATTGCAAAAATTAAACAGCTTGTAAATCTTCATGGAAGAATGAGTGTAATGACATTCACCGTAAACACATGTGTACTTCCCACATGGACTAACATAACAGTCTTCACCAATTTTTTTTTTAGCTCGCTGTAGTAGCTTCTCTCCTCTCCAGAAGAAATGCAGACAGAAGACATCTCACGTTCTGACTCTTCTAAGCATGAGTCATTCGATTGAAACCCATTGCAGGATACATTCAAAGCTGTTTACATGTGTGAGATTTTGGGCAGATCCAGTCCAGAAATCCAGAGCAATCTGTGTCACAATAGGCCTTTAAGAGCTGAGCTTGTGTAGCACAACATATAGTTTTCCCTTTACACAAGGGAGCAAAATGAAACTTCATGTCTCTAAAGAAGAGATATGGCTACTGAAGCCCTACAACCGTGTTATTCCATCACATATTGCAGTAGAATGCTCATAGTAACAATAAAATGTTTGCTTTATTAAACATGTATTTGCTGTTCATTTCATGAAACAATTTGCTCAAAGAGAAGAATCGGCACTTTTTGTCTTATTCCTATAATTCACAAACACCTCTTTGATGTCCCTATCTGACTTTTTTCCACACCAGTATGAATAAGCACAAGGTTTCAGATTAAGTCACTTCAGAGTTTATTGCATAGGAAATGAACATAAGGCCTTGCTGTTATCATCTGTCAGTAGATTCACCCAAATTCTCTCTTCACTGTGCAAAAGGACAGCCTTTCTGCAAAGGTTTTTGAAGCCAGTTAGTCTTTTAAGTGTTTCACTGACCAGAACAGCTACATCTAATTCATGCCCACACCTATTTCTGCATGGAATAAGAAGTTAACATACATATACATAGACCACACTGCATCTATAGGATTTGTATACAAGGCATGGAGATGCAAAGTTTGCAACCAATATAACAAAAAATAATTTTAGGGCTCATCAAAGGATTTTTTAAGTGGAGTACATTCTGTCTAGGAACACTACACTTACTTAATCATCTTTGCTAAGTGTTTGTCAAGCAGCAGGGACAGGTTACCAGTCCTAGCCCTGTTTAAACAAATTTAGACTACAACTCAGCAAAACATCCACAGCTACTGATGGGGCCCATTGACGCCAGGTCAGGCAGTGGTTAGGTAGTTTGTCAGTCAGGTGTGTCTCTGGAAAGCTGAGGATGAATGCTACAGAGCTGCCAGTGAATTCAAGCTTGGGAGATTCCTTTTCACTACATCTTACTTTCTCCTGCTGTCTTGAAGGGATATGACACATCCCTCATCGCTTGCCAGTGACTTAATCATACCAATTGTTATGGTGTCAGATGTTTCTGGTTGAAAATTCATTGGGCTTATTTGTAAGTACATCAGTTGTTGTAGTCTCAATAGCAGGTCACACTGCCATAGTACTAACATCTCTAAAAATCCAGATTTACGGAGCCTCCTTAAATCACAGACTGAAAACTCTGTCTAAGATCTGAGGGGAACTCGGTAGGCCACATCCAAGAGCTTCTTGGGGGAGGCAGGAGCAAGGCAACATCCCTGCCCTGATGTGAAACCCTACACCAGGTAGTGGCCTGACTGCAGAAGGGCCATATGTCGGCACTTTCCACAGCAATCAGTCTGAGAGGCTTTTTATCTCAGCTGTCTGTGCTAAATAAACCTCTGTCCAGCAGCAACCCAAGTCAGCCTCTCATGACTAACCACGAGTGATACGTTAAATTGCCAAAGTCCTGAAATAGATCAGTACCACTTTTTTGTTGGACAATGTCCAACCAGTGAGCTCTCAGCCACTATGATGCGTGGTGGTGTGCCACACAGGTAGAAGACTTGAGGGGGAAGAGAAAGTAGCAGACAGGCTTCGAGTGTTTTCTCTTGTTCTTTATAGACTAGGCACTGCATAGCTAATTAGTCACAGGAAAATGCACCATCTGTTTCACCAATGTAAGATAACAGTATTCTACCTCAGAGAAAACTAATTTCATAAACAACACCACACTCAAACCTGCTGTAAGATGGACACTTTTGGCCACAGCATGGTATGATGGGAGCTGCTATTTCTCATTAAATACTCAGTAGGCTAAATGCAAAGATTAGTTTCTTATCTGAGAACAAAAGCATTAAGTGAAAGTCAAAGCCCAAAGAGAGGGAATAGACTGATTTCTAACATGTAATGTTGCTACCACAGGTACGAAAATCTTTCAGCTGCCAGTTGCACAGAAGTCTTCACCATGGAGAAGATTTGTGGGGAATGGCAATAAAGTAACCTGGCAAGAGGGATGTGAATACAATGAGCCACACACCCTGCAACACTGTCATCCAAATTATTTACTTTTTAAGGAGTAGGGAACCAGCTTTCCGCTTTTCAACATCGGATTGATGCTTTCTCATAAAAAAACGCTCTATGCACAAACATACACACATACACAGAGGCTGCTGATAGGGTGTGATACACTGAAGTTTGGGAAAATCATCTCATATCTTTATGATAGCAAATTACGCTTTCATAATGAAATGTACTGGCAGGAAAGCTCAAGCTGAGTGGGTATAAGCAAGTAATACACTTTGTTTCCTTAGCTCATGTGAGCAGTTTGTATGCTACACAAGATGTATAATTTTTGTTAGTGTTAGATTTCCTGGCATCTTCCTATTAACAAGAGAGAAGATACTATTACAGTACAAGAAGATATGAACACAGCAGAATCTGTACCTGAGTGAAGATGTCCTGTGTTTTTTCTAGTATGTGCCTAAAACCAACAGTTCAGACAAACAGTCCACAACACAGTGCCTGAGAGCAAGAGGTGTACCGCAAGCCAGTTCTCTCCATTGCCCTTTAACTGTTGGCTTAAAGCCTCAAATTAGGACACACCCTCTACTTGAACAGTGTCTGAATTCAAATTGTGTAGCTTAAAATAATTTTTTTGGCCAGTGTACACTTACACTTCTAGATTATTTTGTCTTGTCAACTTGTTTTCTGTGGTCAGCATTGTTAACAGTGCTGGGTAAATCCTGCCCTAACACAAAAATCAGTAGGATTCCTCCTGTGAGGATCGCTAGTACCTGCCACATTCAGAAAAAGTTATAGCAATGGGGAAACATTTCCCACATGTTTGTGTAAGATGCAAAGAGGTGCAGATTTATCTCGTTAGCCCCCCATCCCCACCCCCTGTCATTTTATGAGCCTTTCTGGCCATTGACCTACGTCAGAACAGCTGTGCCACACAAGTCCTGTGGGCATTGCTGTACAGCTCAGAAGGCATCTTCCCCTTGTCTGTCCAAGAGCGGGTGACAAAGACCAAGCCACCAGAGAAAGCAGAGTAAGTAATCCAAATACCTGTTTCCCATTTCAGGGCTAAGAACTCTTTCAGGTAAAGACACTCAGGTATCTTAACAATAAACTCTGCTTTTCCACATAAGATTTGAAAGACTCAAAATAATTTACAGATAGTTTCAGAGATTTAGAGTGCTTACTTTTTTGCAGTTGTAGTCCTCAAACTGGTGCTGGGTATTTCACTTGCTACCTTCTTGGGGCCTTAATGAGACCACTTGATATATAGACAAAAGATCTTTTGACAAGAATAAGGACAAGGAATTCACCTCTGACAGCCATGACCAACCTCACTGATTAATTCCTGAGACATAAGCTAAAAGTTAGAATTTAGTGCTGTTCTGGCTTTGTTGAGGCTTTGTTGCATTTTTCTCTTCAAGTTTTCTGAGCATCATCGATTGTATTCAAGAGCAGTGAATTTAACCTCCTAAGTAAGATAGCTTCTGCTAGATCTAGTGCCATGAACAGCTGGCTGGGCAGGAGAAAAGCCTTACTGGCTCTTCACATTCTTAGGCATGAACTTTTACAGACGTTCAAACAAGCAAAACCCATAACAAATCTGCGTAACAGAAGAGGGGTAAGCAGGATAAGCAAATCTATGCTTTGAGAATAACTGTATCAAAGCTGTGAAGACTACATCTTCAGCCTAGCTCACAAGTAAATATATACATCAGTGTAGCACGCAGCTGTCTGCTCTTCAGTCTAGTGCTTAGATTTCAAAAATATGAGCACTTCCATAAAAGCTTCAGGGTCTAGTCAAGTCTTTTTTAATTTTTTTTGAATAAGAATCAGTCTCAAAGCACAAGCAAGACTCAGCATACTAGCAAATGAGACTGCTCCTAATTTTCTGTGAATGCTAAGGACCTCTGAGGAAGTACAGACTTGAAAAGTTACCATTCCCAGGTAACTGTATCAGGTATATCACATCAAATGAAGATTATACGGGTGGTAGTGTCAGAAACGCCAGATTAGTGTCTGTAGGGAAAAGGTAATTTGAGGTGGATTGTTGATTTGGAGGGGCTAATTTATGGTAACGTGCTCACCTGGCCACAGTGTTGGTCAGGGTCTGGCACCAGCCAAGTTTGGAAGAAACTGGCACCTGCAGTTGATATGTAAATATGACTATGAGTCAATCATCTTACTCCGTAAATAGTGAACAGAATAAGGGCCCTTTTAGCTTTCCTGCAGGCAGTGGGCTGCACACTGGGATCTCCCTTGAACATGGTTACCTCTTAAATTTACTCCTTGAGGCTGAGAACATCCTTATCATGTCAGATACTTGATAAGTGAATTGGGAATAAGTGCACTGAAACTCCGTGATCTTTGTTAAGTATTGATTGTGTCCATATAATGTTTTGCACATAACCTGTTGACCAAGTCTGGGACTAGGATTGGGTCTAGTTGAGCCTAGACTCCATTCTGAGAAGAGTTTAGGAAGCACTGGAGTCCTGTCTGAGCATCGTGACTCAATGGGGATGTCTTCCCCATAGTTTTGTCTGACCTTGTCCCTTGTAAAGAAAATAATCAAGTGCACTTTGCTATCAGATCTTGTTAAACCACTGTTGCATTTACTTCCAAACTTTCTTAAATCATTTATTTATATCAGTAAACATACTACTGCTTCTCTGTTATGAGTGAAGTGCATCACTTCTTCAGCAACATGTGCTCATCTGCTTACTCATAAGTGCCGCAAAGCTCAAAGGTGAGTTCAATGCTTCTGAGCAGCAAAGTTTACAACAGATCAAATAAATTCAAGGGTAAATTTCTTTGTCTCCATGGGCTCAGCCTAACAACCAAATTAGCATGCAGTAATACAGTGGCTGAAGTTTAAAACTAATTTGAATTTTGTAGGACAGCTCTCTAGAAAGTAGGTTATTAAGAAGGGATGTAATTAGTTTAATTACACTGTCATCTGTCATTTTTGTTAAGACCAACTGCATCTTTTGCAGCAGCTGAGAATCAGGTACAGAAGTGGTAATCATCATTTTGATGGGTCAGGAAAACGGGACCCGAACTAGCCTGGCAGTTGAAAAATATCACAGAAAGTTGTGTGGCTTAGTGAGGAAATAAGATGTCACAAACACAAGACTTTCAGCTTAGCCGCTGCGTTTTATAATGTTTGATATTAACCTGCTCGCTCTTCCAGCAAAGCAGATTTTCCATCAGGCGTGAGGAATGGAGCTCTATAAAGGCTGCTTGTGAAGTCTAGGGGTTTAACAACTGGAAATGCAGCCTGTAACAGTAACTTCTTTAAAAGGTTCTGTTTGAGAATAACCTCATTCTGTCAGTGAGTGCTCATCAAGACAGGCAGCAAAAAACCCTGCCTTGGTTCTTCCTTCCTGTTTCAATAAATTATCTATGAATAATCACTGAAATGGCACCAACTTTTTTTTTTTTTAAACTATTACAAGGAAGGAAAAGGCTGGAATAAGAGTTCCTGCAGACCATTCTAGATTTACTGCTTATTGCATTGCTATCCGCAGCTGTGACATCTAACTCTGGGAGGGTTGTAATCCACATTGTATCAGTGCAAGCCAGTCACAACCCCCCTCTGGCTTTACAGCCAGACTTGCTCAGACTTAGGGCTAGGTACATGGGTATTTGGTGGATGAGAAGAGGGTCCTCACAGCACAGGGTTACCACAGGACTGACCATATCAGTGTCTCAAAACAATCATTGTGAAAGTGACTTACTGGAAACCTGTACTTTCTGTTTACTCTTCCTTTCAAAGAAAATTATGTATCTTTGATGAGGGAAAAAAAAGGTTCAGTCTGGTTTTTGTAGCATTTAATTTTCTGTGGAAATGAAAGACAATAGAATGCTCTGTGTAACAAGAAGGATGGCTACTCTGGTTAATCAGAGACAAGAAATCAAGAAATTTAATGACTTTTGTCTTTGACCTAATTCAGCAGCTCTTATTAAATAAAGGATATGCATTTGACTGTTTCTCTTGGGGAAAAGTGGAGCTGTCCAGCTCATCACCAGACAGGGATTGCATGCCACCTTGAATGACACGACAGTATGATGATGAATCATAGAATCCTAGCATGGTTTGTGTTGGAAGGGACCTTCACTGGCCATCTAGTCTAACCCCCTGCCATGGACAGGGACATTGTCAACTAGTTCAGTTTGCTTAGAGCTCCACGTAACATGACATTGTGTGTTTCTAGGCACAAGGCTTGTACTACCTCTCTGGGCAACCTGTGCCAGGGCTTTGCTACTTTTGTTGTAAAAAATATCTTCCTTGTACGTAGTCTAAATCTACCCTATTTTAGTTCAAAGCCATTACCCCTTGTCCTATTGCAACAGGTCCTACTAAAAAGTCTGTCCCCTTATTTCTACTAAGCCCTCTTTAAGTACTGAAAGCTCACAATAAGGCCTGCTGCAACAGGTCCATGTGTTTCCATGAAGGGAGTCTTAACAACTCTCCACCAAATTATTTATGTACTCATACCATTTGTATAGAGGTGACAAGCCTTTGCCAACCAATCACATTGTAGGCAGAGTAAGAAATGCCGTCACAGCCACTGAGGGCTCTGGATGGTAGCCAACAAGCCCACACCGCCCTGAGGAGTTGGCTAATTCAGTCTAAGTATCAAGAAGGGGGTAAATTGTAAAGGTTTAGCTATCCACCAATAGAAAAAAATGTATTTCCTAGAAGAAACAAGGTATGACTTTGAAACATGAAGGATTTTTCTCCTCTGAGAACAGCTTTACATGTAAGTTATCGTTGTTTTTTTATGATGCATTTGATCATGACTTGCCAATGTGTATATTTAAGAATGAAAAGGAGACACCCCTGACTTGATTAGAGAGGTTTCCAGGGCTGTTTCCAAAGTGTGACCAGACCGCTCTGTCTTATTCACTCCAGTATTTCTGTTGATTTAAGAGGCCATCCACAATGTTGAGAAGGAAAGAGAGGAGAAAACAAGTTAGAAAATGCTTCTTCCCCTGTGAAAAACATAGCAAATATGTACTGTGTCTGCCACTTCTCTTTGATGAGTGCTAGGGTAGAATACAGAGAAGGGAATGTGGAGAAGAACCTACACATTCTTCATCACCACCTTGTGATACAGGGGCATCAAGTAGCGCAGAAAAGGATTTTTTTTCAAGTACACTTTTACTTTCAATTGACTTCATTAGAATTAGACTGTCTAGAAGTGTTTAGAAGTATTAGGAAAAATATTTATCCTATGTAATTATTATTTGTCTGTGGTTCCTTTCTCTTTCTCAGGAGGATCGTGTTTAGATCTCCAAGCACAATGATGCTACACACTTGCATTTTACAGACAGGCACAGTCCATTTTGGAGATACTGTTTGAACAGACAAATGCACAATCTGGTCCAGGGGAATTATTTTCCTGCACATGGTCAGGTGTCTTACAAGGGTGTGTGAAATTCCCTGCGGAATCTTTGCGTTATAGCTCAGAGGTGCAACAGGAGCAGGGTCCTACAGACCTGTTGTAAGTAGTGGTGATTTATCCTTGACAATCAGAAATTTAATAGCCTCTATTCAACAAGATGAGCAGAGCAGCTCTTTCTGAACATTAATGGTCACAACCGTTTCAGAATATGCAGCAAAACTTGATGCCTCAGTGCTTTGTAATACCTCAGGGCTTTAAAATGAAGTGTCTTCTTTAGGCCATTGCAATGATATTTTCTGTGAGTCTTCCTGAGAAGCTGGACGTGATGAGGAATTGGAGACACCAGAATCAGTGGAGGACTTGAGGTTATCAGGTAAAGGGATCAACACAAGCCCTGTAGCTACTAGATAGACAATCACTTGCAGAGAAATTGTTCTCTGCAACCTGAAAACCACGGTCCAGTCAAGACATGGGTCTAGATTTCAAGCCTTTAAAAGCCTAGAGATCTTTAGCAGTTTCTGACTGAGCGAGGAAAGCCAGGGCCTCGGTAGTATTGAAACGAAATAGCAGCTGGTCAAAGAAACACAGGAGTGGTGTTTCTAGACAATATAAAAGGAGATAAATAGTGAAGTAGTTCATTTTGGCCCTAAATCTGCTGCTGCCCTAAAATGGAATGGCTATTACATGTCAATTTAAAAAATAAACAAAAAGAAAACAGAACCAAAAATTAAGAGCTAATACATATAGTGCCTGTGGAATAGTGGCTCCTCAGATATGAATTCCTAGAAATGGGGTTTGCTTTGGAAAGGTGGTACAACCTACACTGTGTAATCACAAGCTCAATTCATATAGCTCCTCCAGGATAAAGAGATGGATTTGGAAGTGATGCATTTAAAGCATTTGGTTACTGGTGTTGCACATAATCCTAGGCCGAGCAATCATTGCATTTATTTACCCACTTTTGGAGAGATTCTGATTACTGATAAAAGAAGAGGAAATGAACAGGCAGGGAATGTGAGAGAAAATGTGAAAGGGTAGCTGTTAAAGGAGCAGGCAGAATAGAGGCAGGTAAGGTAGTTTCTCAGCTCCTGGTCTTTTGTCCTTCCTAGACCTTACTGAAGGGCAAAGCTGAGTTCTTACCACAAGTTAGAATAGCCTTGTATTTATACAAGCAGCAGGAGTTTCCTAGATGTTAGACAGCTCATTGGATCTAGATTTTCTCCAGCTGTTCTACTATGTAGCTACAAGATCTCCTGGGAGCGCCAAGTTAGTGCCAGACACCTGGCTTATTGGAATGAAGAAAGAATGAGAAAGTAAAGGTGACAGGCAATAACATGCCACCTGAGCTGCCTCAACATCAGCACCACATATTATTTCCTAGGGTAGCATTAACTCCTGCCACTGAAATGAGTCCTTGGCACTGACTAGTTAGCACCAGTTAATACTGGAAGACAAGATAAGCCACAGCACAAAGCTCTCCATCAACTCAATTTGCCTTCTTTGTCTCCAGCTGTCCCCCTGTCCCAGCACCATCAGGTACCTCCATGATGAAGAGAACTGAGGCATTTCCAAACCACCCTCCACATCTCTATCATGAGCTTTCAGATATATGCTAGCCTGAATCCAAAGTTAAAATTTGTCTTTCTTTAACAAAACATGGTAATTAAGAGTGGCAGGAGCCTATTTTCCACTCGCTTTAGAAATGTGAGGACTACAGCGGCTGCAGAAGAATCCTGCTTCAACGAAGCTGTGGCACTATGTCCCAGAATGACAAAAAGATAGCGCTCCACCTCTTGCAGCTTAGAAGAAAACATGAACATTTGCCCTAGATGTGAATATCTCAATAGCAAACCAGCAAGTCTTTTAACAAATAAGACACTTCTACCATCCACTCTCTTTGTAATTGTGCCTCAATGTGATACCCATCAACTTCTTCTGACATCAAAAGGAAACAAGGCAGGCAGGAAAGAAAGGTTGATTACAAAAGTTTTCTGCTAGCAAAAAAAGAAAATGAATATTATTAGCATGATTACAGTTTAATTTTATTTAACAAAATTAATATTGTAATCATCTAACAGGGCTATTAGAAGAGGGTAAGTAGGATTGCGACTGTATTATTTTATCCCCCTGTAACTTTCCTAGAATCATTTTGACTTGGAAGGAATAGGAAAGGTCTTCTTGTCATCCGTCACTTAATGACCGTTACTGCAGGGTGAGATACTGAGCAGAATGAAACAGCCTAGTCAGGTCTGTTATTAGGACAAGAATGCCGGATACACTTTCATTACAAAAATGCACTGCTATTCAAAAATAAGACCTGTCAGTTATACTGTGTGTTTCTGCACCTCTCCAGAACACTTGCAAGGCACCACTACTTACCAGGTAGTATTTGCTCTACGTGAACTTCTGAGACAAAAGTAAAGAATTTTATTTCTATCAGTGGTGGAAAATGAGGCAAAGGCATGAATCTGGACTTGGAATGCCTCTATGTCTGATTTAAAATTTGTTAACCATGCAAGAAATTAAATGTTCCTTCACTAAATCAGAAAATGAAAGATTGGAATTTCAGGAGTTTTAAGAGAAAAATCTTCAGTGGCTTTAAGGGGAAAATGTGAACCCACTCAGATTGGTGAGTTCAATGTTTTTGCCTGCCTACCAGCAGATGATCTTAGTTAACACCTATCTGAACAGAAACGGAATCTTATTCACAGGAATAACTTTCTTTTCTTTGTAAATTCTTAATCTGGGACTATTTAAAAAGTGAGGGGTACATATTCCTTTGGCCTATTTTTAAGTCTAGTACTTGAAACACTATTTGAAATTGCTGAGTACAGAAGGAAGCTGTGGAGAAAATAGAGTTGTTAACATATCTTTCATTTGCACTGTGTGTGTGAGTTGAATTATAAAAGCAGGCACAGATTGTGTGATATGGTATTAAAGGCTGAAATAAATCCATAGCATTTTTTTGAAGTTGGTGAAATCACCATCCTGGTTTTTGTTCTGTTTTGGAAATTTTGGACATCTATTTACTTTCTAGAACTGTGAAGTGATAGACATATTAATAAGACTGCTGTTTCTACAATAATTACTTGGTTGTTTCTTGAACATTTGCCCTTCTAGGTCTTGACATTTATTACAGTTATCAGTATTAATCCTGTTCTACAAGTATGGGGGAAAAAACCCCGAATGCAGAGAGGTGCAGGAACTTGCTCAACATGATCCTATGCACATAACAGGCAGGTTCTCCTGCCCTAAGCAACTCTCAGACCTACCACCACATGAGAATCACTACTGAACACTTAATTTGCTGTCCATAAAATACATAGATTCAGGAAAGAGTAATTGTCTTGCATAACTTATTTCTGTTAAAAGATCTGGACTTGAAGGGACCTTAAAAGCAATTATTAAGCTATTTTTGTGAAGTAATTTGGGAATTCAAACGATGCTGAGCACAGTATGCCAGCCAGAACCCACTTGTTAAAGGAAGCAAAACATCAAGAAGAGTTCCAAAAAAGCCCATGACTTAATTCTTAAAGCTTACAGATATGCAATTACATTTGTGTTGGCAGGAAAGGTTTACCACAAAGGTGTGCTCAAAAGGCACTCACAGAGGACTGTTTTCTACCTCTTCAGCAGGGATTGAACTGAAATGGGTCATGAATCCACTAACTTTGATGTGAATGCTAATCACTTCATCTCCTACTCTACAAAGTGTTGGTTAATATTTATATGGACTGAGATATATTAGTTTTTTTGAGAAGGAGCATATATATTCTTCCAAACACAGGCAAGGAATGGAGGAGAAGAGATTGTCAAAGTTTACAAAGACATCAGATTGTGAAGAGTCTTGTGAAGACATTAGATGGTGAAGGAGCTAGTTATTTACAAAAGGAACTCAGTCATTTTAATGAACACATCTCATGAAAGTTTAATACTGTCTTATGTTGCACATCTTAAATCCCAGGCTCCTGAAACAAGATGATTACATATGAATCTCCACTTTCACTTCTTATGTCACATTGCTTCTAAAAGAATTAACCCTAATTACTCAAAGGGAATGTAGAGAGCTCTCAGATGTAGAGCTTCAAAACTTTTGGTTAGTTGTGCTTCATCTTTGAAAGTGCTCACACAGTGCTTCTGTTGGAGCTCTGACTGGCATGATCAACCATAAAGCTTATCAGAGTTCTGGGATATTTCCTATGAAAAAAATAATGAATGAAGCATTTGAATGTAATTGATACAGTATCTTAGCCTGGCACAGAGCAGATACCAGGCAGCAGGAGCTCCACTTTCACTAAAGGAGGAAAGCTTTAGGTCTTACAATCTTTGTTTCACACTCAGGCCTCTTCCACTCCCCAACTACAAGGATATCACCATATTCTTTGCATTTCTAATCTACTGTGTGTTGGAGGTCATGCACAGGGTTTGTTTTCTTCTGTTATATGCCATTCAAAGAGGAGATTTTCTGCATAGTACTTTGCCTGCTACATCTTACTGCTTAATGCTCCATCATACCCTAGCTGGAATAATTCATGCTTCAGTGTTTTGGAAGATTTTTGTATGATTTCCACTACCAAATTACTGTTCTCACTTTCTTATCACCTTTGGTCTCAGTGCTCCTCAGTTGTGCAGATGGACATGGGGAAGAGTTATATAATTAAACATGAACGTGACAGCATATACATTTGCTAGTTGATAATGTGTGCCATGGTCATTTGCCTTAGCACACAGGCTGTCCTCAGCAGCAGATACTGAATACAAGTCTTAGATTGTCAGTACTACAGAATGCTTTGAAAGCTATTGGTAAATTGAAAATTAAAACATCGAAATGATAGTAAAAGCAGTTTGAGGTGCGGGTTGGTAAAAATAATCCAACTGATATGTTTAGTTCAATTCCCTGCTTTGCCATCAGATTCATGAACCTTTATCTAAAAACTGTGGCTTTAGTTCAGTGTGCTTATGACCTATCTGCCCTCAAGGGCAACCAGGTTCATGTACTTCAAGATGGAAGACAAGCTCAAGATCCATTGAGGGAAAAAAAGGCAAATGAACCTCTGTTTCTTCACAACTTGGGGTACATCTAATATCCAAGATAGAGTATAAGGTTGAAAAGGTGGAAGCACAGGTGCTATGTTGTGCTTTATTTGGAAAGATAGATGGTCATACTGGTGCTTCCTCTAAAAAGGACATCCCAGATAGGCTTTCTTGGTTAGAAGCGGGAACACCCTTACAGCTCCTCATGTGAATCTTGCTCTCATTCAGACCTAATTGTTGCTGAAGCTACAAGTGAACAACTGGAAGCTCCTCAGATAGTGTATCCATAATAACCAATTGCAAAACCTCCATCGCCAGGGATGAACCAAGACAACTTCTAATAATAAGTCCATAATGACTAGCAGGTCTGGGAAAATTTTAAATCACATGTATTACTTTATGTTTTTGTCTCTAGGAACTGGAAGAAGAATACATGATGCAGTTTGTAATGACTCTACAAGAACCTGACATAAGTAGTAATTTTTTCTGCAGAGAACCTGTATTTAGTGACTGTACATATCTTGTTACAATTTCTGCCTGAGAAATACACAATTTTTGAATACTGTTGGCCTGTAGAGCTGCCCAAAACTGAAAAATCTTCTTTTAGTTGCTAATAAGTGCACAAATATGCAGATAGGTACATCGTTCAGACTGGATGGTTCCTGTTATAACACAGCCGTAAATGAGAACGGTGTGCAAAATGAGGCAATTTGAGCTGGCCTCGGGAGGAAAGAAATCTTTTCCTTTAGCTCTGTGATGCATGTAATTCTGGAAGTTCGAAGAGAGACATTTCTTTCCCTTGTACATAAAAAGCCCCAAGACCTCAGGACAAATCTGCTACCCATAAATTGCAAGTATCCATCCTTCATCAGCTGTTCAAACAGAACATAAATAACAACAAAAAAGAACGTTATGTCCTTTGTTCAGAAATGTCTAAAATCTCCCGGTCAAACCAGAATTTCTGCTGCTCCCCAGTATGGACCAGTTGAAATGTTCTCTGTATTTTCCTTACTTACTCTTTGAGAACATAATATTCTTTGACATAAACCTGCTCATGCCTTTCAGGATAATCCTCTTTCTGTATGTTACTCAATTAGTAAGTTCTTCCTAGCATGTTTTGAAATTTAGTGCTTGCTTCTAAGCCAATAATTTTGCCCCAGCTGCTTCCTAAGGGTATATCTGAAGATTTAAACTCTAAAATGCTTTGTGGTGAAACTCCTCCCATGCAACTGTTTTCCTCCCATGAGAAACACTTAACTTCTGACTTTGGCCAGCAACAGATTATCAACTTTGCTCCCCTGAACAGCACTGGATACAAAAGTAAGAAGAACTTCATTTCTGCAGAAAAGGAAGTATGTAAGTGCATGTCTATTATCTCACAGAGCAAGTCCATCCCCACACCTTGTTGGCCAGCTCAGAGTGACAGGGACTTTTCAACATTGTGCAGGTGACTGCAAAATCACAGGATGTGTTAGTTTTGGTGCAGCATCTTCAGCATCCCAAGGAGACACTACAGCATTAGAGAGACCAGAGCTTGTCAACCTTATGATCAGCTCCATGGGGATGATGTGTAGGATATGGAGCTCAGGGCCACTTCTTGGGGCTGGAACCCAGCTGCACTTTGGTTAGTCTCATCTACAACTACCATGAAGGAAGTTATAGAAAGAAGGGTGCTGGCCCCTTTTCCCAAGTGACAGGGGACAGGACAAGGGGGAATGACCTCAAGCTGTGCCAGAGGAGGTTCAGACTGGATATCAGGAAAAAATTCTTCACAGAAAGGGTCGTTGGGAACTGGCAGAGGCTGCCCAGGGAGGTGGCTGAGTCACCTTCCCTGGAGGTATTTAAAAGGCGGGTAGACAAGTTGCTCAGGGACATGGTTTAATAACAGATAGAAATGGTTGGACTCGATGATCTAAGAGGTCTTTTCCAACCTGGTGATTCTATGATGTTTTGTGATTGAAAGTCAGGCAAGAAAAAGTGCATATATTTTTTTCTTGTGATATTTGTTCTTTGCTTTCCAACTACGGGTAGAATATCATTTGTCTTGGCTCTTTCCTACATATCATCATTCTTACAGCCTTTCTGTTGTTGACTAGGTGTTTCTAATTTGCTGAATGGGCATTTTCTTATACATTTGCCTTTTTCTGCTGTCATAATTAAGTTGTTGCCAAAGGCTAGATTGAATAGGGACAGGTTTTGAATGTTTGGCACTTAGCTCTGACCCACCAAGCTACCTGAAAATATGCACTGTATGATATTCCTATATAGTCCCTTTGAATTAGAGTTAACATGGCTATAGTGTAACAAAAATTCATGTCCTTACTAATCCTAAACATATGCTTCTTTCAGTCAATGTTGATAGTTTACTCAGGAAACAAGATAATGAATGTGATATTTTTCTGCCCTCCTATATAGATTAAAGCAAAGATTTTTAAAAATGACTGGCAATTTTGTTTGCAGAGCATGAAATGATATAAAGAGGCTGATTTATTTTTCTTTAATTAAAGTATAAAACACTAGCCTCTGGAAAATAGGTCCTTTGAAATCAAAAGACTGACATTATGAATGACATTTGAAAAAAGTAATCTTACCATGATAGAAATACTAGAACTGGAATCTCAAACCATTTATACCAACATCACTGTTTTGCTCTGCAGTTCACATTCATAAAGTACATTTTTATTTACTGTACACAATTTGTCAATCAGCAAATGGGATCATTCTGTAATTCCATATCAGACAAATAGCTCTCTCACAGATGTATTTATAAAGTACTTTAATATGCAAGAATTTATTTCTGCAGACAAAGAAGAAAGTGCTACAGTACTTTAGCAGCTGCAGAGTTAATTAGAAGGGTAGTTTCCAGGACAGAAGACACCAAGACTGGGAGCAAAGCAGGGAAACTTGCTTTCAGAGCCATTTGTCTTAGAATCACAGAATCATTGAATGGTTTGAGTTGGAAGCGACCTTAAAGTTCATCTAATTCCAACCCCTCTGCCATGGGCAGGGACACATCCCACTGGATCAGGCTGCCCAAGGCCCCATCCAACCTGCCCTTGAACACCTCCAGGGATGGAACATCCACAACTTCCCTGGGCAACCTGTGCCTCACCACTCTCATTGTGAAGAATTTCCTCCTTATGTCTAGTCTAAATCTCCCCCCTCTCCAATTTAAAGCCACTCTCCCTCATCCTACCACTACAAGCCTTTATAAAAGTCCCTCCTCAGCTTTCTTGTAGCCCCCTTCAGGTTCTGTAAGGTCACTATAAGATCTCCTAGGAGCCTTCTCTTCTCCAGGCTGAACAAGCCCAACTCTCTCAGTCTGTCCTAAATGGGAAGTGATCCAGCCCTCTGATCATCTTTGTAGCCCTTCTGTGGACCCATTCCAATGGTTCCATCTCCTTCTTATGTTGAGGATTTCAGAACTGGACACAATACTCCAAGTGAGGTCTCACAAGAGAGGAATAGAGGGACAAAATCACTTCTCTTGACGTGCTGGCCATGCTTCTTTTGGCGAAGCTCAGGATACAGCTGGCCTTCTGGGCTGCAAGGACGAATTTCCAGCTCATGTTGAGTTTCTCATCAATCAGTGCCCCCAAGTCCTTATCCGCAGGGCTGCTCTCAATCACGTCATGCTTCATCATGAACTGCCTCACTGAAACATGCCTCACTGAAACATGCCTCACTGAAACTGTGAACTGTCCTGACCAAGGTGTAGGACCTTGCACTTGGCTTTGTTGAGCCTTATGAGATTCACATGGACCCACTTCTCCAGCTTGTTCAGGTCCCTTTGGATTACATCCCATCCTTCTGGTGTGGCAACAGTGGCACTCAGCTTGGTGCCATCTGCAAACTTGCTGAGGGTTCACTTGATGTCACTGTCTATAACATTGATGAAGATATTAAACATCACTTGCCCCAGTATGGGCCCCTGAGGGACACTGCTTGTCACAGATCTCCATTTGGATATCAAGCCGTTGGCCACGTCTGATATATCCCATAGTATGAGAAAATGAAAATTTCTGTGAGCAGCAAGGATTTCAGTTTTGCAGTAGCACTAAGGATACTGTTGAGCCAATGTGGGTTGGTAAGTTCGTTGTCAACCCAGTCTAAGTAATTATAGGATTCCTTATGGCAACAAAGAAGCTAAGCAGTGCTTTCTTCCTTGCTGTGTGAAGACACCCAGCAAATTACTAGGCTGTAGGACAAGTGATAAGTTACATTGTGCTCTAGACAGTTGCAAAGAAGAGCACTTTTGCTCCCTCTTGACAACACTGACCTTGTGTTGTTATTGTTGATCTCTCCTTATCACTGTGTCACCAACACTGCCATAGGAGAGCTTCTAGATGACTTCAGTAGTTCATTTTTTATCCCCATGTAAGGAGAAGGAAGAAGAGTACATGTTTTTTGGGGTTTATTCTATCACTAGTCTGGAGTTGTGCAATATTCTCCAAGAGCAAGAAAAAATTGATAAGTCATGAATATGTCTTAAGAGAAGAGATATGGGAGAGTTGACTTAAGGGAAGACAATGTGATTGCAGGAATCATCTAAGTAGGCAAACACCTGTGAAGGTTTGGAAACACAAGAAAATGGAGCTAGAACTATGGAGGGACTACAGGGAAAGAAACTCTTTGTACGAAAAGGCACGCAAAGTGCAGAATTCAGCAGTCCTGCAGTAAAACAAAAGGCAGGTCTTGCCAAACTAACCTGATCGCCTTCTATGACAAAGTGACTCGGCTGCTGGATGAGGGAAAGGCTGTGGATGTATCTTCTTGACTTCAGTAAAGCCTTTGACACAGTTTCTCACAACATTCTGCTTGAGAAACTGTCAGCCTCTGGCCTGGACAGGCGCACACTCTCCTGGGTGGAAAACTGGTTGGATGGCCGGGCCCAGAGAGTGGTGGGAAATGGAGTTAACTCCAGCTGGAGGCCAGTGACAAGTGGGGTTCCCCGGGGCTCAGTGCTGGGTCCAGCCCTGTTCAATGTCTTTATCAATGACCTGGATGAAGGCATCGAGTGCACCCTTAGCAAATTTGCGGACGACACTAAGCTGGGTGGAAGAGTCGATCTGCTGGAGGGTAGGGAGGCTCTGCAAAGGGATCTGAACAGGCTGGACCGCTGGGCAGAGTCCAATGGCATGAGGTTTAACAAGGCCAAATGCCGGGTCCTGCACTTGGGGCACAACAACCCTGTGCAGTGCTACAGACTAGGAGAAGTCTGTCTAGAAAGCTGCCTGGAGGAGAGGGACCTGGGGGTGTTGGTTGACAATGACTGAACATGAGCCAGCTGTGTGCCCAGGTGGCCAAGAAGGCCAATGGCATCTTGGCTTGTATCAGAAACAGTGTGACCAGCAGGTCCAATGGAGGTTATTCTCCCTCTGTACTCAGCACTGGTGAGACCGCTGCTCGAATCCTGTGTTCAGTTCTGGGCCCCTCACCACAAGAAGGATGTTGAGGCTCTGGAGCGAGTCCAGAGAAGAGCAATGAAGCTGGTGAAGGGGCTGGAGAACAGGCCTTATGAGGAGCGGCTGAGAGAGCTGGGGTTGTTTAGCCTGGAGAAGAGGAGGCTGAGGGGAGACCTCATTGCTCTCTATAACTACCTGAAAGGAGGTTGTGAAGAGGAGGGTACTGGCCTCTTCTCCCAAGTGACAGGGGACAGGACAAAAGGGAATGGCCTCAAGCTCCACCAGGGGAGGTTTAGGCTGGACCTTAGGAAAAAATTTTTCACAGAAGGTGGCATTGGGCACTGTAACAGGCTGCCCAGGGAGGTGGTTGAGTCACCTTCCCTGGAGGTGTTTAAGGCACGGGTGGACGAGGTGCTAAGGGGCATGGTTTAGTGATTGATAGGAATGGTTGGACTCGATAATCCGGTGGGTCTCTTCCAACCTGGTTATTCTATGATTCTATGATTCTATGAAAAGCCTTGTATGTTTTCAGCTAAGGGTGCAAGAGTATATGAAAAGAAGCATCTGTAGCAGTTGTGGATAGTTATGTTAAAAGCTTAAATCACTATAGGCATAAAAATGCAAAGAGAAAGATTAATGGACTTGAGTGGTATTGGTCTCTTCAAACATTTATGGCACTGTTGTCTCAGAAGTGGCAGAAGCAGCCAGCTCTTGTAATGGACATGGAATTAATTATATACTTATCTGAGAAAGCATTGCATTGATCCTTTTGCAGAGGATTTAGATTGTACTTGTACCTGGCATTTTCTGGTTTCTGAGCTGATCATAACAATAAATTGTAACTAACTAAACAACTGGGTAGCTTATAAATTCCATTTACAACTACCATCACTTTCTCGATCACAGAACCTGTCATAAAGCAGAGGCAACTGCATTGATTTATAGCAGCTAAGGATTTGCTTAAGGAATTTGGCCCTACTAGTACCTCTCTATTGATTACACTTCAGAAAAAGGCCCACAAACAGAAAAAAATCGTTCCTGGATTGTTTGAACTGGTATTTGTTAACCTTCTCAAACCTAACATTATAAGACCTTATCTTTTGTTGGTATAGTTGTAACTGGGCTAATATTTTATAAGTTTCACTTCACTTTTAGACACAAACATACTCAAATTGTCATCAGTTTTCCTGATTTCCTCCTTATTATGCTCTGCACATGAGCAAGACAACTCCAACACTTAGCATTTGTATCTTTTTTCACCTCTGACTGATCTGTGACTACATATTTTTAGTGTTATTTATCAAGGAGCAGAAATAACAGTAGCCTATAACTTTTTGCATGCTTTTCCTAAATTTTGCCACTTTTTGCTCAGGAATATTTGTGGATTGATGATCAGTTAGATTTCTGGGACTATTGATTAATGAATGCATACACTCTTCTTTTCTCTCTCAGCAGGTTAAGAATAACTATTTCTGGAAATGAGACAGAGAAGCCATAGGTCAAATTCATGATGTCCTCTTTTTAATGGCTACAGCTGCATTTTAATGGCTACATCCCTGTTACTACAGAGAAGAAGAGATACTGAATTTAGATATGGGTGTTTGTGGAATATTGTCTGAATCACAGCACAGGAAGAGGTGAATTTGATTTGATTTTCAAATTTGTAATAAAATAATAAAACCTGTCACTGGATCAATTACTGACTCTTTTTGTCTGCATTGCATCAGCTTGTTCTTGTGTAACAGCATGGAAGCGTGTCTGTGGAAGAAACGTGTCTATGTAGCTCAAGCACATGCCCAGGACTAAGCAAGCAGATATTGCTCTACCCATGAAAAGTTAATTTCAGATAAGAACAGTTGATACTCATTCTGCTGAAGTCAATGAATGGCATATCCTTAATTTAAACATTCAAGTAGCAGCAGAAATGCCTGACAAGTGAGTTGCAGTATGGCAAAAGACACCTGAGGTCACACTACTTATTTTTATAGTGAGAAAAAAAAATTCTCGATCCTATCCAGACAATTCTTTTACCATTTCGTTTTATGATCATTTATCTGTTCTGCTTACCTGACATTTTTTCATCTGATATTCAGATTATCAACTGTTTTGAAAGGAAAATTCCCATACCATCTGTCTGATCAGCATTCAACACAATGAGGCCTTGTTTGAACTGGGAATATTGCATGCATCTAGACAAACACTTGACCTTGAAGTCAGATGGAAAGAGGGCATTATCAATTAATCCAGGGATGATGCTTACATTTTGAATTAATAAATGTACAGTTCTGGCTTCCCTTAAGAGAATTTAAGGCAGGAGAGAGGTAAATCCATCACAGATGAGAGTTTTCCTGTGATGAGCTTGAGGGCCTGGCTATATATCAGTGCTGAGATCAAAGTTTGCCCGCAATCTAATGTCTGTGCCTCATTGGTAAACATTTGGCCAACTCTGAACTTGTGCCAAAGAGGAACAATGAAAATGCTGACTTGAATATCTTTTTACCAAGAAACCTCCGCTAGTTTCATAACCTGAGTTCTCTAATTGCAGTATGATTAGCTGTGGTAAACCACGTATGTGTTCTGTGCTTCTTCTGGGTCACTGTGCATAGAGATGATGAAGCCCTACTAGAATTGATTCTCCACAAGTGTAAAGGTCCTTGCAGCAAGGACTTTATCACATTAGAAAAAAAGCTGCGAAATATTACAATTTTTTATTTTTGACACTGTGATCAGGCCAATCAGTCACACCTTTGTGCCTGACAAGATCATGGTGTAGATGCTCCTGGAAGCTCTGCAGAGACACTCGGGAAATAAGGAGGTGATTGGTGACAATCAACATGGCTCTAAGGGCAAACCATGCCTGACAAATTTGGTGGCCTTCCATGATGGGGCTACAGCACTAGTAAATAAGGGAAGAGTAACTGATAGCATCTACCTGGGCTTGTGCAAAGCATTTGACACTGTCCCGCATGACACTATGGTCTCTAAATTGGAGAGACATGGATCTGCAAGATGGACCACTTGGTAGATAAGGAATTTGCTGGATGGGTGTACTCAAAGAGTTGTGGTTGATGTCTCAATGTCCAAGTGGAGATCAGTGATAAGCGGCATACCTGAGGGGTCAGTATTGGAACCAGTGTTGTTTAACATCTTTGTTGCAGCCATGGGCAGTGGGATTGAAAGCATCCTCAGCAAGTTTGCTGACGTTACTAAGCTGTGTGGTGCAGTCAACATGCTGGAGGGAAGGGAGGCCATCCAGAGGGCACTGACTTGAGAGGTGGGCCTGTGCTAACCTCATGAAATTCAACAAGGCCAAATGCAAGGTCCTGCGCCTGGGTTGGGACAATCCCAAGCACAAATACAGGCTGGGCAGAGAATGAATTGGGAGTAGCCCTGAAGAGAAGGACTTAGGGGTGCTGGTGGATGAGAAGCTCAACATGAGCTGGCAATGTGTGCTTGCAGCCAAGAATGCCAGCTATATCCTGTGCTCTGTCAGAAGAAGTAAGGCCAGCAGGTAAAGGGAGGGAATTCTCCCACCCTACTCTGATGTTGTAAAGCCTTATCTGGAGTACAGCATTCAGTTCTGGAATCCTTAGCACAGGAAGGACATGGATCTGTTACAGCGAGTCCAGAGGAGGACTACAAAGATGACTGGAGTGCTGGAGCACTTATGCTATAAGGACAGGCTGAGAGAGTTGGGGTTGTTCAGCATGGAGAAGAGAAAGCTTGGGAGAGACCTTATAGCGGCCTTCTAGTACTTAAAGGCGTCCTGCAGGAAAGCTGGAGAGGGGCTCTCTGTCAGGTAATGCAGTGACAGGACAAGGTGTAAAAGTTTTAAGCTGAAAGAGAGGAGATTTAGATGAACTATTAGGAAGAAATATTTTCCTGTGTGGGTGGTAAGGCATTGGAACAGGTTTTCCAGAGAAGTTGTGGATGCCCCATCCCTGGAAGTGTTCAAAGGCAGGATAGATACGGCTTTGAGCAGCCTTACCTAGAGAAAGATTTCCCTGCCCATGGCAGGGGATTGGAATTGGGTGACCTTTAAAGTTCATTCCAACCCAAATCATTCTATGATTTGATGATCCTATGATCATGGCCTCAAGCTCCGCCAGGGGAGGTTTAGGCTGGACATTAGGAAAAATTTTTTTACAGAAAGGGTCATTGGGCACCGGAACAGGCTGCCCAGGGAAGTGGTTAAGTCACCCTCCCTGGAGGTGTTTAAGGCACGGGTGGACGAGGTACTAAGGGGCATGGTTTAGTGTTTGATAGGAATGGTTGGACTCGATGATCCGGTGGGTCTCTTCCAACCTGGTTATTCTATGATTCTATGATTCTATGATATTATTCTAGTACTAAGTAAAGGAAGAGGCAAATAGCTCCACAACATAGAATAAAGTACATCGCTTGTGCATACATGGAAGGTATTGTCAGGCATTCAAGAAAATCTAGAATTTATCAGGAATTCCAAAGGTTATGCTACAAAAGGCAGATGTCAAATCTGCTTAGGGGTCATAAGTGTAATATCTTGTGTTCACTTAGATGTGTGCAAATTGAATAGAATAATAGAACAGATTTTGGTGGTTCAGCATTGTAATAAAATGCATATTTTAAAAAAAATGAAGAACATTTGTAGTATACGTTCAAAGTAGAAACAGAATAAAACAGGATCTGCAAAAATATTTCATTGCTGTCAAGGGCTCAGAACCCCCCAGGAAGCTGTAAGACCTTTGAAGTCTAAGTTGTATTGCAATGAATGCTCTTTAAAAGCATTGGCTTTGAAGCCTTCACCCTTTTCCTGAACACCAATGGACTTTGTAAACCAGAAGGAAGCAATTAAAAATCTTTCTGTGATGCACTTATGCTTATCCAAATTAATACAAAATTAGTATTGAATTTTACACTTTGCAGAGCAGCAAATCAGGCTATAAAAAGAAATAACTGGTCCAGACAAGAGGCTTCTGTTTCTTCAAATCTCATTGTTAAATCTGGGTTTAGGGAGGATGGGAGAGATCTAGATCCATTAACAACACATTAAATTATCCAATTAGGCTAAAGTGTAGAAATACGACCTGTTACACTTCTATTTTCATTATGGCCATTCTTATGCCTGGAAGGATGATATGTGAGCTCCAGAAATACCAGTCTACAAGCTGTAACAAATTATTGCAAATAAAGAGGCTTCCCAAAAGCTAAGAAAGCCTTTAATGATAGCTTCTTTTCCAAACAGATGTTGGCCTCACATTTGGATGTCAACAGCATAACCGAGCACTCTGAAAGGTGAATTTTTGGTGTTGATATAAACACAGCATTAGAAACATCCCTAAATTTCTGTGTCAAGGCTGCCGTGTTTGTATGGTGTTGAACAATAATCATGACTAATGCTCTTCACTACTGTGATGTATGGAAAAATCACAAAAGGACTGCAGCACAGTAACTGCCTCCTGCCAAGATGTGAAGGCACAAAAACTTGGCATCAGCTGTGTGGGGCAAGATAAACGCCTTCTTTTAGTCCTAGTGTGAAAAGAAAGGGAGATTCCTAAAGCTGTCTAGGCCACCCTCATGCCCAGTTCCCATTCTAATAGAGGAAGAAAGAGTATTCAAATGCTTTATTTGGCACTGAAAATCTTAATAAATAAGCACTTCAACCTTAGAGGACATGTCTGAACATCTTCCAATTATACTGTGGCAGTATGTTTGATTAAATGCTGTCATTCCATGTCATGTTCATTTTTTGTAACGACAGGTCAAAACTTTTTCATCCTCTATTTATGAAGCACTGATTTTCAGGGATCTTTTATTAAAGAAATTGCACAGAAGACCTGCACCTTCCTAAGCTACTAATCAATAAAATTCAGTCTCTAAGTGCTGCAGCAATATCAATTAGTGCAGTCTAGCTTTTGTTGTTGCTGAGGTACACTTGTTCTTGGAAAAGTAAAAGTGTTTATGCAGTTGAAGACAGCTTGTGCTTTATCAGTAGCGTTAAAATAGCACATAAAGGCTCCCATTAGAACCTGTGGCCCTGCTTTTTTCTGATCTGCATTGCTCTACATACAATGGGAAATAGTTTTCCTAGCTTGTGAACATTGCTGAATGCACAAATATATTTTCCATTTCTGCAATAGGTTGTAATTGAGTTATTTGTAATTTCCATTAAGAGATGTCCTATTTTTTCATTTGAATTGGACATTAAGTTCCAGAGATTGATTCTTTTTATATATTTCTCTGCTATGTTAAAGGCAAGGTCGGTACATGAAAATTATTCCTCAAGAAGGTGCTCTTGCACAGAAACCATCAGCCTCCTTTTTGAGAAGTGAATCAGACAGATTCTGTGAGTATGTCGTCTTAATGAATTTTTCTTCAGGCTTTAAATGCTATCTGATTTGTCCACTTTTTCTGCAAACTTTTTAATTAAAACACAGATGTGTGGAGAGTACCACTCAAACCTCGTTTCAGAGTGCCTTGTGCAGAGAACTGTGCAACTTGTGCCCAGTGGTTTGCAAGGACCCTGTCCCATCAAAGAAAACATTCCACACCTGTCTTCTGGTGGAAAATGATGGTGGATGTCACAGCCAGAAAATAGCGCAGAGGTGAGGAAGATCTGTGGTGTTATCTGCTTATCGCAGTGAACTGTAAACCTGAGAAATTCTGCCCACTGGTAGGACTGCAGGGGGCGAAATAATTTCATGCATGGCCATTGTTTTGATGGCACGGATGTGCTCCAGCATGCAGTTTCTTAAGAAGGGCAATTAAAGGAGCTACCCATGGGCTACAATATCTTACCAGAATGGGGGCTCAGTGGGGACAAGACCCTGCCCTGCCAGGCCTTGACTGACCCTGCAGTGCAGAGCAGAAATTTCCTCCTTTCCTGCCTGCCAGACTCCAGTGCAGATTTGGTTGACACATACGGATCTACAAATACTGCCTGTGGCTTTCAGTTGTATGGGATGGGATCTGAAACCTCACATGAACACTGAGGAAGGCTGGTGAGAATATAATGCTTCTACAGCAGTAGCATGTAAGCATGGCAGAATCATGAAGGAACCCATCCTATGCCATGGAAAGGAGCCTGCAGATGAAAATGAGAGAAGTTTAGAACAGTAGAAAGATACACCAATGGTTATGTCCATCACTGCTGTGCTTTGCTGGCTGATGATTATCAGAGTATGTACATTTTTTTTTTAAACTGGAAAGCACACCTTGTCAAAAGTCAAAACTTTATGAGCAAATTGACTGTGATGCGTTTCTTGGCCCCTCTGTAGCTGAAAGCAGTTTTACAATTCTTAATGGCTTCACAGTTTATGTTGCAGTTCAGAAAGACTAATCATTTAAGAAATTCAGTGATTTTGTACAAAGAAGATCCATGATTCTGACTTAAAGTTTTAAACAGTCAAAATCAACCTCAAATTTTGAACTGTCTTTTTAATTTCTTTTTTCTTCCAGATAATCAGTTGGGGGGAAAAAAAAGCCCAAACTAAACCAAGTAAACAAAAAAATCAAAATTGAAACTTGACTTGAAAAGAAGAGCATTTAAAATTTAGCACAATAAATGGAACAAACACCACACGTCCAGATGTAATTGCTGCCTTCTCATTCCTCCCACATTTCTCCCCTGTGATTTCCAGCATTTCTCATTTATGCTTTCATCATACAGCAACCGTGTGTTTCCTCAGCAGGGGTTATATACTTCTCTGGCTTTCTGGTACAACAGAAAGACTTGCATCCTTCAGATGCTACTCATCCTCATTTTTAACAGGCAGGTTGAAGCTGGGCTTTTCTCTTTCCTGAACCATACAACAAATGCACCATAGTGTATATGTGACAGGGCCACATAATGCACTGCAGTATACAGTTAAACTTGTTTATACATTGTGTTAGATGAGAAAGAACAGGGCTCCATGCATCAGTCATTGAAGCCAGTTGCAAATCTTCAGTTATGTTCAGTAGCATTAAAAGGACCCCAGGACAAACCGCGTAACATGATACAGATACATAACAAAGGCAATGAGACAACTTACCACCCCAAAACAAAAAGAGGAAATACCGTATCAGAATGACACCTCCACAGCTCAGCTGAAGAGTACCCAGAGGCCTATGTACAGAGCAGGACATTGCAGCAACATGGCGATTTTTCCCTTCCCCCATTTTAAACTTCTTTATTTATGTGGCCTCACCAGCTTTGAGAGCTGTGCTGAAGAAACATGCCTTGCAGATGGGTCTCTGAAGGAAAGGATGGAAAGAACAGATCGTCAGCTATAATCTCAAATTGAGCATAATTCTCTGTATCAGAACAGGGTCTATCAATGCCAGGCTTTTAAAAACTCTGGGCACACTCCTGTCATTAAACACTGTACATTGAGCTTCTCAGAATTCTGCCCTTGGTTTGGACCCTGCTCCTTGTTCAATGTCGATGGCCAAGGTCTGGTGGCTGCAGGACCATGTGGAGGAAGTCTGCTTGTTCATCTCCTTATCCCAATGAACAATTGCGCACATACTTGTGGTAAATTTTAAACACACACTTTCCTACACTTGCTTCCTGAAAACCTAAATTCTGCAAACTGCAGCATAACCATTCTTCCGACTTCTTTTGCTAATTGGTTTAGTGGACACTACAAGCTGGAGAAGCAATGTAGCCTGCAAAATTTATTGCTATAGCTAATTAAAGAGACTGTACACATGCAGCGTGTTACAAAGAAAGAAATGTATGCAAGTGCACACAGGTACAAAGCGTTCCTAAATCCTTCTTCTAATGAAAGCTCCAAATGAAATTTCCTGAAGTACTTCTAATCAGACTTTGAAAAAGCAATCTAACCTTGATATAGGTAGTATCCTCACAAGGTAACCTTTTACAACCGATTTAAAACTATTTGACTAGATGTCAGTGCTTATATTTAAATACTCTGAACATTTTGAGCCAAAATTCTAAAATCCTTTAGATGAGGTGGAAAATTAATATTCTAATTGCTCACTCTAGAAAGAGAGGAGCTTTACAAACAGCTTGGTACAAAAGAATCAGCATTAGTTATGTCAATCAGAAATTATTTGTCTCTTGGCCCTCACTCAGGCACAGTATCTGTTTCCCAAGTTTACCAAACCTGAGTTCTTCTACTGAAAATGATGAAACCTAAGTGATCGACAAATACCCATTTCATCCTGCTGCACTTTTTGACCACATCCTTATGTTCTGTAATTAGGCTTTAAATTAAATATTTTCTTCCCCAGTATCAACAGTTCTACAACACGTAGAATTAGTCAAATTAATTAGTCAGATTAGCAACAGGCAAAATCATTGTGCTAGGATGCAGAAGCCATTTATGGGCCAGATCCAAAGCTCAATTAACTTAATTACTGCCTTAGCATTTACTTCAGCATACCTCAGTCCATATTTGTATTTGTTTCAGTACGTTTTCCACTCTGGGCTTTGGCACTGCTTTGCCGGCCCAGCAACTGCACAAAAAAGAAGGTCCCAGCCTTGGAGGGACACATGCTGAGCCCTTCCAAATGAGCTACAAATGGTATTCCTCTGTGTCCATAGATGAGCTGGTAGGAGAAGACATATTAGGGAAGGTGATGGGTGCTGTGAAAGGAAGATAGCCACTACTGGTGGATGATGATGTCTTCCCTGCCCAACTCTGCTCATCTCTTTGAGGTGAGTGGACATGGGAAGTGACTTCTTCTGCTATGAAGGTGCTCCCTTTACCACAGTATCACTCACCAGGGCAGGGTCATGTCTAAAACCACTCGGATGTTATCCAGATTCATCCAGCTGCTCCAGGGAACCCTGCCTGTTTTCAGCAGCTCTCAGTGTGGGACAGCAGTAATTGGATTATTGTTCAAGAAATGATGCATTTGTGTAACTGTAATTGGAGCTTCTTCAAAATACAGTTCAGTCTCTTTGAACTTCAGTGGGACTTGAGCTTTCAGGCTTTGTATCCTAGTGGCTCACAAACCTCCTGGGGCAAAAATAAAGGACGTGTTTCTATTTTCAAATCAACAGTTTCAGTGTGCCTAAAACTAGCAAGTGCTGCCTTCCAATAGCTAGATCTCCACCTGAGTTTATTGCTGGTTGGTTGCACAAGTGGAAAGGCAGCCTGGCTGTGGCTTAACTTTTACAGGTAAACCAAAGACCTGCTGTGGGGATGCTCTATGGATTGCATTTTAAGGGTAGCAAAAGTGAAAGGAAGTTGCCAGTCAGGGGGAGTAGGTTTACATATATAAGCAGGAGTTAGCTGCAGCTTGGGAGAAAGGAGAGGATCAATATAGTTACTCTAAACTAATGAATTTAATCTACCATCTGTTTTCTTCCTTCTTCCGAACTGTTAATCTGTGTGCCCTTTTTTTAGTTCTTTTCTCACTTTTCCTTCCATCTGCCTTCCTGGATCAAGTTGGTTTATTATGGAGATGATTCTTATTGTCATTATAGCAGTGTTTCAGCACATACTAATCCCCTCAGAAGGCTGAAGCAGAAAGTAATGAAGGAATCAGATAAGGTGTTCAGGACAGCACAGCTTAGGCAGGGACTAACACTGTGAAACTTGTTCTTTTCCTTCAGAAAACAGGAAGCACCTTTACACATAGTTCATCAGCAACCTGGGGTACAGAAAGTCCACATTGAGAAGATTTTTCTTCTTCAGCTGCTGTGGCTGCAGAAAGTCCGGTCACCCTGTCTGTCTGTATGCCTCCTCCTTGATGGAAATTAGGAAAAATCTTTCAACACAGAAAACAGATGCTACCTGTCTTCTTTCAAACCCGAGATCGGATGTGTTTTCAGACATGCAGGGCAGATTGTCAATGAATCTTGACCTCAGCAGATGCAAATAAATGCTTAAGACAATTTTGGAAGCTTATCCATAACTAACTCAAGACTTTTAAAAATCAAATGCACAGCTTCTGCTGGGGTTAAGTGAATTCAGGTGTTAATTGCTCAAAATTTGTTTTGCGTGGACTAGTCTGGCTTCTGCTGTACTGGGTGTTATGCATGAATCACATGACAAAATTTAACCCCCAACAGAAATTCCTTACAACATCAAAGATCAGTCATAGCAGAATAATGATAGGGCAGGTGTTGGATGGCACAATTGTAGTAGGATGTGTCCCAAATCACAGGGCAGGCCTCCTACCCCTCTATAATAGCCAGACACTGCACTGATCTGTATCAGCAGCTCATCAAAGGAAGCATTTTCCTTCTTTGTGCAATGGGAGGACCAAGTGTGGCTCTTCCAATAGCATTTATTTCCAGACTAGAGCTTTCCTAACATAAGTGAAAAATTGGTAAGCCAATGGTGGAGCAAATTCTGGATCCCTAACCATGGAAACCACAGCTCATACTTGCCAGCTGTTTATAGTGAAATGTAAGAGAGAAAAATTGCTTTGAGAGAAAACCTTCACCAAGCTACTCTCTTCCAGCAGTTTGCTCTTTGTAAACCTACTGCAGCTAGAATGTAGGCTCACGTAGAAACCATTTCAGATAGGCAAACTGCTCATCTGTGTTATAAATTGTTTATGGCTAGCTGCACAATGAAGCAGAAACTGGGACATCTATAGATGAACCTAAGTTTCCAGTCTGAGTCGGTGGGAAGAGAAAAAAAGATGTCATGAAAAATTATGATGCTTGACTGGAATCATAGAAATTGTGATAGTGGAATAAAAGACACTCCACACTGTTTCTGTATCTTTTTCCTGCTACTGACAACTTCTTCAGCATTAGCTAGTGGAAATCAGCATCTTTTATTGCCTTTAGCTGAGCAAGGTCAGTTGAAGATAAGTAAGAAACTCAGTCTGTTACTTAAGAAAGGGAAAAGGCCTGGGGAGTGGGTGTCAGGTCCTTTGGAAATGACTGTGGTTGTCTTCGTCCTAAGATTGTTCACAACATCAAATAACACCCTCCTTTCCTCTGGACGTAGGTTTCATGATGACTGGAAGGATAATTGCTCTCTGGTAGAGAGGTTATTCTGACACAAATCCACGCTATAAAGTCTGAGGGCATACCAATATTTTCTCATAGGCAATGAGCTTCATCGATCTGGAGATGTGTTATTGGTGCCAGGGTGAAATAAATGTGCAGGAGCCTGGCAGTTCAATGCCAGCAACAGTTTTGACATCTGTTTGTGAAAGTAGGTAATGAAGGATATATTTTTTTGATGATTGAGTCTAAGCCCACTAAGAGGCTCTAAATTCTTGACCAACAAACACCAGTGCCAGCACTGCAGACAGTGGACTCTACAGGCATCAGAAATCCCACTGGAGGTAATGGTAAGACAGATAGCAGTGATGCTACCCTATGACTGCTTGCAAGATCATGACTGCACAGAACAGCTGTAAAACCCTTATCAGTTTTCTGTGTCCTTGCCACCTTACTATGCCCTTGATTATCAAGGGGAGCACAGCCATTTTAACACCACAATGCACTCATTGAGAGTCTGTGGCAATGGTTATGGGTCACCAGGCTGATAAAGCGAGCATCTCACATTGCACCGTCAATCTCACTGGTAGCGATCCTGTCAGTTCAGGGGTGTTCATTGCTGACAGATGGAGCGCAGGTGCTTGAAGTGGGCATTGCTGAATCTGTTTCCTGCTGAGGGCAGCAAAAATTGCAGAGACGGTGGCTTTGCTGGAGGCAGCATCCCTGTTTTGTGCACTGCTGTGGGAGAGAAGTATTTCTGCAGTGTATTTCTGTAAATGTAGACCTTTGGCAAGTATCAATGGAGTGGAAAGAAGCAGTCCGACTCATTGTTTCCCCCAAGCACTGTGCATTTTGTACACACACAAAATACATTCAAGAAACGTTTTCTAATAGACCCACATTTTATTTTGAATCACAAAAAGCTCAGAGGTGATGGTGAGCTAAGGAAAGTCACCATAACAGAAAACCAGCACAGTCTCAGAGTGTTCTCCAAACCACAAATCACGTCACTGTGGAGGGAATTTCTGAGGTCCGCTGAAATTTGGGTCACCTTTCAAATACCCCCGTTAATGCATAGACAGAGAAGCATCAGCCTTTTACAGCAATTCCCATTTGCTGCAGGGCCATTCTGCAGAACAGCTGAAGCTTCTGCGTAGTTGTTTCCTTCCCCAAATCCGTCTCCAACTGGCTGCCAGCAAACCTGAAACTATGGAACTTTAGTGCATTGTGTATTTTTCCAGATGCTACTCCCAAGTCCTTCTGTGGATAGCTGCATCATTTTGCAATATCTGTTCAAGCTGAACTATCTCTGAGACAGTTAAAGTTTCATACTTTTCATTCTAGCAGCACGTGCACTTTAGTACACAGACCTCAGCTAGCAGCGTGGAGGTTTCTTCTTTCTGAAGTTCATGGAACAATAACACTTTTGCTGCTAGGGGACCCTATATGCCCCATGTCCAGTAAGTGTCTAGAAACATGTATAATTTATTCTCTTGCCATACACTGGAGACCCTCAACAGACTCTCTACTCATCTGCCCACACTGGATGCTCTGGTAAAGCTCAGCCAGATGTGCAGTGCTGAGCTGTTTGCAGCAGTTGTAGCAGCATCCTTGTTTGAAGACTGTGGAGTTTTTCCCCTTTTTTGCTTTTCTGAAAGAAATCACTCTCACATCCATGGAGGAGAGAGGGCAATTGTGCATGGCAGGACCTCTCAGGTCTGGCTTTCCCAAAACATTTCCCGAGATGTATCTTGCCAGTGTCTCTGCTCACCGGTTTGACTTTGCAGTTAGTCTATTTAAGTATGAACATCTAGCCTTACCTTGAAGAGCCTTTGGTCCCTAGCTATAATTACTGCCATCAGAACTAATTAAGCAGAATGCCAGGCCATTTCCCAGCCATGGTCCCAAACATCTTACACTACTGCTACCTGAGGGATTGCTGTAGACTTCAATGTTTCCGCAAGAGCAGAATAGTAAGTCATGGTAGGGAGATCCCAGGGACACACAGAAAGGGAATCCTGTGCTGTTGCCAGCACTGGGACAGGTTGCCAGCCAGGCGTGTGGAGATGTACAGGGATTGGCTGTCTGAGCATCCACCCTGCTCCCTAGGTGGGTGTGTGCAGCTAGCAGTAAGATGCTGTGGTTGCATGAATATCAAGAGACTGTCAGGTGCAGCTTTGCTGTTGTGAGAGGCAGGAGTGCACAGCATGCTGTCAGGTATGGGCTGGAGCTGCAGACCCACCTCATAAATCAGTGTCTGACTACTGCCCACAGAGACTGTCTGTGTGAATGTCACTGCTCTGCTGCAGATGCAGGGCTGCAAAGGTGTGTGGAGGCCTCCTTTGCTTCATGTGCAAATTGTGTCTTGAGTTATAGATTCTCCTGGGGAACCAAGCAGCACCTTTTTACTATATCTATTGACAGATCCTAGATGAATCTTATCAGAATTTAAATTGCCACATTTATTTTCAAGAAATTGAATCTTTAACATTCTGCCTAGCTCAAAAAATCAGAATATATCCAGCTCATCTTTGCAGTGAATTGAATTATCCCTCGATAACAAAAGATGAAACAGAACAGTTATGATGGATGCAGAGCAAGAAAGGTTGCTCCCTTTATCTGAAATGAGAAAGTTTTTGAAATATCATTGCAATCAGCATCCAAAAAGGGTACTCATTCTTAGGCATTATTTTAAATTCCCATTTATTTACAAAAAAAAGAAAAAGTAAAAAAACCTCTGGTTCCTTGTTTAGGATTTAAAAAAAGGAAATTTTGTGCCAGGTGAGAAATCCAAATTCCAGGCAGTGTCATTTTAAAAAGACAGATCATATGGTTGTAAAGATGAGGGCAGCCTCCTATAAATCTCACACACATCCGTGTTTGAAGCCTAGCAGTTACCATGGTTACTATGACATTGCTAGTGTTATTTATAGCCCTGTGCTATATATACTGCTTTCCTGAAGGAATAAAAGGGATAGCTGACTGTGAAGGAATCTAGGAACAGCACATTAAAAAAAAGATGTAGAGAGGAAAAGAAATCTAATTAAAGAGGAGCTGCTGAGGTTAGATGTTGGCTGCTGCAGCATGGGGCCATTACACTATCCTCACATCTGAGCACGCAGGAGGAACGCAGGAGCCCTTGTGGCTCTTTCACCCTGAGCCTGCAGAAAGGACACCCATGTCAAGGAAAAGCAGAGATGCTGCTCAAACTACCCTGCAGATCACTGGGGCAGGATTTCATGACACTAATCCATGTTTCCAAGGGACAGAAGGGAGCCTGTGAGTAGCAGTGCAGGTGGGAAAAGAGTTGGGGACAGACAGTGGCAACCTCCAATTTCAGCGCCGTCCCATGCCACTTCACAGAGACAGGCAGCTACAGATTTTTGCAATGAAGTGGATGCATTCCCTTCTTCTCCCAAGAGGACTATATTTGGTTTTCTTCCCCTCTGAAGCAGACTATAACATATATGTGCAGAGTCATGTCTGTGTGTTTATATACAAGTATACTGTGTTATGAAGAATATACATTTTGTTAGAAGGAATGGAAGAAAAGAATCAAGTGAGTGGCAATGTCTTAGCAGGGACTGTCTTGTCATGTGGCATAAAGGCAAACCTGCAGCTTTGTAGAAAGACAGAGAGAGTTAGAGATAGATAAAGTGAGAGAGAAGGAAGGAAGAAATAATGGAAGGTAGGAAGAAAGGAAGGAAGGAAGATGAGAAAGAAAGAGAAAGGGAAAAGAAGGAAGAGAGGCAGACGGAATGGAGGGATGGAAGGAGCTAAAGGACAAAGGAAGGGATGGATTTTTAGTAAAATGCTTCCCCAGTTTTTAATCTACTTCCACCTTCAGAAGCCATGTTACTGCTTGGGGCAGCTGTCAGCCCCAAGGGCAGTTTCAGCTGCCCAAGGGTAGATCAATAATATGAATAGAAAATGTAAAGGTAAAAGTTTTGAAAATTGGAGACAATAGCCTTAGCAGCTGACATGCAAACCAATAAGAAAGAAGAAAGTTTATTAAAGATATCTGACAGGAGAGGCTGAAATGGTGTCTCCAATAAAAAAATTCAGGATTCATAATACAGATGCAATTACAAGCAAAAATTCTAAGGAGAGAAGGTCTGCTCAGAATACAACTGAGCTCAAACCTCTCTGGGAAGCAGCTGAAAATGAGGCCGGATTACTTTTCATAAAATCAAGCACCACTGTTCCAAGACCGTTGCTTTAATGGTGAGTGTTTTGCTGATTAAAGACCTGTGGGAATGAGTGGAAATTGATGTCTGTAGAAAAAACTGCTAAAGTCTTGCCTAAACTAGAAAGATGATATATTCTGTGACTCTGCTAATGACATTGAGATGTCCCTTTTGCTAACTGTATGAACCATAATTGATATTGGTGCTGACAAAATGTTAATATAAAATATTTCAAAACAAATTATTTAAACTAATTTTCAAAATTCCAGCTATAAATGCCATCGCCTTAGCTGTCATGGAACTGTAAAGACAGGTAATCCAAAGCTTTTAGATCATTTTGATAGCAAAAACAAGTAAGCAGACAAGAAAACCTCATGAACAGGTATTTAATAGGATAATCCCTGTTGTGGAAACACAGGTGTAATTTGAAATCACTCACCACTTCATTTTCATTCTTCTCTCATTTTTTGATTATTCCTAAAGGCTGAGATCAAATTTAGTCAATTATTGGAAGTACAGGCTGGTTTAGTTAGGGAGTAGGGAAAAACTCCTCCAAAATAATACAAAAAGTGGAAAAGAACATGAAGAAGGGTCAAACCCAGACATAGGTCCTGTTCTCCTCACTCATTTTAAAGAGATTTTTCCCAAAATATTTTTCCTCTAAAGTCACATAAACCAGAAACTGAATGTCCCAATAAAATACTGCAGAATGCATTGTAAGTGAAATTCAGTATGAATTATAATGTCATGGCTGTGCCTCTACAGAGATTTTGCCCCTCAGCAGCTAGCTAGCTATGGCTCTCCTGTACAGAAGCAGTCATCACAATATCAATATATGTCTACTGGTGTCTGCAACATACTAGATGGTCTAATGCCTCTGTGAGCTTCTGTACTATTATTTTCTCTAGTATTGATTAAACATAAACTATTGAGGAAAGTAACTGAGGAAATTCCAAGATAGTGGAGATGACAGTCTGAACTCTGCAACTATCTGTCACTGAATATGATACTTTCGACCTAGTAAATTGATATAATGCTTATAATTCAGGATATGCCTCTAGCAGTCTATTATTTAGGATCTAGTTTATTTAAATGCTGTGTCAGGCACACTAGAGAGGGAGTGGGAAAATCCATTTGCCCAAAGGAGAACAAATAAATTTTGAAGAAGCAGCAACCAGAACAACATTTTCATTCAAGAGGAGGGGAATCCTTGAATTTGGAATTCGGATGGCTTTACACCAGTCCAAGTTGATTTTTTCCTTAGTTTCTATTTTTACAGGGGAAACCCTCTGGTAATTAATATTCCAATAGGATTGTATGGAAATTCTTGTAGCAGCTATTCTAAAACATATTGATTTTTTTGATAATGAATGGTGTTTTGCTTCAAATTTTGAATTGAATATGTATAATTTCTTCTAATCTGCACAATTCCAATTATAAAAAAAGTCAACTTTTTATGGACTTCTTGAGGAAGCAAGAAGCTTCTTCTGGAACTTGGTCAGCAAAAATCTGTCCCCAACCTGCAAATACGAATCATGCCTCTCCTTCTTGAGCCCAGGGTTTCTTCATTTCCTGGAGTGTAGGGTTTCTTCCTTTCACTCTAGTGTAATTCTTGGACCTATTAAACTTGTCCATAAAACAATATATATTAAAGAATTAGGAGCTACTTGCCATTATTTGTCATGCTGGATCATCTCTGGCACTGGGAAGTCCTTACCAGTATGGCTGAGATTGCATTTCCATTCTGTGAATGGAAATTAGAATACACAGAAGTGATGATGCAGATGTAGCCAGCTGTTAAGAGCAGTGTCACAGACTATGGGCCTTAGGCACTTGCTGTCCTGTGGCTCAGACCCGGATTTAGATGTTGGAGGCAGCAAAACAGAGAAGGAATTAGTGGTGTGAATGAGCAATTTTTATTTTACTGAGCATGATTTAGGAATGTGTCACTTTCCGTAAAATCTGAAGTATTAAGCTAGGGTCTGAAATTAAATCTCACTAGATATTTTGGCCTGATATTGAAGGGCTATTAATAAAATTTGTGACTTCTACCTTGTAAAATGAACAGCAGTTTTAGCACCCATACAATTAAATGACTCAAAATCTCAATGATGTTCAACAAAGGCGTAATTATCAGACTACTGAAATGTCTTTTAACATTCCTACCGATTTTGATCAGGAGTAAGAGGATACAGTTTTCAGATACAAAAGTTCAAATGTAAATTAAAAAAACATGGAAAATGTGCTTGAATTTTATAAGGCAATATCTGTAGGTTATTTAACCCGTAACATGAGTGCTTTTCCGTTTCCTTGCTTTGGAGCCAGAAGAACTTTTGAATACTGCTATATACTTCTAAGTACTGCACACCAAGAAAGTCCTTTTGACTCCTTAGCGTTCTTCTTGGGTATCTTCCCATCTACACCTGTGCATTGAGGGCTCAGCTTTCCAAGACCATTTCTGTTTTGCAGCTCCAAAGGTTTCCACTTGGTCCTCAGAGTGGACCATTCAGGAGAAGTCAAACAGAAAGCTGGTCCTGCTTCTCCCCAAACCTTTTTAACAAAGCACAACACAATGTAAACAGTGAACATCTGTCATAGTCAATTCAAAGAATAAGAAAAATAAAGGTGTGCTCTATTTCAAACAATATGAAAGCAATCACATACTAAATAATTATGCACTACCAGCAAATCTAAAATATTAAGTTACTCAAGCAGGAAATACTGTGTGAAGCAAAAATGCATGTAGATTAAATTTGTAAAGCTGAATTTTTTTAAACCAGTGTAGATAACACAAGAGCAGTAGCAGAATATTTCAAGGAGGCTGAAAGAAAACTAAGCACATTTCTTATCTCTTTGAAGCTCTGGGAAATTATATATTTAAGTAGAAATTCTTGCAATTAGCAGCTCCAGGGCACAGTAGATCTTCTTGTAGGACCTGATTTTTCTCTTATAAGTGTTCCTCAAAATGGCACTTTACTGTTAGAGAACTACTGCTGTTCTCTATTTGCCATCATCCCTTTCACAAGTGTCAACTCTTTAGCATTATCTACATATTTAGCAGTATTTGACTTCTACAGTATTTCTAAACTTTCTTTGTCCGAACAAATGAATGACGTTATCCAATATAATTTACTCATACAAGGGTCATTTTCATTTCTAGTCAATATCTATTCTGGTCTACTTGGAAAGCAGCAATTTTGATCATTAGAAGCTGATATTGGGCATCTGAAGTGGCTCCAACCTGCCTTTTATCTGACTGGCTGTGCTCAGAGACTGATCTAACCTTTGGTGCAAATTAAAGCAGCCTCAGGGCATGCAAATTTATGTTGCCAGGAAGGTTTCCCTGTGGACCTGCCGAAGATCTCCAGGTCCCCATTGTGGTCCAGTTCTGCATCTGCTGAATGTAAAATTCCTCTGATGAAAATGTCTGGCAAAATTCCATGAAGTGTCCTTTCCATGACATAGAAGGGATTATATGTATCTGTCTCTCTACAGGCAACAGGAATATCCCATAAAACATGTGGCTTAGTAACTTGGGTTGGAAAATTAGTGATATGTTAATTATCTCGCATTTCTTAAAGTGTTCTTCCCTGCTACCTTTTTCAATATATCTAGCAATTATTAATAGTCAGCATGGTAATAAGGACTCTGAATCTTTTAGTAAGTTTTTGTCAGTACTATTATCTTACAAGCAAAAGCCTGCACTCTGGAGTTATTGCATATGGACGTGCAGCACCAAGGTAAAGGTATTAAAGGTCTCTTTTCCAAAAGATTTATTTTCCTAACAGGGTATGGGACAACAGCTTCCCAGTCTGATGGCTAGTTAGAGCCAGTTTGACAATTGGTCATCAAATTTCAATTGGTATCAAACCCAAAATGGTGTATTTTGATGGGAGAAAAGAAGAGGCTAGCATGGAAACATTCCAAATCTGGGGAAGACAATAAGAATAATTATGAATTTAGGTCATCTCTAGGAAGAATGAGTAACTGAAACACTATATATTAGGCTGGGAAAGTGCAGGTACGCTGTATATGAAGCAGCTCAGGTCTCCTATATGTTCTGGTGCAGTGATTTGCTGCAAATTGACTTCTCTGATGATGTGAATCCCTGCTAGTTGCCCTTTGCCTGTTACTAGGTATCATTTTCTTTTTGTTGGCAATGGGAATTTCTGCTTCTCTTGCACTGAAGTCAAAGAGAAGCTTTACTGTGCAAATACTTGACTAATGGAAACTCCAGTATTTCCATGAAACTTGGACACCATGGACACCTCAGAGCCAGACAAGAAAATTTTTCAAAGACAGAAACACTTCTCACAAGGACGGTTGTGGAAGATAAAACTTCACCACAGGACAGGGTTAAGGACAGCTGATAAAACAATAATGACTTGTTAGGCAATAAAGTGATCAAAGGGCCTAGTTAGCAACTGGAGTAGTTGCTTTTTGATTGTCTAAACCCAGTCTGTGTCTGCTATGTCCTAGAAAGAGTAATTGTAAATGGTATGATTTTAAGCTGCAGTCTCCTGAGAAATCATTGAAAGCAAGGCTGTACGGTGCCTTACCCTTGACAGAAAGAAAGCACGTGTTTTAAGCTGGGAGTGTTAGATTGCAACTGTGCCCACTTGAAGGACACTGGGAAGCCGAGTCAATTCATTTAACAAGTTAGTTTCAGTTCTCAGGAAAGGAGCACAGTCTTCGGTTTTATACAGCTGATGCTGTGAGCATGCAACCACCAGCCAGCAGAAAGGCTGTTGTAGCTGAGTCAGGTATGCAGAAAAGAGAGAGAGAAGACAAGAAGGTGCAACTAGCTTAATTCTTTATGCATCTTAATTATTTTGGTAGCATCAGTTACTTAATCAAGACAACCATGTAAAGTATTTTACCATATTCATTAAGTGGAGGCACTGTATTTTTTTCCTATTAAGTGCAGTGGCAAACAGCTGAGGAAGGGAAACAACTAAGTCAACTTTTGCAACTCCTCATCCTCTTGACTGTTATCCACAGAGTATGAGCTACTCTGTACTGCTGCTAGTTTCTGGCAGTTGTGCTGCTGACAGGGACAAAATCCCCTTCTCTCTGTTCAGATTGTCTGCCACTTTTAGAAAAAAAGTTGCTACCATATAGTACATCCCTAACGGCACATATTAGGTCGATCCAGTAAATAAGATTCCAATCTATTGGACTGCATGAAGTGGAGATGGAAGAAGAGGGGAAGAGTGTGGGAGGAAGGAAGATACAGGAGAGTTATTCCTTTATGCAATACTGGTTAAAACTGGTTAATGCTACTAGGAAAGGAGGGAAACTGCTGTGTGAGAGTAGAAAAGCTAAAAGTATTGTCTGAGATAGGTTGGGGAAAAGCTGGGTGTTTATCAGACTCCAGGATGATGTTAATTATCAGATATTTTCATGCAAGAAGAGTTTATCTAACTCATGCTCTCTAGATTTTTCAGCATTTTCTTAATTACCTTGTGCCCTGATTCTATAACTCTTGGTTTCTGCAAGGATAAGGAACATTTCTTATGCTCAGAAATGCATACAGTTATGGCCTTAATGAAAAGGTGTACATCTAAATCCTTTGATTGTTTCTGACTTACTTTCCTGCTTACTGATTTATGTACTCTCCAGTCCTACAGCTGGGTCTTCCCAGTTTCTCAGGCACAGTTTCCATGGTAACCAAGTGAATGAAGGTAAAGCCATGGTGGAAATCAGCATTGTGCCAACAAGCTACAGATGTGCAGAAAACTGCCCAGGACCATGTTACAAGACATTCGGCCACTGTAAGCGTAGATCCTGTCTGAGGCATTTGTGGCTTTCTGAGCTATACTTGCACTTTTTTTCCTCCTCACTGTTGGCCTGCCTCCTCCTCTCTCCACACCTAGTATACCACCCCAATTACATTGTTAGGACATGAAAATAAGACTGAATAAAGACTAACTGAATGTGTTTGTGGCATATTTTGGAGAATGGCAGCAGTGGAGGTGTAAAACCAGTTCTACAGTTAAGAAGGATAATTAAAATAAGGGTGTCTACAATGACTCCTGCAGACAAGCCCTGTGCCATAAACCCAAAATTTTTTCATCTTGCTAGACTAATTCTCCTAGCTTAAACAAAGCCACGATGTTAAAAAATTACTCTGGTGCTCTCCATCATCTCCAGTCACAGCCTGAGGATAGACATTTTTTCCTCTTGTCTCTTTTTAGAAAGCACATAAATTGTGCAGTCTGGTGCTGATGCAAGAGTGTTTGTGTGTGAAGAGGGCAGGAGAGAAGGAAACAGCAGCAGTCCAAGGCCAAGGATGATGCTAAGAGAACATGGGGTTGGGAATGGAAGAAGCGAGCAATAACATTCCTACAAGGGGGACCACAGGTGCAGCAGCATCCTTGTGAGAACCTCTGAAGCACTATCTGCAGGATCAGGCCTCAGCCAATACTCAGACTTTTTAGAGAATAAATGTATCATCAACAGGAACAGGGAGTTTGTCTTAAAGTGTTATTGACTACAGCTGGACTTGATGAACTTATGACTTTTTTTCCAACCTAAATGATTCTATGATTCTGTACTTCTGTGATTGGCCTGGGAGAATGTCAAAGACTTCATACTACAACTGGTGGGTGGATGAAAAAATAAAAAGAAAGAAAGAAAGAAAGAAAGAAAGAAAGAAAGAAAGAAAGAAAGAAAGAAAGAAAGAAACAAACAAACAAACAAACAAACAAACAAACAAACAAACAAAGAAAGATAGATAGATTAACCCACATGAAATAAAAAAACCCTGCACTATATTTTTATGCACATACCTGCAAGGAGAAGATATTGCACAAAGCAACAGGCCACAGAGGGCTTGTTTACTGTCACAGACCAATACACCCAGTCAGTGGGTGGCTGAGCACCCAGCAGTGGGTGTGCTGTGGCCACTCGGTCAAGCTGGTGAAATTGCCCTGGAGGATGTGCTACCATGGTTGTTGTTGGAGCATGGATAACAGGAGGTGAGCCCTTCCTCATCTGGCACCACTCCTGTTGAACAGCAGCTTGCTGGTTTAGCCCAAGGCTGGACTATTGCTTCACTTTAAAGTTGATGTTGCATTGCACAAGGTGTGATCCTTTTCTTTTCTTGCTGTAAATAGAAGGACAGTCACCTATGGCAGTATATGAGTCTAAGCCACAGATGAGACAGTGGCTGGCAGTCTTGTTTCTCAGGTCTCTGTACTGATAATAGACTCAACTGATCATCCACTCTTGTCAGATAGCAATGAATTTTGAAAATATTCTTCCCACAGCCCTATCAGAACTTGAGGGGAGTGAGTGTGCAGATTTCAAGCTGTGTTTCCTTGTGCTTCTGCTCTCTAGAATCACCATGGACCAAGCACACATTCTGCCCAGCATGGTAAGACTTTCCTGTCTGAGCTTTCTACTACTGAATGATTTTTTTGTTTTTCTTTTTTTTTTTTTTTAAAATGCTCTAGGCATCAATAGGGGTGTTAGAGTTTTTAAAAAAACAAGAAAATGTCTGGGTCTGCTGAAGCAAAACACACCTGTAGCTCCCCACACTCCCCACCCTGCCCCCAGCAATACCTGACACAGCATCATCAATAGCAGGATGACAAGAAATCAATAATTGTTGCCCTGAGTCACAGTGGCAAGAAGACGTATGTGTTCAACCACCAATAGGTAGACTGAGTTGTGAAGGGAGCTGCAGCTTCTTTCTAAAATATACTTTTTCATACTTCCAATACAAGGTATTTTCCTTAAAGAACAGTGGTTCCTGATGGGCATGGGTGTGGTTTTGCAAAGACAGCAGAGTTCCTGACTCTGGCTTCCTACTGCATGTCTGTGAACAGTGAAAACATGCAGTCAGTGAAAGAGGAACTACATTCTGACCTATTCTGATGTTCATTCCCTCCTGACACTCAAGAGAATTTTCTAGAAATGATGCAAAAGTTCCTTTTGATTTTATGAGGTCATTCAGCAGCAGTGTTTTGGGATGTCTTGATAAAGATTTTTATCTGCGGGTTTACTAATGCTCTTGCATGATCCGCTTAAGCTCACAAATCTGGAGTAATCTCAAGAAAATACATTACTTAAAGATGAATTTGTGGAACTATAGAGGACTCATGGAGGCATATAACTTAGAATTATTTTATCTCTTAATTCTTACGGCTGCATGCTCTGCTGAAGACAAGAGCACACCTAGTTGTGGAACGGCCTGGGATGTCCCTGCAGGCCTGGGATACCCCCTTTGCTACCCCACAGACATGCTCGGTTTTCAAAAACCCTTGTTGTTATGGGAGCAAGTCATGAAGTGACAGAAGACCAGTTTCCCTGATCTGGAACATACTGCTAGGAAAAAAAGCCCCCACAAAGCTGTAAAAGGAGTACTTTGGCCTCATTTTTTAATACAATAGAGTTTCTTCAGTTGCACAAACTGACTAGCTCTGAAGAGGGATGGAGTGTTAATAACTTCTAAACATATTCAACACTGTATCTCCTTCTTCCAGAAAGGGAGAGGTCTGACAGTTTTCATGTTCTGCAATATTCAGAAAGATACCTGACCAAGCAAGAGGAAGGCTGTGAGAAAGACTTGCTGTGGTCAATGGAGTAAAGTCTGGAGCAGAAGCCCTAGCAAGAATGTGTATATATAGTAAAAGAAAGTGATGTCTGTGGGGCATTTTCTGACTGCTTTGTTATTCACTGGTTTTGCCCTACTGATACGTGATGCATTTGTTCTGCATTTGGTATTACCACACAGCCAACACAATAAAGAATCTCTAAAGCACTGAGCTGCAAACTTGTATCTCCATCTGCCAGGGATTAGCTGCCAGAAAAGACAACTGTTTTTGCATTAAGTGCTACAAGAACAATTACTTCGTACAATAAGGGCTGGAAAAAACAGGCTGTATTTTGCCTCTCTAATGAGTGACAATTTCTTGCTGGTATTGCTGCGATTACTTGACCATAAGATGTATTATTTTTAGCTCTCTTGCTCTGTGTTCTTGAACAGTTTGGATAAAAATGTGCAAATAATCCACAGAGTGCAAAGCAAGGATCTGACATTAATTATTGTAAGAATAGATTTATGCAACTGACAGGGTAGCAGAGATAGTTATACACCAAAAAATCTGACAGAGAAGTGTTCCATTGATGTAGGCGTATATCACCATACTGCTTTGTTTCTGTTGACATCAGTACGCTTACGGTTGCATTGGGAATAGGTGTGTAATGCACTTCAAGGAACAGGCCTAAATGACCATTGCCTTTTCAGTTTGGTCTTATTTTATGTTTGTGAAAAAGATTGTCATCCTGACTGTGTGGCATGTGGCAGTATTGATACAAAGTCACAAGCAGCAAGCCAACAGGGAGTTCTGCCTACAGATCTGATTTTTTTTTCACTGCACATCATCACTGAAGGATTCTCTCTCCAGATTCACAGTCTTGTGGCTACTGGTCATCTGAAGAAGTATTTTGTCTCTGACACTCTCTGGTTAGTATCTAAAATCAGAAAAACAAAGCAGCCCGATGAAGTTCTACCTCCTCAGAATGTTTCTTGGTCTTCTCTGACATGTACCATCACTTTACCTCAGCAGTACAAAATGCTGAGCAGTTTGTCAGTGTTGCCACAAAAGCTGTTTTACAGGACATTTTAGGCTGTTTTTTTTTTCTTTCTGGGCCCTTCTTGTGGAAGTCTGCTGTAATAGACTGTAAATCAGCGTACAGTTAGATTCTGCACTGAAGAAGGCAGCTGCCTGAAGCTTGTTTCTTAATTAGTGTTATTCTAACATTAACAGACAATTAAGAGACTACATACTGTACATACATCAGTTTTCAAGATGCTTTTTCAGTGCTTGGCTTAGCATGGCATACAGCAACTGGTTGATGAACAAGTTGCTCTGTTGGCTACACATTATATTTACATCCATTTCTGCAGCTTTTTGTGGTCATCTTACCGCCCTGGAAGATGCATAGGCCTGAAAGGAAAAACCTTTCTTCTGAACCTCAGCTCTGATTTCTGTAGTTACTCTGTGTTTTAACAGCTGCAGGAGCAAGTTACGTTCTATGTCATTGCTGCTTCTTTAGAAGTTTGCCTAAATTTCCCGGATAACTGGGGTGAGGAAATTGATTTTGCCATACCTGAACAAACAGAGGTTGTTTGTGTCTCCTGCCAGATCTCCTAGAGAAATGAAGTTAGCTAGAGGTTTTGTACAGTGCTTATTTCTGTGCAAGGAAAATGAAGTGAAGACCTGTCCCCAGGAGCTTGCAGCCTAAAACAGGTGAAGGCATTGCACTGCAAACAAGAGAATAGTCCCATAAGCAGCAGAATGAGTAACAGTTTCCTGAGGATTTCTCTCCAAGACGATGAATGTACATAGATATGGAGGATGATAACAAGCAGGAACAACTGGAAGCTACTGTGATACTAGAAAGCTACTATCTATTTGCCATCATGGAAGCTTGATGGGATGAATCCTATGACTGGAGTGTGGTTATAGAATCACAGAATCATAGAATCACAAGGTTGGAAAGGGCTCATTGGATAATCAAGTCCAACCATTCCTATCAGTCACTAAACCGTGCCCATCAGCACCTCATCCATCAGTCTTTTAAACACCTCCAGGGAACGTGACACAACCACCTTCCTTGGCAGCCTCTGCCAGTGCCCAATGATCCTTCCCGTGAAAAATTTTTTCCTGATGTCAAGCCTGAACCTCCCCTGGCGGAGCTTGAGGCCATTTCCCCTTGTCCTGCCGCCTGTCACTTGGGAGAAGAGGCCAGCTCCCTCCTCTCTACAACCTCCTTTCAGGTAGTTATAGAGAGCAATGAGGTCACCCCTAGCCTCCTCTTCTCCAGGATAAACAACCCCAGCTCTCTCAGCCGCTCCTCATAAGGCCTGTTCTCCAGCCCCTTCACCAGCTTTGTTGCTCTTCTCTGGACTCGTTCCAGAGCCTCAACATCCTCCTTGTGGTGAGAGGCCCAGAACTGAACACAGGATTCGAGGAGCGGTCTCACCAAAGCCGAGTACAGAGGGAGAATAACCTCCCTGGACCTGCTGGTCACGCCGTTTCTGATACAAGCCAAGATGCCATTGGCCTTCTTGGCCACCTGGGCCACTGCTGGCTCATGTTCAGTCGCTGTCAATCAACACCCCCAGGTCTTTCTCCTCTAGGCAGCTTTCTAGACAGACTTCTCCTAGTCTGTAGCACTGCATAGGGTTCTTGTGCCCCAAGTGCAGGACCCGGCATTTGGCCTTGTTAAACCTCATGCCATGGGACTCAGCCCAGCGGTCCAGCCTGTTCAGATCCCTTTGCAGAGCCTCCCTACGCTCCAGCAGATCGACACTTCCACCCAGCTTAGTGTCGTCCGCAAACTAGCTAAGGGTGCACTCAATGCCTTCATCCAGGTCATTGATAAAGACATTGAACAGGGCTGGACCCAGCACTGAGCCCTGGGGACACCACTTGTAACTGGCCTCCAGCTGGAGTTAACTCCATTTCCCACCACTCTCTGGGCCCAGCCACCCAACCAGTTTTCAACCCAAGAGAGTGTGCATCTGTCCAGACCAGAGGCTGACAGTTTCTGAAGCAGAATGCTGCGAGAAACTGTGTCAAAGGCTTTACTGAAGTCCAGGAAGATGGCTACGGGCTTTTCAGAAGGGACAGACTATGTAGGAAGAATGGAGGCATTGCCCTCTACCTCAGGAAAGGGATAGAATGTTAAGAACTGTCATTGAAGAGTAGCTACAAGCAGGTTGAAAGCTTGTGGGTCAGAATTAAAGACAGAGGAAACAATGGGAACCTTGGGATTGGTGTATACTACAGGCCACCTGATCAAGGAGAGCCTGCCAATGAAGCTTCCAGCTACAGGAGGCTTCACGCTCGCAGGCTCCCATCCTACAGGAGGACTTCAACCACCTCAACATATGCTGGAAAAGTAGCACAGCAAGCTGTAGGCAATCCAGAAAAATCCTAGAGTGCATTGAAGATAACTCCTTAGTCCACCTGACAGAGACCTCAACCTGAGGGGATGCAATACTGGACCTGATGGTCACCAATACAAGTGAAATCATCAGTGACACTAGGACTAGAGGCAGCCTGAGCTGGTGGAGTTCAAGGTCAAGAGGGATAAGGGACAGGTGACAATTATAGTAAGGACCCTAAATTTCAGGAAGGCAGACTTCCAAAGGAATTGCTTGGTAGGACCCCCTAGGACATGGTCCTCAGAGACAAGGGAGCGGAACAGAGCTGGCAAATATCTAAGGATGCTTTCGATAAAACACAAGGCCGTTCAGTCTCCATATGTAGAAAATCAGGCAGGGAAGGGGAGAGACCAGTGTAGCTGAGTATGCCCAGGTGGCCAAGAAGGCCAATGGCATCTTGGCTTGTATCAGTAACAGTGTGACCAGCAAGTCCAGGGAGGTTGTTCTGCCTCTGTACTCGGCACTGGCGAGACCACTCCTTGAATACCGTGTTCAGTTCTGGGCCCCTCACCACAGGAAGGATGTTGAGGCTCTGGAGCGGGTCCAGAGAAGAGCAATGAAGCTGGTGAGGGGGCTGGAGAACAGGCCTTATGAGGAGCGGCTGAGAGAGCTGGGGTTGTTTAGCCTGGAGAAGAGGAGGCTGAGGGGAGACCTCATTGCTCTCTACTACTACCTAAAAGGAAGTTGTGGAGAGCAGGGTGCTGGCCTCTTCTTCCAAGTGACAGGGGACAGGACGGGAGTGAATGGCCTCAAGCTCTGCCAGGGAGGTTTAGGCTGAACATCAGGAAAAAAATTTTCATGGGAGGGGTCATTGGGCACTGAAACAGCCTGCCCAGAGAGGTGGTTGTGTCACAACCTCTTGAGGTTGATGGAAATGCACCCTTAGCAAGTTTGCGGATGACACGAAGCTGGGTGGAAGTGTCGATCTGCTGGAGGGTAGAGAAGCTCTGCAAAGGGATCTGGACAGGCTGGACTGCTGGGCTGAGTCCAATTTCATGAGGTTTAACAAGGCCAAATGCCGGGTCCTGCACTTGGGGCACAAGAACCCTATGCAGTGCTACAGACTAGGAGAAGTCTGTCTAGAAAGCTGCCTGGAGGAGAGGGACCTGGGGGTGTTGGTTGACAGCCGACTGAATATGAGCCAGCAGTGTGCCCAGGTGGCCAAGAAGGCCAATGGCATCTTGGCTTGTATCAGAAACGGCGTGACCAGCAGGTCCAGGGAGGTTATTCTCCCTCTGTACTCGGCTTTGGTGAGACCGCTCCTCGAATCCTGTGTTCAGTTCTGGGCCCCTCACCACAAGGAAGATGTTGAGGCTCTGGAACGAGTCCAGAGAAGAGCAACAAAGCTGGTGAAGGGGCTGGAGAACAGGCCTTATGAGGAGCGGCTGAGAGAGCTGGGGTTGTTTATCCTGGAGAAGAGGAGGCTGAGGGGAGACCTCATTGCTCTATACAACTATCTGAAAGGAAGTTGTAGAGAGGAGGGTGCTGGCCTCTTCTCCCAAGTGACAGGGGACAGGACAAGAGGGAATGGCCTCAAGCTCCACCAGGGGAGGTTTAGGCTAGATGTTAGGAAAAAATTCTTTACAGAAAGGGTCATTGGGCGCTGGAACAGGCTGCCCAGGGAGGTGGTTGATTCACCTTCCCTGGAGGTGTTTAAGGCACGGGTGGATGAGGTGCTAAGCGGCATGGTTTAGTGTTTGATAGGAATGGTTGGACTCGATGATCCGGTGAGTCTCTTCCAACCTGGTTATTCTGTGATTCTGTGATTCTGTGAAATTTTCCTGGAAGTAGAATATGGCTTTAGTGTTGTTATGATTGGGGGTGTTATAATGAGCAATTTCATGTGTTTACTCAAAAGGAGCAGGGGAAAGGCGGGTGTCCTTAGCTAGGAAGAACCAGCATGTGATATCTTGACTTGCGCTATTGCGAGAAATAGTAGAGACTTGTCAGCCAGAGATAGGATGTCAGAATCTCGATATGAATCATGTCAGATATTAAAAAAAGCAAACAAAAAACCCAAGGCAAAGAAGAAACATGACTGTGGAGCAGGTAGGAATAAGCTGGAAATAAATACATTTGTTGAATGTAGCTTTGAGGACATGTATACTTTATACATAAAATCCCTTGCACAGGCTGATGTCTGGAAACTTCCCAACCATCCAGGATAAGAAGCAGAATGCAGTTTGCACTGACAGCCTGCTGTACAACAGTCTGTTTTCACCATGAAGGTTAAATTGGGATAGCTTTTACAAAAGCCAGAGAAGCCCATTCACACCCAGACATGTGAGCAGTCTTCCTGAGGAGGAAGCCAGCTGTCCTTGCTCTCCCAAAAGATTAGCTTGGGAAAACAACAGAGAGGCAACAAATGAGCAAGCTTTAGTAAAAAAAAAATTTAGTAAACCAAATGCTAAGTTTTTTGACGATGCACTCTGATAATCATCATCATGGTGCAAAAATAAAGCCTAACTCTAAAACCAACTTGTTTTGTCTCTGGTTAGAGCTGGCTATCTTTGTTCTTCACAGTAAGATCAGTGTCATGTACAGCATTCCAGTCTCGTGATGTTAAATGACAAGAAAACTGAAACACATTCAGGATTTGCATTGATAAGGAGATGAAAAACAAGGTCTTTATAGATTTTAGTTTGTGCATGCTTGTTGGGTGTGTACTATATAAAGCTAGCTTTAAAAACAGGCATAAATATTAATCCCAACCTTCCCTCTTGCTATTTACAAAGGAAAACATGGCACAGATGCTGTCAGCCTGCAAGTGCCAAGGCAAAAAATGTGTCTACACACTACTAAGAGAAAGCTGTGAGATATGTGTTGTTTACTCATCCATTTTATTTTAAAATTCATATCCTAAACCATTTAAACATTTCTAACCCACCTTTATTGACCTTTAAGCTCTTTCAGCATAAAACCAAATTATTACAGAGCAAAAATCAGCTGTTGAACAGAAGACAGACCACTACATTGCAAAATACGTTTCTAGATATTTAAAAGCAGACTATATCCAGATTGTTCAGAGAATATTCTTCACACAGTTGGTAATGGCTGGCTTATGAATGAGAGGTAAGGTGCTCCATACTGCCTTGTTAGTATAATCATGTTAGAATGAGTGGCTTTTTCTTCTTTTTTGATGGACCTAGGTAGCAGCAGGAGGAAATATTTAAAGGCACAAACAAGCCTTAAGGATCTGCATCAGTATAGGATTAAGTCTCTTCTTCATCATTATCTCTCTACAGCTTTTTCACTTCATTTGTCTTTCCAAAATGTTCCAGACTAGTACACAGGGCCTGGCTCTTGTAATCTCTGTAATCTACTGGGCAGTGAAACTATCTATCAGAAAGACAGTTTATGTTCATTCCTGCGGGTCAGCTGTAGCTAGAGAAGGACTAATAACACTCAACCTGGGAACAGTCCTTCAGATTTCTCCTACAGACATATTTCACTTTTTATGCCTGCAACTTCTAGCAAGTGCTGGTGAGATGATAACACCTTATGAACTCATACTACCTGAATTTTGGGTCTCAAGTTGTGAAATACTTATACCAACCTGTCCTGAATGGGCATCTGCTGCCAGCTTTGATGCATGTGACATCCTAGCATACTCAGGTTCCGGTGCTGGAGACAGAGTGGAGCTGCCCCATCTGCTGTGACAATTGACATGACATCAGCTCTGTGACCCCCTGTCACCACCAGACTCTCTTCTTTGCTATTGTAGTTTCTGTTAACCTGAGCATGTGGGATGCAAGCATAGGCTTTGCAGCACTAGTAAGACTTTGTTTTCCCCCAGCCTTTGCTGACAGTTGTATTTCCTGTTCAGGTTTACGTTGCAAATGATTTCAGCAGATTCTTATTTTGAAATCCCATTTTATACCAGCTGTGTTCTACCTCTTCTTTGTACCTTTCTCACCTATTATATAATGCCCAGAATTTTCTGAGATGTCTTGATTGGTGATAAACATATCCCTTCCAAATACTATCTAGTGACAAATGATGTCTTGTGTTAAGGAGTTTGACTTCTGTATTTGCATTCATGGGAACACTTTTCTTTTTGTGTTCCTGGAGCTGGAGCTGCAAAACCGTATCAGATTGAATTTTAGAGTAGCATTTATTCTCCTGAATCCCCTTATCAAAGAGAGCAGTAAGGTTTTATTGACAGTCATACATTATAGTGTATTTAAAAACCCTCAAGGTAAAAACACGGTAAAAATATTAAATTTTCTAAGAGATTTTTCACTCATAGTCTCTCTCTAACAGGGAATTCTTACTTACCTTATTTTCTGCCGAAAGGCAGATTTTAATGCTGATATGAGATCTCTGTGACATCAGATCTGCCACGCTGGATTTGTGTCAGGATCACTGGGATGAAGAAAGCTGGTCCATGTCACTATGTTTATTGCCAGGGAGTCTGTCTGTCATGTTTCTATGGGCTTTTGCTGGTTCTTCAGGGCAGCTCACTGAACAGCAAAGTATATGTTAAAGTTTCTGAGTTTAAAAGTATAGTCGGTCTTATCCATACAAGCTTTATCTGCCTTAGGGCACTAAGAAAACACATTTGGATGCCTGACAAAAATAATCATGACACATGGAAAGAGGAAGACTATGAACTGGTACAAAAAAGGGGAATAACATTGCAGTTCTGGTCGGTGTGCTTACAGCCGTGTACAGTATGTGGTGGTACTGCTCAGAATGACAAAATACTGCTCCCTGGTGAAAATGTAAATTACTGTATGTGTGTATTTCAGCAAGAGAAGAAAGAAATTTTATGTAATATTTTCCATACCTGAAGGCCTTTTGCTGCACCAATCATGGTGTGCTGATAGAGTTAGAGCAGTTATTTTCTTGGTGTGCTATTATTGCAACAGAGTACTAAAGTATTTTTGTAAGACAGAATTGGAAGTATTTCAGTTTACTTTTGAATATTTTAAGGTCAGCTGTAACTGCTTATTTCCATCAATAACACAAGGAAATATGCCTCACTCCAGTAATCAGTACTTGTTCTGTGTCTCTCAAAGTTCTTTAAAACAGTCAGGAACACCTACCCAGCATAAATTAAGTGTACCAACAGATGAATTGAACTAATTCTTCTATTTTTATCTAATTTTTATTCAAATATTTGGTTTGCTTTTAAATAAAACATGAACAGTTTCTCTTGTTAGCAGCACTTAATGAAAGACACACCTTTGGCAGTACATATTGTAATAATGATCAGTTGTCTGAGATCTGTCAGGGGTGTTGACTATACTTCCACTAATTTTCAGAGGCAAAGCGTTGACTGTAGAAGGGGAAAGTCATTCAGTGTCCTCTGGGAAATGTGTCCCACTGCTGAAAGCCTGATTGTATACGAAATTCAAAATCCTAATTCAACTTTGCATTCATGAGTCTCATCGAGCAGAGCTAAATAGGAGTTCAAGTGCTATTGCTATGGTATCATTACTCCCTTCCTTAAGAGGCATATAATTAAATGCTTTGTTTTGTAATGTGCAAATACGTTCCTGAGATTTGCAGATACGACACTGGGATTGACATTAACTTTGTATTTTCTCAGAGGTTACTCACAGAGGACTTGGCTATATCCTAGGTAATCTGGTTAATTCAGAAAATTGAACTAGTAGATTCCAGTCTAGAGCAACATACTATATTTGGTTTTAAGACTTCCAGTAACAGATTATTTAGTGTTGTATCCCACAAGGAAGTTGTTACCCAAGCAAAACTTTGGATAGACTCTGATTTGGCACTTTGGCAGTGGACTTTAAGGCTGGGGAAATGGCTTTCCTGATCTCAGCAGAATCTTTACCTTAAATATATCCTTAAATTGTAGGGTGTATTGTACCTATAAGGGTTAATTAATGTAGTTGAAATTGTAAAATTGTCAGCTTGGTCATGAGGATAAGTAGAAAAGGACTTCTCTTGATGTGTAACTCCACTTAGAAAAGGAAGAAATTAATGTAGAATTAGTTTACTCTGGTGATAATTTACTCAAGTACGACCTCTCTTCAGAGTCTAGATATACGCCATGTAATGCCCACTTCAGGACTAGCAACTTCTGTAAATCACTAATGCACAGAACTTCGTCCCTGGTGTGCTTGAAGACAGGCCTCCACAGCACACCTCCACACTGAAACTAGTAAAATATCATTATTTCTTGTATTTGGTTGGCAGAATCATGACATGGACTGTAAAAGGCATAGCAGTGCTTGATTTTCTGAGGTGTGTTTATAAATCAGACGGTGCAGATCAATACAGAAGAGGACTCATGAGAGATTGCGTTGGTTATATGACCTTGATGATGAAACCTGATTCATTCATCTGTACCCCGGTACATCTGAGATTTTTTCAGCCTGCTGTGTGTAACTGTCTATTCAACAATGTTAAATTTTATTCGTCACAGGTCAGGCCATTTACAGAGCAATTCCAAATCCTTATGAAATCTGTCTGCAGCTCTCTTGGGGCTCAGTATTTCACCTTCTGCATCCACACTCATGGAAACTATCTGCAGAGAAGCAAAGCACAACAAAGGCTTCAGTCTTTGTCCCCTCAAAGAACTATTTTAATATTTAAAGAGCCCATCTGGAAGATGCCCTTCTGTTTTGTGGACCATAACCTTCTATAGTCTTTTAACTAGGATCCTCACTACGGAGTGCTTTGCAGGGTCATGGCAGAAAGTGAAACTTTTTCAACCTCACTAGTTCTGTGGTGTTGTGTGAGCTAACCATCTGTCTCAGTAGTGCTAGCAGGGATGTAATTTCCTGTTTCCTGTTTTGTTTCCTATTCCTGAGGTTTTTTAAGCCCTGCCAGAAGAATACATTCCATATCACAGAAACTGGCTTTTCTCAGTGTTCAATGTAAGTACTAGAATTTGAATTAAACTACATACCCATGTGTCTGTGGCTGAAAGTGATATAGAAGCAGAAATAGAGGGTTTTTTTAGCAGAATAAATCCAAATTGATAGCAGCAAGAGATTATCCTTATTAATAGAAATTCAGTTTAAAAATATTGTGGTGTTCTTCATAAATCTTAAGCATCACAGATAACCATGAATAGTCCTGCTCCTAAAGAAAGGAAAGGCAAGTTTTCTGCTCCTTTCAAAAGAAGTCTGCACCTATGAGTGTTTTAGAGAACTATTTGAGGGAAGTTCATACTGGATTAAAGACAAAAATGGTGCAAACTTGTCTCTTACTAGAAACTTTTAAACAATCAGTGTTTTGAAGAGTGGACCTGCCATTTGTTCCAGTCACCTGCAAGCTTTTCTGTATGCTTGAACACACTGTCTAATAAAAAACCCCTGACCTATTCAGCTTCTCACCATGTTATTCATATACCTCTACTCCTGGTAAACTTGTGCTCTCCCTGCAGCACTAGCAGGGCTCTAGCTGCCATGATTTGAAGAAAAAGTGTATAATGTGGCTGTTTTCCTCAGCCAGTCTTTGGGTGCTGCTTTCTTCCCCCTCTGCCATGCCTTTCCCTGTCCCCGTTGCCCTGCCATTGACCAAGGATCCCCAGAGCACCAGGTCCACATTGGCAGTGCCTCCTCCTGCAGGAGATCCTGCTGCAGTCACAACAACAGAAGAGGGAGATGCTTACGGAGTGGTAATGACAGAAAGATTGACCAGGCACTCCTGAAGCAAGAGAAAAATTCAGATAATTCCTAACACAGTTTCTGCAGAATGCTTTTGTGAAGAAAATAGCAATGGGTTGTAACCTCACATCCCTTGCTGCTTGTCTTTGGGCTCTTGCTGAGCCTGGCTCAATCTGGCTTGTGCCTAGACTCCTGCTTAGCATGCCTGTGAGGTGTGGAGGGTCAAGCCAAGCTTCTCCAGATGCTGGATGGTACTTTGGGGGCTGCTGCCCATAGCTCTCAGTGCCCATCCCAGAGCCAGCCTCTGTGTTTCCCCAGCCCAACTTGATTCAGGCAGCCAGGCACCACAGGGCACAGAGCAAGAGTGAAGGTGAGCTGTATGGGAAGATGTTCCCTTGTGGTGGCTGTGTGTTGGATGATGGGGCTTGAGGAGCCTAGAGAGTGTCCATTTGGAAGGTCCTGATTATTTCTCCCTCCCCAGCCCACCCTGTGACAGCAAGTGACTGTGGTTTCCCTCCACTTGACAGCATGCATTTGGCAGCACCAGCACCAGTGAAGGGGAGCAGCTCCTCATTATCAGCTCTGCCCAACCCACCAGAGAGAATAGGCATGTCCATGGATACAGAGTGGATCTGCCCTGTCCCCCACAATCCTCAAAGCAACATTACTTATGTGATGCCCTGATGTCACCAATTCTTCCTGGGCTGCATCTGTTGGGCACAGATGAAACCCGAGTGCTCACTCTGCAAGAGGACAGATAGAGAGGGTCAGAATTTCTGTACAAGCAGAAGCTGATTTTATAGACTTTGACATCACAGGCCCTGAAGAGTCATCAGATGTAAGCAGTCAGGAAGAAAGAGCTCCTCACCACCCAGCTGAAAACATGACATCTCCTCATCAGGTGACACTGTCCCCAGCTGAGGAGGGGAAGCTGGGGTCAGAAGGCCTGAGTGGCCTCCTTCATGTTTTACTTAATACAAGCTGGCTTAGTCCCAAGGATTTCAAAGCAGTTGTATCAATTTCTGCTACTTGAGAACCTGGCTAACTGCATTTGATCACATTAATCTGTTTTTTTGATTTATTTAGTATTTAATGTCTGAAGATTCTCAGTCTTATGAGAAACAGCAGGAGTATAAAGTTTCTTAGGGAATTTGGGCTGGGTGTTATCTTTGTGAGGAAGAAAAGACTTTAGGAAGCTTGAGAACAAGGAAAACTTGTGTGTTTGTGAGAGAAGCCGCTATCTTAATGTACTCTGACTAGTGGCAGAGACCAGAGTCTCTCCTGAGCAGAGAAAGGAAGGAGACAGTCCTTCCAGGCTGCAGGCAGACAGTCCCCCTTCCCAGTCCATTTTAGAAAGCAGCACATCTCTGGCGGCAAGAAATTGGGCAGCATTGCATATTAGCAATGGACAGACCTCACTGAGATCACAGCTTGGGAAGGCATCGAAACTGCTCATTTTTCCAAGGACAACATGGGAAAAGGTGGCTCATTCCAGGGAAAGCAGTGACTTATATAGCTTTTACATATCTAGCATTATTCTACAGAGTTCTATCACAATAAATTTCAAGAGTTTAACAGATTTATTGATGTTTCTGAAGTAATACAGTAAATTTCTCCAGAAACACTTCTCCCTTCTGCCTCCAATGTCTCAGCCTCACCTCTGCGCCTGGGAAGATCATGGAACAGATCCTCCTAGAAGCTATGCTAAAGCACATGGAGAACATGGAGGTGATTAATAGCAGTCAGCATGGCTTCACCAGCGGAAAATCCTGCCTGATCAACTTAGTGGCTTTCTACAATGAGGTAACAGCAGCAGTGGACAAGGGTAAACCAATGGATGTGATCTATCTAGACTTCTGTAAAGCCTTTGACACTGACCCCCATGACATCCTTCTCTCTAAATTGGAGAAATGTGGTTTTGGTGGGTGGACAGTGCAGTGGATAAGAAGCTGGCTGGATGGTCGTATTCAAAGAGTAGTGGTCAATGGCTCTAAGTCCAGATTGAGAACAGTGACAAGTGGTATCCCTCAGTGGTCTGTACTGGGATTGGTGCTGTTTAATATCTTCATCAATGATATTGACAGTGAAATTTGGTGCACCTTCATCAAGTCTTCAGATAACACCAAGCTGAGAGGTGCAGCTGCAACAGTGGAAGAAAAGTATCTAATCCAGAGGGACTTGGACAGACTGGAGAAGTGAGTCTGTGAGAACGTCATGAGGTTCAACAGGGCCAAGTGCAAGGTCCTGCACCTGGATCAGGGCAATCCCTGGTTTCAGTACACAATAGGGGATGATGTGGTTGAGAGCTGCCCTGCAGAGAAGGGCTTGGGGGTGCTGGTTGATGAGAAGCTTGACATGAGCAGGTGACGTGTGCTCACAGCCCAGGAGGCCAACTGTATCCTAAGCTGCATCAAAACAAGAGCGGCCAGCACTCTTCCAGCGGAGGTGATTCTGCCTCTCTGTCCTCTATCTGCTGAGACTTCATCTGGAGTACTGTGTCCAGTTCTAGAATCCTCAACATAAGAAGAAGATAGAGCTGTTGGAATGGGTCCAGAGGAGGACTAGAGAGATGCTAAGAGGGCTAGAGCACCTTCCATACGAGGACAGGCTGAGAGAGTTTGGCTTGTTCAGCCTGGAGAAGAGAAGGCTCCAAGGAGATCTTATAGCGACCTTCCAGTTCCTGAAAGGGGCTTACAAGAAAGGTGGGAGGGACTGTTCACAATGGCTTGTAGAGGTAGGACAAGGAGGAATGGACATAAACTGTAAAGAGGCAGATTTAGGCTAGACATAAGGAATAATTTCTTCACCATGATAGTGGTGAGGCACTGGAACAGGTTGCCCAGGAAAGTTGTGGCTGCCCCATCCCTGGAGGTGCTCAAAGCCATGTTGGAGGGGGTCTTGGGCAGCCTGGTCTGGTAGGAGGTGTCCCTACTCATGACAGGGGGGTTGGAACTAGATGATGTTTAAGGTCCCTTCCAATCCAAAGTATTCTATGATTCTATGATTCTATGAACATTACACATGTGCAGCTGTGGGTGCTGGTCCCTTGCCCTGGGATTGCCATCTGCAGGCATCCATTAGGTGTGGGATGGTCACATACCTTGTTCTCTTCACAATGGTTCACGGGTATCCAAGGGCTGTAGGATTTTTGCATGTGTACCATGAGCTCAAGTTGTGGCTGACAGATAGTCCATGCTGAAACACAGCTTTGGTGGTAAGGACAGCTTTACTGCATGGTCTATATGCTGAGGGTGCACGAGGAATCTGTCTGTCCCCACAGTACTGGACATGGGTTTTTTTCTGCTTTCCAGTGGTTCACAGCCTCAAGGAACAACAAATCCTTGGCCAGGGTCTGCCACATCCCAAATTCTGGTTGCAGCAACTGTGACTGCCATAGTTCAATGGACCACAGGGCATATTGTCCCTGTGAAGACATATATATCTTTCTTGCTGTCAGCAGTGCTTGGCTGGTCATCAGTGGCTGCTGAGCAGCTGTTCTTCATTGCAATGTGTGCTGCAGTGGGAGGCCTTGTTGAAGGCACACTACTGTATTATTTGACATACAAGCTAAATGTTAAGCACCTAACTGTACATCACCAGAGGAAGAAATGCAGCTGTGGATCAGTGGTCAAGAGAGTAGTTCATGTGAGTTTCATGTGTGTGTGGTTTTTTTTTTAAGACAAGTAATTTAGTCTCTCTGTTTTTCTCCTTTAGTCTTTAAACACGGACTGAACATCTCTATACTGCATGGATAAGGTATAAATGAGGTACAAATTGGCATACTTGCAAAGCAAATGTGGAAACTGTCTGCAACATGTTAATTGGGTTTCTGGCATTCTGGCACAGACAGAGCAAGCAGCAGGGTTATGGCCTTTTGCAGCCTCTGAAGGGTAGTGGTACCATCTCAAAGTAGGTACCCAAGAAGGCAGTCAACTTCTATGAAAGTCCCTCTTGATCAAAGGCATTGCTCAGCCTGGTGAGATTTCACCCTCCATTTCTTTTCCTTCCCCATCTCTCCCCAATCAGATGATTAAGTGATTTAGACTGGATATAGCGACAATCATTAACAAGAGTCAGAAAGGGTATTGCTGTGCAAAACAAACAAACTTTCAACAGCCGTGCATTTTAATATACTCTGCAGCACATTTAATAACTCAATTCTTCAGTGCATCTGAATGTTTAAATATACCTGTGAAGGAGAAAAGTCACTGGCTCATGCAAAATTGCTCTGAAGTATATCATTAAATTTGATACAGGGAAAATTCAGCAGGCCTTCACTGAGTTATGATGTTGGGATTTTTATGTGTAATTTAACGAAAACAAGAAACTTTTTTTCTTTCATGCATGCAGATTTTATCTAACATGGTGACTTTCAGTTTAATGAATAATATAGACTTCTTGTATTTTAGAGTATATATGCATTTCTGACGTTATTTAGAAAAAGATTTTATTAGCACTGCGTGAAGTTCCAGGAGAAAACTAAACATGGGAAAACTACAGATTTTAAGGTCTACTGGTAATTTCCTTATCTGTGAGTAAAATGCAGGTTTCCAGGACCTGGGTAGATGCCTTTTATATTTTCAGAACCTGTCAGATTTTTCCTTGGAAAGTGAAGAGTTGGGGGATTTTTTCTTGGCCTTTCATATTTGTCTCTGTTCCATTTTTCACACTTGTGAGGCACCTCTGACATTATGAGAAAGCATTAACTTATCTTTCATAAGCTGCTTGTGACCTTCACACAGGACTGAAATGTGCCCAAAGTCTTGCTCTGTGAGACTTCAGCAAGCATTTGTTCTCTGAGTAACCTATACAGCTTTAAGAATTTTAAGCTGGTGCTCTTTTCCATCAGCTATATAAGCATCAGTTCATCAAAATACAGAAAATATGTGGATACAGCACAGGAGTGTGTTACATGATGTGGGTAGGGCTCATGTAGGCATGACCAGAACAGTCTGAAGATGCCTAAGCCACCTCCTTGTAACAGCATAAATGTGAAATAGCAAATACAGGTGGGCAGCTTGGTTTATACATGGAGTATTCACCTCTGCTGCTGTCTTCCTGTTGGATCAGTGTGGCCACGGGTATGTGAATTAGCACGTTTTGGGGTAGCTCATGCCTGTCTTGAAGACAGCATGGTTGGTCTTTGTCAGAAACTTGCAGAAGCACCACTCAGGCACCTTTGCTATGGGATGGCAGCCAGCCTAGTGCAGAGCTCAGATGCAAATTGTACCCCAGTTTCCACTTTTCTTGGCATACTGAATAAATCTTGCCATTGTGTTTAATGATATTGGCATGCCCAGCCTTCTCTTCTACTGTGTGACCTTTTAACACCTTCAATGCAATGGTACAGTTTATCATGTTTTATCCTAGGCCACCATCTCCCTGGGCTTGGGAGAGGACAGTCCATGGTGGGATCACAGCACAGTGAGGACGCACTGCAAACATGTCTATCCTGTAATGGGGGCACTATGGTTGAGAAGAAGAGGATCAATTCACACATACTCTGCAGTGCTGCTTCCACTCTTGAGCAATGCATGTGCTGAGCAATTGCTCTGCCTGTCCCTGCCACTTCTCTCCCTCTATGCTTTGGAGGGAGGCTGAGGTGAGCCATCCTCCTGCCCTGCACTGCATCTCCACCCTCACAAAGGCCATGGTATTTTTCTCTAATTGGACAGGACTCAATCATTCTCGGCAGGTTAGAACTGAGATTGCATTATAAAAATTTACCTAGACTGTTTGGTGAGGGCTTGAATCCTCTTCTAAGAAAAGGAGTTCACAATTTGCCGTTGCTCTGTGCTTTTGTGGTACTTGTGCCACTGACGATGAGGCAGGAAAACTTCACTCTGTTTCTTCTGTGTTGAGTGTGAGCAGCTGTGCAAGCTGAAAGGCAGTGGTACTGTACCTCTTCATTCACAAAGCCCTGCTTTGTTGCAGAGAGGCACACTAAAGAAAAATGGGCCAGCTGAAGAAAAATATGTGTGGATTTTCATGTCAAAGAAGAAAGAAATCTTTCCATGTGGAATTGCTGTCTACAGAGGAAAACCGTGATGACTGAGGCACTAACCGAATCAACAGCAGTAGTAATGCCACAATGCAGTGAAATGTGGCAATACCTTGTTACCGCACAGTAATGTTTCTGTTAATGTCAGCAATGTGGAACATCAGCAAGAATTTTAAAAATTATATTAAACAGCTTTTCTTCCAAGGCAATATGCCTGATCTCCAATGCAAGACACTCTCCTAGGAGATAATAGTTAGAAGCTGTGTACTATAGTCAGATGTAAACAATGCGGTGAACCAAGATGGAGCGAAAACTACCTTTCCATCCAGAGTTATTAATTGAAGCAAACACATTTTAAGCAAATATGCCTGGAGAAGAGGAGTCTGTGGGAAGACCTTATCACTGCCTACAACTACCTGAAAGGAAGTTGTAGAGAGGTGGTTGCTGGCCTCTTCTCCCAAGTGACAGGTGTTAGGAGAAGGGGGAACGGCCTCAAGCTGCTCCAGGGGAGATTCAGACTGGAAAAATATCAGGAAAAAATTTTTCACAGGGAGGGTCATTGGGCACTGGCACAGGCTGCCCAGGGAGGTGGTTGAGTCAACATCCCTAGAGGTGTTTAAAAGATGGGTAGATGAGGTACCAAAGGATATTGTTTAGTGGCAGATAGGTACGGTTGGACTCAATGATCTCAGTGGTCTTTTCCAACCTGGTGATTCTATGATTCTAAGGCATCTAGAAATAAAATTTGATTTCAATTCTTTTTACCTTCTTAGATATTTCTAGCAGAGCCTTCAGAAATGTGAAATAGGTGTTTTTCTCAAATGCTGTGCTTTAAGGCATGACCGCTGTACTTCTGTCTAGGAAGCAGGAAAGAAATCTTTTCCTTGAAATCTCTTTGCTGATCTTGGCAAAATACTAAGCTTCTGCTAAGAGTGGAAGTGAAACTGTAGACCAAGGTGACTCATCAGATGTGCTTTTGGAGCTGACAGGCCCTGAACACATAATTTCTCTTTGGTCTTGTGGAAGACTGATGAAAAAGCTCAGAGTCTTTCCTCATTCTAGAAAGGAGTTTGGATTCTTTCCATCTCAAAGCTCTTTCATCAGCCAAGGAACATACTAGGTCAAACACAATACTTCTAGGGACTGCCCAAGATAATTTTCCTCAGTGTGTCAACAAGGACTGAATTGGAGTCTGAAGGCTTGAAGCTAGGAGACCGAGTGTCCTTAGGATTTCATGCTGTTGTCCAAAAATTTGCTGTGCCTACAACTGATCCTCGTGCTGTATGGTAACCTTGCAGCCTGTAGAAGGTGTTCCTGAATAGCTACTAAAGGCCATTTGTCCATGCAAAGATTTGTGGAAATATTAATGTTTGGTTTGCAGAAATATTAATGTTTGGTTTGCAGCAGCCAAAATTGTAATTCTATCAAAGGGAGTAAGTGTGCTTGATTTTTAATTGCACAATCTAAAGCTTTTTTTTGGGGTTTTTTTTTTTTTTGTGGGCCAACTATCTCATTTTAAACAGGAAAGGAGGCAGTATGTGGGGGAAAGCTCTGTGACTCTTCTCATGGTGTTTTCATTGTCTGTCTTTCTTATCCTGTTAGGACAGTTTGGAGAATGCAACTGATACTGCAGCATCTTTTGGTATTGGCAGAGAGCCAAAAAAACCTTGTCTAACACCAAGAGCAAGCTCGCTTTATCCAATGTCTTTTGATTTGTATGCTGGTAGTATTTTCTGCATAAGTACTGCTTCGTTCTTCAAAACAAAATGAAGTATTTGACTGTAAAACTCTCGAATGATCTTAAGAACCACCAGCAAAAGGCAGACAGGGTGAGAAAATGTGTGGATTGATTAATTTTTCCAAAGAAGGTCTTGACTTCCAACTGTGAAATACTAATTTATAGGGAAGCCTGATGTCCTTTTCCTCAGATGCTGTTAACTGTATAGCAAAGAGTTCACATAACGTTTGTTGAGGGCTACTAAGGAGTCAAAGGAGACAAAAAAATCCCAGTTAAGTTTGGAAGGTTCTTTTGGGAGGCCATATTGGAGGAGAGGAAATGCCACTGTCCCACAAAACCCACTCCCAAAACACATTGTTAAACTATCCAAATTTCATCCTGCAGGATGAAACAGACTGATGAACAGAGGTGGGTTGCTGGTTGCTAGCAGCCAGTCCCAAAAACATCTTGGGAACATGAGGATAGAAACAGCAATGGAATCAAACTCTTCTTCTAGGTTACACACCAAGAAGGTGGCAGGGTTGTGTCCTGAAGGCTAGGCTAAGGGAGCAGCAGGCTCCTGAGATGGGATACTTAGTGTACAAGTACCAACAGTGACTGGATGCAGCAGCTTCTGGTGATTCAGGGTTTTTGCTAGTTTTCACTATCAGTCCAAAAGTTTTCACTATCAGTCCAAAAGTTTTCTCATGAGAGATGAATAAAACCCTTTTTTTCTTAGGAAAAATGAGTGTCCTGGTCTTCTTTGGACTGTTTTGCAGAGTCAGAATAACATCACAGCAGATCATATGTTCCCAAAAACTGAGCACAGATTTTTGTCTTTTCTGCTGTAGTCCTAGCATTTTAGTTGCATATGTGTGTTCAGTGACACTAGAATCACAGTCCTGGAAAATAAATGTATTCATGATTTTAATGGCATGTGTAAAACTGAGTAGCTCAAAGTTCCTATCATTTGCAAAAGAAGAAGTAGGGAGTTTGGTTTTGGCTTATTCAGGTGGGGGAACAAAGTTGTTGGAGTGGGAAAATAATGCATGTGGGTGGTAGAATGATGTAGTAGCATGAAATTGTTAAGTAACATTGATTCTGTTCTAGCAGCTTGTGAGCTCAAAGTGTTTGGAAATATTACCATTCCCTCACAAAATCTACCAGTGTAACATTTACCTGATCAGAGATCTTTTCCAAAGATCGTTGTCATTTTATGGACCCATTGGAAGTGGTTCCTGCTTGACTGATTCTTTCCATGTAACAAGAGAGCAGGGAAAGAGGAACAGACCTTTCATACAGGAGTTATTTATATCCTTTATTGAAGGATCCTGATGTTTCACTGAATGTTGCTAAGTCAAAATTCCTGTGCTTAAAGCTGAATGTTATAATAAAAAAGCAAGAATAGAGTTATACTTCGTCACAGCTTGACAGATGCAGGAATTAACTTACTGTAAGAGCTGCAATTCAGGCTAGAGAGGACCTCTGGAGGTCTGTGGTAAAATTCCCCTCTCAGAGCAGGGCCATGGGATTCAGCTTGCTTAGGGCTTTGGGCAGCTGAGTTCAAATATCTGCAAAGCTGAAAACTCCACAGCTTCTTCGGGCCCCTAATATGGTGCTTGATCACCCAGACACCTCTTATCTAACTGGGATGGATCTGGCTCTGCCTTCTCCTTATCTCCCCTGGAGATAGCTGGACAAAGTTCAAAGTCATCTGAATAACTATCTAGATTAGCAAATCTTCAGCATTTTTGATTCATCTAGATTTGTACTGAATACCTTTGCTTCACTGACTGTGGATTTCTATCTTTGCTCCCTTTGTATAAAGGGGAAAATTTAACACTTTTCTGAGAACTTAATTTGAAGATTCAGGACAGAACAGATCAAGATGGAAATGGCACTGGTTATTGGGAAGCTGTTTGATCTTTTATGATTCTAGCTGCACTCATGAAGAAAGACATAAATTTAGTCCTTCCGTTAGCTTTGTGTTGGTCATGTACCTTCATCACCTTAAACTGAGTTGTGTTTGATCAAGAAAGAAAAGGGCTCCTGTCTTCAAAGGTTTGGCTGATTGCTTTTCAGAATCTACACAAAGTCCTTGGCTCATGCCATGGGGCTCTCAGACTAAATGTAGACTTTCACTTTATTTGACTGAGCAGGACACGGTTTACCAGTTTTGGGAAATGACAACTCATCCTCCCCTTCAGACTGTGCTGTAGAGCAAGCTGTACTAGGACATTAATCCAGCTGAGGGCCAGCAGCATAAAAGAAAAATATAAATCTGTGAGAGTGAGGCTGCCCAAATCAGCAGTGACACCAAATACTTTAGTGTGTGACCATAGCCACGTTTCTGCAAATCTATACCCAGAAGCCTCTCCTTCTTTCTATTTGGTCTCTGTGTTAACTGATTTTAAAAAACAGTTCCTTCATTCTTTGAGCAATCTAGTCCTTGCCATATTTGTATTTCATACATATTGAAACTGAGTTTTCACAAGCTGTGAAAAACAAATTCTAACTGAAAGTGTTTTGAATGTCTTCTGAAGTCAGGGCTTTTTTCCCCTCAATATTTTCTGTTAGTGATAATTTGTTGTGAGTCAAACAAGTCCTCATCAAACAATCACAAACTTGCTTTCTTTATTCTTAAGAAGGACTGATGTTGTCATCAGGGTCTGGTAACTCCCGTTAGCACATGAATGCCACAGCTTGAGTGTGAAATACACATATTGTATAATATTTAAATTTCACAGCTCTAAACACACTTGTGTGTTTGTGGTTTTATTCATTCCCTGAGCTGCATGCTGTGTGTTGCCCCTTGCTTATGCCTCTCTGTGATGTGCTTTTCCTGGTTATTAGACTTCTAAAATCCTGTCATATATTTAACACTTTTTTTTTTCTTTTCAAAATACTGAACCGTGTGTCTTAATATTTGGACTTCAAAACATTCTGACAGAATTTCAGGTGCCTGGTAGCTAGTGAGTGAGAATAAAGTGAATTTATTCAACTTCACTTGTCAGTGAAGAAAAACTGTTTCTAAGATAAGTGAGTGTTGACTTTTTGTTAAACATTGTTTGGTATTGTTAGTTGAACTGATGAATAAACTGTCAAAACTTTTTCATGCCTTGCCATGTGGTTTCCAGAATTAATAATTCTCTTACAGGAGAAAGTATTCATCCACAGTTATGGCCTTTTGGAAGACTAGTACTGTTTCCTGGGCTTCAGTGAAAATATCTGAAATACCTTGTCCAGTGGGTCCTTGGCAACCCTGCTTTCCTGCAGTTTGCAAAGGTTTCCAGGTCCCATTAATACTTCAGGACAGGTATTTTGTTATGTCAGGAGTACATGCCTGTAGAAAGAGGTTTCTAGCAGATTGCCACTTGACCAGTACAGTTTGTAAAGGCACAGAGGCTGCTAGGGAGAAAAAGAGATAGCTCCTGTGCTGAGATTTAAAGGGCTATAACCCTCTGGAACACAGAGATTTACCCACACGCATCCCTTCACCAGCTCTTGCAAGCAAGGTCTTACAGGCCATTGCTTGGCTGTTACCAGCCTTAGGCCAACATTGTTTGTGTCACCTGCAGGTGGAAAGTCGTGCATGCTCTTGTATGCACCCTTTTGGAAGTAGAAGAGGGAGGGAACCTGGCTTCTTTATAGCTAATCAAGCAACTAATGGTATTAATCCCACTCTGCATGTCCAAAACTGGCAGAAGTTATCCCACTTTTGTCTGGAAGGGGGAGACAATTTGGAACTAGTGTAAAATAGTGTAAAAGAGTGTAAAATAGTGAGCTTCAAAGCAATCCATGGCAATATTAAGTTCTTAAACTAACCATGCTACAACGTGCAAAACAACTTGCATTCAAGAGGCTGTTTCCTTTAAAATCTGAACTTTTCAGGATTTTCAGTATCTAAAGAGGGTGGACCGTGCATTCCCTGAATATCATCTCTCCTGCCTCCTGCCATTTCTGCATATGTTCGTGAAGTCTGTCTCAGTTTCTGCATGCAGATGTACTGCACTGCAGGTTTAAATGGCAGGTTCATCTTCTACTGGCAATCTTACATACCGGTTCTAAAAATATTTCATATCCTGGAGTAACTAGAATCTAATGAAGTAAGTGAGAAAACCAAGCATAATTATTTACTTCCCTGCCAGAAGAAATGAATTGTTTAGAGAGGGTGTGTGTCTGAGCCACAGGACATTTGACAACAGCCCATCAGTTTACATACATATGCTTGGCCCAGTGATTGCCAGCATACACTCCACTCAGACAAAACTTCACCTGAGCTCCACAGGCAATTAAGTAACTTTCTCTCAACCCATTCTGTTGCATTGTTCAAAATGAAGGGCTTCCTCTAGTTGCTGCCAACCTGGAAAAAAAACACTTCTTGTCTCAACTTGCCACCTAAGAGAGAACAATCCCTTCTCTTAAAAATGAGTTGCCAATGGTATAGATTCACTGTTCCAGGTATTTAAGGAATGTTCTTCAGAAACCAGGGTCACCATTCACTTTTCACCCAGTGCTGAATCAATCTTAAAGTTTAAAGAATTGAGGAGAGGCTTCAGATGCTTTATTCCATTTGTGCAAAGCTCTCTCCAAGGGCGAACATCTCAGTGGATACCACTGTCCTTTGGGATACTGATGGACTGTCTGGTGTAGCTGGGCTTTAGCTTCCGTTGCCTACATTGAGAATGTCACAGGCTTTGACATGGCATCTAAGTGGGTTAGCAAAGTAAGGGGATTCAAAGGCAGCCAAAGCTGAACTTCAAGAATGGACAGAATTGTAGTGGCTTTCAGTTAGTTGTCACAGCTTGAACTGGATGACAGGGTGAGTAACTGCCTAGGTTTGACTCTTCAGTCAGAGTCTGCCAATTTACTTTTGCCAGCAGATGCAGGACATACTGGGGGAGTTTTTCTGGGAAAGCTCTCTTTTCTTTGCTTATCAACATAATTTTTATTTTCTTTCCCACTCAAAACTAGATTAGGAATTTAAACTGTGTGATATTTAAATGAGTAGCATGAGAGTCAAGTTGTGAGAGAAGTGCAGTCACTGAACAGTGATAAAAAACCAGCATGTTAAGCTGTAGGCAATTCCTGGCAATTTTCACCAAGAGAAGTGCACTGTGTGAACATATTAATCATTTGCAGGCACAAAGGATGCAGAGAGTATACAGTAATTTTCAGCTTGCAAGAAGGAGACACAGCCAGTTTCTCTGTTAACACATCAGACTGCCAAATATAATGAATTGGCAATGGGGTGGATTTTTATCTAAGAATTTTACAGAAAATTGATTTGCAATTATGTTACACTGCCCTTGCGCCCTGATGCTCTCAGCAGAAGTGAAAGGTGCTCTGGGCAGAGGAGGCTGTGGATTCTCCAAGACTTGCATATGCATCCTGCTATCATGAGACATGTTTTGGACTATATCTACCAGTTAAGTTTACCTGTATAAAATCTGCTTTGATTGGATACCCATCCTTTGGGCAAAGAAAAGCTTTGAGTGTTCAAATCTTTCCCCTTTGGCTAGTAGATTTCATCAGAGAATGTTGGCATATTGTATCAGATGCTCCAGCTAAATACTGAATTATAGAATCATAGAATAGAATCGTAGAATAGTTAGGGTTGGAAAGGACCTTAAAGATCATCTAGTTCCAACCCCACCGCCATGGGCAGGGACATCCCAGTAGCTCAGTCTATCCAAGGCCCCTTCCAGCCTGGGGATGAACAATTCCAGGGATGGGGCATCCACAACCTCCCTGGGCAGCCTGTGACAGTATCTCACCACTCTGATGGTGAAGAAATTCTTCCTAATGTCTAGTCTAAATCTGCCCCTCTCCAGTTTATACCCATTCCCCCTCATCCTATCACCACAAGCCTTTATGAATAGTCCCTCCGCAGCTTTCTTGTAGGCCTCTTTCGGGTCGCTATAAGATATCCTCATAACCTTCTCTTCTCCAGAATGAACAAGCCCGACTTTCTCAGCCTGTCCTCATAGGGAAGGTCCTCCAGCCCTTGGATCATCTTTGTAGCCCTCCTCTGGACCCATTCCAATGGCTTCATATCCTTCTTATGTTGAGAATTCCAGGAATGGACACAGTACTCCCGATGAGATCTCACTAGAGAGGAATAAAGGAGCAGAGTCACTTCCCTTGACCTACTGGCCACGCTTCTTTTGATGCAGCCCAGGATACAGTTGGCCTTCTGGGCTGCAAGCGCAAATTGCCGGCTCATGACGAGCTTCTCATTGACCAGCACCCCCAGGTCCTTCTCTACAGGGCAGCTCTTGATAACGTCATGCCCCATCATGTACTGAAATCGGGGATTGCCCCAAACCCAAGTGTAGGACCTTGCAATTGATTCTTCAAAAATGTAGATTGTAGTGCTCATAAGACTAACTGTAAGTTATATAGTCTATTGGATGTAGAATTTCATGGTTTAATTCCTATATTATATCTAACATGAAAAGAGGCTACTTTGGGATATTTTATACTGGTAGAGGAAGGAAAGCTGTGATACAGTAGACTTACTAGGCCTTCTGCATGGCAAATACTGAACTTTGCAAAAGGGAGTGGTTTGCAAAAGGGAGCAGCTCTGCTTGAACTAGGAACAACCGTATCTTGCAAGGCAAATGGATTGGGAGGTGGTGTCAAATCAGCTGAGTGACACCTTGGGTGAGATAGAGGCTTCACAGCCTGAAGTTATTTCAGTTAAGAACAGAAACAACCCCAAATGCACTTAGTGAGCTCCTTGCCCTGAACCCTTGTGGCAACATAAGCTGCCTTGCCAAGAGCCAAGCAACACATATTAATTGATTTTTCCTGCTTCACCAAGAGACACAGGAGTATTTTTCAAAAAGTATAAAATCAGCACCTGAAAACCCTTTTGTGAGAGAGGAAAATGGATCACCTTACCTGTCACATGGGTTGGTGGGCGTGGATCTCTCTACCCTCCTCAAGAAGGTACTCCTTTTGGGTAAGAATTGCACTCCTGACTTTGTCAGTTGTTCCGAAGGAAAATTACGAACTCAAGTTTCAATCGTTACTTCATATATATACATATGGCCATTATTAACTGGTTATAATCTTCTAGCGCTAACGCAGCAAGTGTATTTTTCAATGGCAATCCCAAAATTGTCTCTTAAAATAAATTACCCACTGTTTACTCTAATTCTGACTGGTGGCTAACACATACACACATCACATTATCCTTTAGTCGTAAACCATCAACCAAGTCTGGGACTACAGATGAGTCTAGCTGCACCTAGGCTCCCCTCTGAAGGGAAGCTTAGAAAGTGAATTGACAGGAGAGCATCCTTAGCAACCTTTCAGACCCATACCTATTTAAAGTGACAAACCCAGATACCTATATATATATACACACATGTATACACACAGAGATAACTTTGTCTGTAGGAATGTGAAATTTTTGTGGGGTGAGTTGTGTTTATAACATAAGTTGTGATTTAGCTTAGGAGTGTGGTAATAAATGCTTACTGGCAGTTGGAGAGGTAAGGTGTAGCACCTGTAACACCCTGTAAATGCTCATCTTGAACTGCATTTGCCTGAAAACATTCTACTTCACCACACTAGCACTGAGACAGACCAGGAAAAGCACTTCAGACTAATTATGGTACTTTTCGGGTGATTAAATTGACTCTACTTTTGACCTTCTGCTTTTCACCTTACCACACGATCCATGGCGTGCTAATAATTTCACAAAAATTTATGACTTGTCATGTCTCATTTCTTAAGCAAGGTTTGCCACACTGTGTATTATAAGGCTTGTGGTTTGTTCTGTACTGTGAAATTGTAAACTCTGAAAGAGAAGCCCCAGGATTAACAATAGTAAAGGACCTCCAAGAGACAATTTCCTCTAGACAGATAACTTCTTTTCTCCAAGTGAGAGCAAAACTGCCTGGTTCCCTTCACACCCATGTCCCTCCCACAGGTCTTCCAGAAGCACTTTTGACATTGCAAGTGGTTTGACTGTTCACTGGAATAATTGCACATACTAATCACAGGCTGCATTTCTTTCCCAGGCTTATCCCCTCAAAACACTGCTCTTTCAGTGCTCCTCTGTCCTGCTGACAGCTCCAGGACTTTTTAGAAAAGGCCAGATTTTGAGAATATCCTGGCAGCCAGAGGCTAGAGGGTTAAAAAATGCCTGGAAAATCTAGAGGCAAGAATTCACATCAGCCTCCTGCAGGTACCAATAGATCTGAATGGGCAACCCAGCAAAAATCGCTAGAACACAGAATATTAATTGTGAGCCTTTCTGAGGCGCTTCATTTGGATTTGATTCCCTCAGGACCTGAGTGATGCCATAGCAATGCATGGTTTGGATTCTGAATTTTCAGGGATGTTGTGGACTGAACCTGGTCTGCGGCTAAGCACCCACACAGCCCCTTACTTACTCAGCCCTCTTCTGCAGGACAGGGAGAAAATAGGAGAAATGTGTCCTGATTTTAGTTGGGACAGAGTTATTTTTTCTGTAGTAGCTAGTATGGGGCTATGTTTTGGATTTGTGCAGAATGCAGTTTTGCTAACACATCAAGATTGACTGAGCAGTTATTACACATAGTCAAGGCCTTTTCTTCTTCTCACACCAGCCCACTGGGGAGTAGGCTGGTGGTGCACAAGAACTTGTGACGGGACACAACTGGGACCTCAGGTGACCAAAGGAATATTCCGCAAAATATGACATCATGCTCAGCATATAAAGCTGGGGGAAGAAGAGGGAAGAGGTGGATGTTCAGAGTGATAGCATTTGTCTTCCCAAGTAAGCAATACATGTAAAGCCCTGCTTTCCTGGGGATGGCTGAACACCTGTCTGTCAATAAGGAGTAATGAAATAACTCTGTTTTGCTTTGCTTGTGTGCACAGCTTTTGCTTTACCAGTTAAACTGTCTTTTTGTTATGTACACCTATATCCTTCCCTTACTTTATAGGCCACCCCTAAATGTCTTCAAAATCTCCATAAAAATCCATTAACTAAATTTTGTCCATGTCTTGGGCCCCATCTGCTGCAGTGGTCACTCAGGACAGGAAGGGTGGCATGCTGTGTTCAGTTTTTGAGCTGCAAAGGCAGCTCAGCTTAGGTTGCCACTGCACTTGCCCAGTTTCTTGCAAGGCTTGTTCTCTGTTGGGTACAGTAATTCCTGCTATAATGCCTTCCACAACGTACAATTGAAATTGTGAGATACAAGAGTTCATACACCCATCACACTGGAATAGATCTGGCTTCTCCTTTAGTTGTTTAGTCTGGATAGGAAGAGGACTAATCAAATCACAGCTGAAATTGTGACTGGTACCCCTAACTGCTACTTAGTGATTGAAGTCTTTTGTCTTTAGGGGAAAGAACTGTGTTTCTGGATCCAGGAATAGCTTGTCTTGCATTTTCACGAATAGAAGATGACTTAGTATATTCATCCCTATGGAAATAAATTACCCAAAATGTCACATATATTCTGTATGAAGCCAAACTCCATAAGTGGATACTAAAAGCATTATAATGTTACAGCATCCAGAAGCTGTTAAATTGTAATAGTATCAGTTAGGACAGTATGAGCAGATTGTTGAAGAATTTCTGTGCTCTGCTTAAGAACCATCAATGTAGTTTGTGCACAATAATAGTAAAAATAATTATTCAAAGCCATCAAAAAGGAAATTAATTTCTTCTAGGATTTTTGTTTCCAACTATTCTTGATGAGTTGAAAAAATCTTTGATAACTATATAGTTTAAATATAGTGCAATCTGGATTTAGAATGGTAAAAAGCACCAAGTTGTACAACCAACTGCTGTTAACTAGTTCTTCGGCTACTTTCAGTTATTAAACAAAGAGTTACAACTTCTTTTATTTATGGAGTTTCTGAGTATAAAAGAATAAAATTTCCCAAGAGCAGAGATGATTTGACTAATTCAGTTGCTGACTAAAGCACATTATGAGTTTACAGCTAGGTTTGCGACTATTGCACACAAAACTTCACCCTTAATTAGATTACATCAGAAGTAGATAATGGTCTTACAGCCTGCTTTTCATCTTATTAAGCATAACACCATATGGACGGGAAACAAGGTAGTTTTTTATCATCCCATGAAGGTTCATATGATGATTTGAAGCAGTCTGTTAATCTGCCTTCAGTAGAACACATTTAGGAACTTTTTGCTAATCCTTTTATCTATTCTGAAATACTAATATTTTTAATAGCATTTGAAATAGGAATGAGGTTGTGCCACCTAAGCTACTCAGTTGCAAATGAAAGACATGTGAAGTCCAACTCTTCTTGCCTTCTAGTTGTCTTACAACTAGAGAGCATGGAGGACAGAGAGCTAGGAAGACTGTTGTCACTGATTGCAATCATACACATGATTATGTTAGTTTTTATGACACAGATTTTTTTCAACATTTGAAGAAAATAAATTACTTTCTTTTTCAAATTCAATGAAGAGATGAGGACTGAAGGAACACAGTAGCTTAGCTCCACTATTTCAGTTCTCCTTGGTGCTGCTAAAGATAGTTTTGGGAATATGGAGTGACCAGGAAAAGAATGGAAGCAACCAAGTCAACCAGCTCCACTAGCCTTTTTCTTGGAATGGACTGTCAACACACACAAAAGGAATACTTGATCATTGCTATCAAACCAGCTTTAGTCTTCTTCTAAAATGCTGAAACAATGATAGCACTTGTGACTGCTATTTTACTGATTTATGATGAAAAAGGATGTCCTTTTACTCCAGTGGTATTTCTGTTCGAAGTATGATGAGCTCAGAGCATTTTCAAGTGTTTCAGGCTCCAAAGGTTGGGAAGACATAGCTTTAGTGCTTTCCTAATGCTGAGACAAATTCGAATGTGTCTGATACAGCAATCAGAGGTTACAACACTTAGCTTTTGTAGTTGCTCTGGAAAATGAAAATAACTTCATGATTTTTCTAGGAAGCAACTCTTTCTTGAGCCTAGGGCACAATACTTACTTGAAGCTGCTTATCTTTAAAAAAGCAAGCATGTTGTTGGTTTCTACTGTTGTGAGTAAAATATATTCTGTTGTGAAAACACTGGCCCACTTTAGAAGTGTCATGTAATTATTTGATTTTGTGTTTTAACTAAACAAATGACAAAATTCCTATTTGTTTTTTGCATGTGGGATCAGGCCTCGTTCTTCCCTCTGTTATCTCTCCAGACTTCCCTGAGCGACAGCTGTTTTTAAATACAGTGTTTCCTATGAGCTCAGTATCTCTACACTTACCTTTTAAGCTTTTGTTGATCTATTAATCAAATTCTGAGAGAGTTTGGAGGAAGTGATTCCCTGGTTAAAAAACTTAAGGTGTAGCTGTGAAATTGTAGTTCCTCAATGAAGAGGAAGAAGTTGAATATTTTCGCCTTTTCAAGTCAAGATTTTAGCACAAGGCCTCCTGTTCGCTGTATCATTTTACTAAAGCTGCCCTACTTATGTCAAGAGCAGTGTAAGATTTTCATTCAAGTTTTATTCACAAAATATATTCCTAAATCTCACGCAAAATTAATGACAGCTTTCTAATCGTGTATCGGGGATTTTTTTTCTCAGATCTGAGAGTCAGCTATGTACATGGATTATAAGTGCTAAGCTATTTTTGGATGACTGGAAAACTCTTTAGATGAGTTTTTTCACACGGCATTGGTGTGACTTTCTTGTGTGACCTTTTACACAAAAAAGACTTGTATGCCATTTTCTAACATTCTCCTATAATTGACCAGAAATATGTAAGATTATCACTCTTGTACAAATCATATTACATCTATGAGTAAATAACAGTTACATGCATGTACAGAGTATAAACATCCATCCTCCCCCGCTGTAAAAGAAATGACAGAGCAGAATAGAGTATTCTAAGACCAATGCATAAATTAAAGGAGTATTTTATTAAAAACTACAAAATGTCTGTGTTGCAGGCCAAAGTTAATAACCAATGTAGAATTCTCCTGAGGAAGATAAAAGAAATTCAGAGGAGGATATATAGAATTCTTATTCTTTTGTTCTGGTAGAAGTAGATAAATTCTTTGGGGATTTTGGAATGAAAGTAATCAGAAATGTCACTATGCATAACAGTGCATTACTTCTGTTGCTCCTGCTCCACTCTTGAACATTGGCATATTTTATTCCTACCTGAAATTTTGACTTGTGAAATACGTACAGTTTAAGCAACAGGATTCTTGACTATTAGTGATGCACACCAAAGTGTGTAGGTTGTTCTGGCAAGAAAATTAAAGCTCGTGTAGTTACGATACCTAAAATTACTACTCTTCAGGAGTCCATCCTGAAAGTGGCATATACAGGATTCTAATGCAGCTCAATCCAATTCTGTATTTCTTAACATTTTACAAAAGCTGAAGACACCCTTTGCAACACAGTTATGTGCATGATGTGGAAACTTCAGTGAGTCAGTAACAGAGCTGAGAATGAAACACAAACAGCCCTGCTCTAATTGCTAAGTAAAAGAAACTCCTCCATACCATGGAAAATTTACAAGTGGAAAGGAAATTCTAGTAATATGGCAAAAAAAGATGCATCAGAGATGTACACACTTTGGGTCAAACAATATTGTTAGGCTTCTTTTAGTGTGCCATTTGAGACTCAGACACAACCCATGTAGGGGAAAAAGGCCAACCTCAATGTTGCTGTACCTATTTTTAAAGCACTGCATTCTTTAAAGGACATAAGCAAAAGGCCAGATTGCATAGTACACAGTGAGCACCTTCCACTTAATTAATCCTTCAGAATAAATAAAGAAAGATTATCTTTAAAAAAAAATCTTGCTATGGCTTCTCAGAACCCTTAATGGTTTTCAGTAGTTTTGAGCCTGGTTGCAATCACAACAATATTAATGGACAGCAATAAACAAGATGTCTCAGCTGTTTTTCCAGTGGATGTTTTAAGAACTGCCAAATTCATGTGGATGCTGCTAATCTCTTCTCCAAGCCTTTCTTCAGTTTTCTCTAATGGTTTCCTCTCCATTTCCTTCTGTCTTTTAGTAATGAGATGCAACTCAAGACTTAAAAAAACTGCTAAAGGTCATTAAGCACCAAGTCAATTAAAAAAGAGACTTAGCATCCAAATACCACAGTATTAATGACATTCTAATTAAATATTAGACAGTGTTTCATACTATATAGACGAAAACTGTGTAGGAATAACAAAGAGATTAGCTATGAACCAGTACTTATGGGGTCCCTTGGGGATGAGTGGCTTGCTGAGACTCCACAGCCCCAAGGATCAATGAGCTTGGTCAGGAATCTCATGCTGTACATCATACTAGCTCTGGCAAAAGTCGTACATTTGGTTTGGCCCAGCTGGTTTGCCATGCTGTTCTTGGCTAGCTGTGTCATCTTACAATGCTTACTTGAATTCTTGCTTTAAATCAGACTCTTCATTTGCACTACGCTCCAGCTTCCTAAGAAATGTTGAGCCAGAGGGTTTTTTCATCAAAATGTCAACAAAAGTTCCACGGGCCCATGCTAAATTCCACCACAGGATTACAGTTTATCATGATTTTCCTTGAGAAGATTTGGAATGTAAATTGAAGTGGGAACAAATGCTTTCTAGTATCTGGAAATGCAGCTTATAAACAGAAATAAGCATTCATCCTTCTGTGATTCCCATGCGTAAGATTTCTGATGCTAAATTGCAGCCAGCATTAAATAAGCAATAGTGCTAGTAATCTGGGTTAAGTTAAGACCATAGGAAGTTATATTTAATTTTTCTCCTCTTTTGCTCCTGAAGTAAATGGGAGCAGGGCCAATGAATGACCTACCCTGGATTCTAGCTTGTTCACCAGACTGACCACAGTTTCCTTTCCCTTTGTTAAGCAACAAGAAAAGGCATGTAAAGAATTTGCTTGGTTAATTGCTCAATGGAGGTTTAGGGGTAAAGACAGAGGATGAGCTGTCTCTGGTCCTATTGCCCAAACCAATACAAAGCACAAACCCACTGTTGTATAAAATAACTGGTTGGAAAATACCTAGAAGTTTACATAAAAATTTAAAGCAGAATTTAATGATACTTCTGAGGATAAATTTCCTAAGTGAAGGCAGATTGACATTCAATCATAGAATCATAGAATCACTAGGTTAGAAAATATCCACTGGATCTTTGAGTCCAACCATTCCTATCAATCACTAAACCATGTCCCTCAGCACCTCATCCACCCATCCTCATGGAGTAATTTGCATTCAAATGGATTTTTAAAGGTCATCTAGTCCAATCCCTGTGCAATTAGTAGGAACATTTTCAAAGAGATCAGGTTTTTCAGAGCCTTATCCAACCTTACCTTGAATGTTTCCAGGAATCAGGCACATCTCTAAGCAACCTGTTCCAGTGTTACACCACGCTCATCATAAAGCATCTCTTCCTTATATCTAATCTAAATATACCCTCTTTAAGTTTAAAGCTCTTATGCCTTGTTCTGTCACCACAAACTCTGCTAAAAGTCTGTGCCAATCTTTATTATAGGCCCCTTTTAAGTACTGGAAGGCTGCTATCACATTATGGACCTCTAAGGGACACCATTTGTAACTGATCTCCATCTGGACATTGAGCTGTTGAATATTACCCTCTGGATGTGAACGTCCTACCAATTCCTTGTTTACCGAACAGTCCATCCATCAAATCCAAATTTCTCCAGTCAAAGGCCTTACAAAAGTCCAAATAGACGACAGTCAAGGTATATAGATTTACTAGATGAGCTGGTGACTCCAAAAATAAAGTTATTTTTTTATCACTGAACAATATCAATGTTGCTTAAAAAGAATGCTCCACTGAACTGCTAGTTCCCACTGTTGTCACTTCTTAAGTCTGCCATTTACTTGTAAGTCAATAATGTTTGCCAAGTGTTTCATTTGACACTTTTTCTTACCTTGCAATTAGTAGATGTTCTGAACAGCCCTTCCTTTCTTTGGGATATAAGCTCATGCAAACAGGCTACAACTTATTTTAACTTAAAAAATTCACTGCTTTCTCTGGTCCATGAAGGTGAGGAGCTTCAGTGATACCTGATGTAATAGAAGTTTTTCATGACATTGATTTGACAGTTCACGATAAAATGAAATATATTGCCTGCTTGTCTTCATTACAAAGAATGAAGAATTCTGCTGCCATTTGCACAAGAACTGCATGGGAGTTAATTAAAGAAATATTAAAAGACTGACTGTTGTTTTATAAACAAAACAGCATTGGTTTATGAACTTACTATTGTTATAGAAACATCAGACTACAGAAGAGTTTGATCTACATATGTCTGGTAAAGCTCATGTCACTTAAAAAGGATTAGATTACAAGAATTACCTCATGAATTCACAAAACTGATACTACCATCTTGTATGGAAATCCAAAGAAGACAGAACCTTTTTTAGTCTTGTTCTTCCCCTCACTTTTTCTGATTGGAAATCCATATTTAAAGTTATGGCTTTTCTTCTACTTTTGCTTAAGCTTATTGGTACCAACACCACTTTTTCCCTACAAGAGGTGGGTTGAAGTTGACTAGTTTATATCTCGATTAATTTATACCTGTATCCAGCCAGTAGGAAGGATGTTGGACCTTCTTAACCATTCGGCTTTCCTAAAAAGAGTTGGCACTATGCATCTCCCAGAGTGCTGGGAATGCCAGGTCTGAACCAGCATACTGGTTTCTAGCTAAAATGGCTTTGGTTTCTTAAATGTTTCTGCCTACGCTGGTAGTCAGATTGACCCTTATTTTAAAATATAAAAGAATTCAATGCAAACAAACTCCCATCTGGACTAGAAACTGACTGAGTCCTGGGGCTCTGGATATGGTTGTTGATTTCATTTCTAGCTGGTGTATCCACCCTGCAGCCAGGTACAGCAGAAGATACAACAGTGCAACAGCTACTCTTGTCAATGATGGATTTTCCCATTAAGCAAGTCCCACGGATGAAGCAGAAAATGACAAGTGATCCAAACAGTGTCAGAGAAATCTGTACAAGCCCCATACTAGCAACGGTGTTTTTGTTGAAATACAGCTTTTGTAATGTTTGGTTGTAGGCAGTAGTACCTTTGGAGTGGAAATGTTGAGATAATTAATCCAGTATTTTGTATTACCATGAACAATTGTTCAGAGGGCTGGAGCACCACCCATACAAGGACAGGCTGAGAGAGATGGGGTTTTTCAGACTTCAGAAGAGAAGGCTCCAAGGAGACTTTATAGTGACCTTCCGGTACCTGAAGGGGGTGTACAAGAAAGTCAGGAGGGACTTGACAAAAAATAGGAGGCACATGAATAAAAGTCATGGCAATCGGGAGAAGTCCCTGGTGACTGTAAGAAGGGTAATGTGCTCATTTTTAAAAAGGGCAGAAAAGACCACCCTGAGACTTACTGACCCGTCAGCCTAACCTCTGTGCCTGGGAATATCATGGAACTGATCCTCCTAGAAGCTATGCTAAAGCGCATGGAGGATGGGGATGTGATTAATGGCAACAAGCATGGCTTCACCAGGAGCAAATCCTGTGTGACCAACTTAGTGGCTTTCTATGATGGGATGACTGCTGCAGTGGACAAGGGTAAACCAATGGATGTGATCTATCTAGACTTCTGTAAAGCCTTTGACACGGTCCTCTACAACATCCTCCTCTCTAAATTGGAGAGATATGGGTTTGATGGGCGGACAGTATGGTGGATAAGAAACTAGTTAGATGGTCATATTCAGAGAGTAGTGGTCAATGGCTCGAAGTCCAGGTGGAGATGCGTGACAAGTGGTGTTCCTCAGGGGTCTGTACTGGGACCAGTGCTGTTTAATATCTTCATCAGTGATATTGACAGTGAGATTGAGTCCACCCTCATCAAGTTTGCAGGTGACACCAAGCTGACTGGTGTAGTTCCAACACCAGAAGGACAGGATGTCATCCAGAGGGACCTGGACAGGCTGGAGAAGTGGGCCTGTGAGAACCTCATGAGGTTCAACCAGGCCAAATACATGGTCCTACACCTGGGTTGGGACAATGCCCGATTTCAGTACACAGTGGGGTATGATGTGATTGAGAGCTGTCCTGCAGAGAAGGACTTGAAGGTGCGGGTTGATGAGAAGCTCAAAATGACTCTATGATTCTATGAGCTGGCAATGTGTTTTCACAGTCCAGAAGGCCAACCGTATCCTGGGCTACATCAAAAGAAGTGTGGCCAGCAGGTCAAGGGAAGTGATTCTGCCCCTTTATTCCTCTCTTGTGAGACCCAACCTGGAGTACTGTGTCCAGTTCTAGAATCCTCAAAATAACAAGGCTATGGAACTGTTGGAATGGGTCCAGAGATGATCCAAGGGCTGGAGCACCTTCCCTGTGAGGACAGGCTGAAAGAGTTTGGCTTGTTCAGCCTGGAGAAGAGAAGGCTCTGAGGAGATCTTATAGTGACCTTTCAGTACCTGAAAGTGGTGAGGCACTCTCACAGGTTGCCAAGGGAAGTTGTGGCTGCTCCATCCCTGGAGGTGTTCAAGGTCAGGTTGGATGGGGCCTTGGGCAGCCTGATCTAGTGGGATGTCACTGCACATGGCAGGGGGGCTGGAACTAGGTGATCTTTAAGGTCCCTTCCACCCCTAACTGTTCTATGATTGTATGACTTTTTATAAAGACATATAGTGATAGGAGTAGGGGCAATGGCTGTAAATTGGAGAGGGGCAGATTTAGAGTAGATATAAGGAGGAATATCTTGACAATTAGGGTGATGATATACTGGAACAAGTTGCCCAGGGAAGCTGTGGATGCGCCATGCCTGGAAGTGTTCAAGGCCAGGCTGGATGGGGCTTTGAGCATCCTGATTTAGTGGGAGGTGCTCCTGCCCATGATAGAGGGGTTGGAATTAGGTGATCTTCAAGGTCCCTCCCAACTGAAACTGTTCAATGATTCTATGTCCTTTCTGTGGAAGGGGCTGAAATAGGATTTCAGAAAATGATTCTCTTGTAAAGGTTTTTTCCTTGCACAAACACTTGCATAATGGAACATGTTGGCTTTTCTTCTTATATCTGCCTTTCTTGTCAGACAAAGGCCATTGGTGTCCCTAGCCATGAATGCAGAACAGTTGCTCAGGTTTAGCTCAGTCTGATAGAGGTAATAAATTGCACGCACTTGGCCTATTTCTGGCCTATTAATTACCACAGCATTAGAGCTGCTCAGCTACAGGAACCTGAGGCTTACCCATGCTGTTTCCCTTTATTTTCAACATACACTCATTTGCAGATGTGTCCCCATGTTTATTTACAAATGTGTAGACAGAACAATTAGCACACAAGATAGATGAAACACTTACAAGTATTTTCTAACTGAAAGAGGTAATGTTGCACTTGCACTTTAGTTTATTTCTATGGAGAAACTGAGGCTGCATTCCCCAGTCCTGCAGGCTTCGCTCCAGTGAAAGTAGAGATGGGCTTCCTTCCCACCTGTATCAACAATTGCTGGTGCAGAGATTGGAGTCTTTGCGATCACAAGTAGTTTGAAATTGTCACAATTACACCTCCACCCAGGAAATGGACTGTGCTTCTGGATTCTGCACTTTAGGTACAGCCTCCAACTGCAGTTGTTTTATTTTTATTACTTTGCATTATTCATCACTTTGGATCAATGGAGGGCCCCTGAAAGAGTTGACAGCTGTTCTTTGGTCTGTCACTTATCATTATTTATGGGCAGTTACCTCCCAGCCTACAAATTAAAATAGAAAAGAGAAGGCTTAGGAAGCTTTAAAATATTTCCTCCATTTATCATTGAGTCACTGGAGACTTTGGTATAACCAAAAGCCAGTGTTGGAAAACTACTGAAATAGGACAAACCACAAATTTAGATCTAAACCACCCCCAAGAGTAATACATAGACTTTTTTTTTTCAAGATTTGTGTAATAGACAGTATGAAGACTTTGAGTAGGAGAATTCATCAGTTTCTGACAATTGTGGGCACAAATGTAGATTTCAGTAAGGGTTTGCCTCTAACAGAAGGTTTATTCAAAGTTAAGACAGCTCTTCTTGCATGTTGCACTGTGTGAAGCATCAGTTCCTGTGCACATGCCCGTGTCTTCTGTATGCCCTGTGGGTAGACAGAATGTAACAAGGAGGCTCCTGGATGATGATGAGACCCAGTCTTCAATTTTCAACTTGCTTAATCTTGCTTAATCTTGATTGTATACACTTCTCTTTGTACAACAGAGATAATATAAGGATAGTTATCCTTGAGGCATTTTTATGTCTTCCATGTTGGTCAATGCTAAAATGTGACTACCAGGGACAGAATTCTGCTGAAACTGCTATCTGTTTTAGAACCCACACAAGGAAGTCACTCTGACACTTGTTTGTTCACAATTCAACCCAAGTTTTGTATTTGTACATAACAATTTCCTTTTGCTAGGTATTCACTTCATCTACTTCTTCTGCAGGCAAATAGACATCCATCTCCAATATCAAAAGCGTAGAAAAGGTGTCATTGATAAGATTTTTTTTGTTCTTCACTCTGCATCATCTAGAAATTAGGATATAGTATCTCTGTGCCTTCCCCCTCCAATTGTCCTAATGTTTTTATGATGTTTATTATTATTAAGACATTTTTTGCTTTTAAAATAATGATGATTTATAATTTTTTGTTAAAAAAATATATGGGAGGAGAGGTATCATCAATATTTGGAAGGATATTTCCTCACTGTGTATCCCAAGGGAGCTGTTTCCTAGGAGGTGATTGCGGTGGGCCAGAAATTAAGGTTTTCCTGTTAAACTCTGGCTTGAGCAAGTTAACACCTTCTGTGTGCAGGGTGAGAGCGCTATAGGCAACTGTGGACTCTGCTAGAAGAACTCAGTTTTGCACTGCCTCTACTCCATTTTGAATCATGCAGGATTAAGTTGCTTCTTAGATGCCGCTGCATTGCTTTGCCAAGTCAGGAGGGAATGCTGAAGCAGGGCTCAAAGAGCTGTCACAAGGCTGGCAGTGAGGTTTTCCATGTGGCTTCAGGAAGAGTTTCCCCAGTGCTTTCCTGTCCTTGGTCTGTTTGCTCAATTCACTTTGCAGGCTTTGGCACTCTTACTTCAGCACAAATGCTTGCACTCAGGTTAAGCTGGCTGTGGTTTACGGTGGATAGGAATAATTTAAAACAAACAATAGAAACGTGGTTACTGTTCAGAAGATACCATGATTTATCCACCTGTATAGACACTTTGTTCTATTGTGAATCAATCTGCGTTAGCAGTGTCCGTCTGCATTTAGCACTACTACTCCAGAAGAGAAGTTGCAGACTGTATATTGTTGTCTTTGTACAAGGCTAATTTGACCAACCGCCACAGCCATCTGAAGTTGTTAAATCTGAATTCAGTCTGACTAAAAGCTAGTTTCCATGGCTATAAACATCTAACTGCTTGAGTTCAAAGCATCTGAATATTGCCTTACAGACTCTCAAGAAGGAGCTATTCCCAACCTCAGGCTTCACAAAACTCTCTTGGCAGCGTGCTGTCAGAGATGGCAAACCCAACAGCACGAGCAGAAATAATGTCTGTGCAGCTGCTGTTTATCTCCATAGGGCTCCCTCATGGCCACAGTCATGTGGCATTACCGGCTGCAGCTTGACTGTAGGCATGTATCAAATGGTATATTCATGCAAGCAGTAAACTCTTTGCTCCAGACCTGACATGGCTGGTGTATGAATTCCCTAAGTAGGAACTTTAATGCCTTTGGGCAAACGCAGTCATTTGTACTCATTTCAGTTACTCTGCAACAGCATTTAAAAGTCTTGTGAGACAGTGGGATTGGAGTTATCCTTATGCAAATTAAAGCAAGATGTTAAACCTTGGCAGGGCGGCACTTCTTAGGTAGAGAAGTCTTGCAGAACAGCAAGAAAGGTATATATATTCTTGTGAGACAGCAGACAAGGGTAAGGATTTTGTTCATAGCTCATCACTCTACTAAGTCTTTCATTGACATGATACCAGCACTACTCTGGAGTTCCACTTGCCCCTTCAGTGTAAGTCAGTCTGAACAACCTTTTGAGAGGTGTCAAGGGTGAAGTTGGTGGACATTAAGCTTGCAGAAATAAAATAATCTGTTTTCCAAGAAAAGACACAAAAGTAAATCAAGAGGGGATATTTGTAATTATTAAGATTTAGGAGCTAGGTCAGGGCAGGTATGTATTTAGTGTAACTCTTCCACTGTAAGTCTTAAATCAAAAAAAGATACTTCTCTTGGGCCGAGATTAAAGGTCTTATCTTCAAAGTAAGATTTAGTGTTTGCCAGTGGTGAGATGGAGATTAGCAGTGGCAGCTGTGGGAGTATGGATGGAGACATGCTCATTTTTATTTTTTTTTCAGAAAGGTGCCTGGCAGAATGAAAAAGAGTGACCCAGAATTACAGGTGTGGATTGATGAGTCAAACTGATTTAGAAGCAGCACTGCTTTCCTTCTGTTTCTTCTTCTTTCTCTGCCACACACTGTGCATCTCGTGGAGCCCATGTACATCACTGACCTTTTCAGCACAAAGCACAAAGCTCTTATCTCAGAGACAAATCACCGGTATTACTTGTGTATTTGCCTTTCATCTTCTTATTCTGGAAGGCTGAATTTCAGCATTTTGTGAGTGAAAAGCAGAGAACATCTGTTTCCACAGCACTCCATTTAACTGACTCAGTTTGCTGTGGAAATAATACCTTCCCACCAAGGCATTACCTAAAACAGTGGTGGCATCAACAGAAACTAATGCTCAATGCATGGTATAATGGCATGACAGGGACACTGACTTATTTTGTTAAGTTCTTCCATGTCTTTTACTGTAGCCCATTGGACTATTACTGTAACTGTTCTGTTAGCTTGCTAGGGCAGTTTCACTAAACTTTCACATATTCTAGTGAGAGGACAAGAGGTAATGATTTTAAGCTGAAAGAGAGTAGTTTTAGATTAGATATTAAGAAGAAATTTTTACTGTGGGTGGTGAGGCACTGGAACAGGTTGCCCGGAGAAGTAGAGGATGCCCTGTCCCTAGGGATATTCAAGGCCAGGTTGGATGAGGCTTTGAGCAACTAATCTAGTACAAGTGCAGGGGGACTGGAATTGGATGATCTTTAAGGTCCCTTTCAAACCAAACCATTCTATGATTCTGTGATGCACTGTTGAGAGTTTATGTAGCCATTGGTTGAATATTTCCTAACATATCGCACCTTAATAGCAAATTTCTGGAAGAATATTCAGTATTCATGGCATATAGCAGTATGTTGAACTATAACGTTAACTACACACACACAATTAATGTGTGTATATATATACATATGCATATTTATACATATATGTATATGAGCTTTCACATGCATATATATATACACACATATAAAAACACATGCAAAGACACACACAAAACAATCCTAGGAACTGTCACTTATGAAAATGTATACACATCTATTTATGGACTGCAGACTTTTCTTGGTGCATTTTATTTGACATTGAGCTTCACAGACAGGAATTGTGCAGGCTTACTTAGAGGATCATAGATGGCTGGCATTAAAACTGTAATGGTCTTATTTTGGCGAGGCCTTCATCTGTTCTCACTTTACAGATTTGTATGGTTTTCAGTTAAGAACTTGTTACACCAAAGACCTTGGTAAAAACCTTCATTGTAACAGTTCCTATTATTTGAAAAGAAAAACATTTTTAATAGGGTTTCTCACATATTAGTCTCTACAGTGCCTTGAAGAATTTACAAAGTGTATTTTTGCATAGAAAAGGGTGGGGGGAAAAGCAGATCCTACTAATAGCAAAGTAGAGGGCCTGTTCACCTCTTAATCACTTAAAAGGAGTTGTTCAGATGCATCTTTTATACATAATGTCAGAATTTCTATTATCTTACACTTCATTGGGGCGGTAGGAGAAATATATCTGATTTAACTTGTCTATGTGAATGTACTAATTTCCTAGAAATTTTGTGCAAGTTTAGAAAAGACTGCACCCGTTTTCCCTTCCTCTTTCAGGATTTGTTCCTCTACTTACCCAGATGCACAGGTTCTGCTTCATCATGCACTGCTTAAAACCAAAGGTATCTCAAATCAAGCCAGAATATCCTTTACCTGTCCCACTATAGTTTTTAGTGGTTTGGAGAGTTGTCTGAATAATTAGGGATAATCCTGCTATCACTGAAGTAATTCTGAAATATTTTACCTATGAGTTAAGATAAAAAAGATCTGTGAAAGAAATATAACAAATTTCTGTTTCTAAATACCAGGGCTGAGTTCAGATAATGTGTGATTGGAACTATGCAAATTCTTATATAAAGAGATAAAACTGCTTATAGAATGGTTATATCTCACTGGAAAACATCTTTCTTATTACAATTTCATTACCTTAAAGCCACTGGTTAAAGATCTGCAGTAGAACATGCTGGGATTAATTAGTTCAGTAACTGTTCTTCTTTCATTACTATGATTTAAGCCTTCAACAAATGTCATGGTATTAACATTTTATGCAGAGCTATGAAGAAATGGCTGCTCAAAGAATCTGCAGCCCTTTTAGAAGTCAGCACTTTTTGCCCATCTTTATGAGACCACTTGTCATTCTGCAATATTAAGTGACAACACTGCTATGAGAATTATGCTCCTGTGTGATGTTCCACTTGGGCATCTAGCCACTACAGAACTGAATCTGCCAACAGATGCAATAGCATCGCTGTGCTTGGGTATGATTCAGCCATCCATTTCCATTTGGCAAATATTCCTAGTAAGTCTCCCTCAGGGCAAGTAACCTTTTAATAATAATACTTTCCATTTGAATTTGCTACAGAGATAACTGCTCTAATATCTTGTTTGGGCAGTAATAGGTGCTGACTGACAATTCTTTCTTGCTTTCCACCATGCCTCTCCTCAGTTCCAAAATTTCAAGGACAGCCTCTTGCTGTCCACGGCTCAACTCAGATCTTGACCCTTTTCAAAGCTTATCTGGACCTAGTGGGAGCATGGTTGCAGTATCAATGAGTCCTCCTGTCCATACTGCTAAAAATAACATGCCTTCCTTTTCTAACAGTTTCTTCCACAAATTTTTGCTAGCTATTCACCATCAAATCTTATTTCCAGGTTAAAATGAAAACAGGAATAATTGATTTACTCAGAGTTTACAAAAAAATAAAATAAGTTGATAATTTTAAACTCATAGTAAAACCCATAGTAAAAGGCTACAAAGCTGCATTTATCAATCACATTACAAGCATAAATAGCAAACTACTAATATGAAATTTGGAAGTTTTGCTAAAAACATTGAACTACAAGGGATTATGAACAATTGGCCCATCTTCCTCTGCATGCATGATAGTGATAGCTTCATTTCAAAGAAGCAGCCCTACAACTGAGTGCAATAAATTCAGAATAAAACTGTTACCCTTATTATTATTATTTTTGTCACTATTCTTATTTTCCATCTCCGATGTCCAAGGTAAATTGCCAGGGCTTTTAAAAAATAATTTCATTCCACAAAACCAGAAAATTGCCCTGGACATCAGAAAAATGAGATTTAGTATCATCTTATTCAGATGGCTTAAAAAGAGCAGAGGTTGCTGCCGCTGAGCTCCCTGGAGGAAGACGCTGATGCAGTGGCAAACACACACATAGCTCTGTGGTCATGAATAAGGCAGAAACCAAAGGAAGATGCTCAGTTTTAATTCTACTGCTGGCATATGAAAGGCAATTATTAAAATGAGAAGCTATGTTACAAAACATAAAACAAACTGCTTCAGTGCAATCCCTGAGACAAGCACAGTCTCAAGGACGTGTTTCATAAGCAGTTCCCAGATATCTTCACCGGAGTTGCAGGTTTCCACCTTCAAGGATACATGTGAGGAGATGGCTAAGAGGTGCTATGCGGAAAGGTGGCTGGGAGGGTGAAGGTTCTCTAATGTTTGGAGGGTGCTGCAGCTGGGTAGTATGAAGTAGCTACGCTTTAGCAATTCCATCTTCCACCTGCAGGACCAGAACAGCTTCTGCTGCCCTCTAAGGGTGTTGTGCCAAACAGCCTTCCTGGTCCCCTTACAGGGAGGTGATTCTGCCCCTCTAACTCCTCTCTTGTGAGACCCAACCTGGAGTACTAGAATATACAAAGGATATGGAACTGTTGGAACGGGTCCAGAGGAGGGCTGCAAAGATGATCCGAGGGCTGGAGCACCTTCCATACGAGGACAGGCTGAGAGAGTTGGGCTTGTTCAGCCTGGAGAAGAGGGGTCTCTGAGAAGATCTTACAGCAACCTTCCAGTACCTGAAGGGTGCCTACAAGAAAGCTGGGGAGAGACTCTTTAGAAAGGTTGTAGTGACAGGACTAGAGGGAATGGCTGTAAGCTAGAGAAGGGCAAATTTAGACTAGGCATTAGGAGGAAATTATTCACTTGGTGAGGAATTGGATGGTGGGGCACTAGAACAGGTTACCCAGGGAAGTTGTGGATGCCACATCCCTGGAAGTGTTCATCCCCAGGTTGAATGAGGCTTTGAACAGCCTGATCCAGAGGGAGGTACCCCTGCCCATGGCATGGGATTGGAATTACTTAATCTTTAAGGTCCCTTCCAAGTCAAACCATTCTATGATTCAATGATTCTTTTTGCTGCCGGTTGCTCCCCATATGCTGCATAGGCTGAACACTTAGGCTCCTTAGCTCTGCTGGGGTTTTCCTCTGAGAAAAAACTGATAGAATCTAAATTTAAGAGATTCAGACTACCATGACTGCAAATTGTAAATCCATTTTTTGAGCTATAAAAGTGCATGTGGGGTTGAGGGAAAACTTCCTGAGATCTTTACTGGTCTCTTAGACTAGTGTTGCTTTACGGACATGTCTGCATGCATGAATGAGCACTATTGTAGAATAAGATAGGATTAAAATTGCCCATTAGTTTTCATTTTTGAAAAAGTAGACTTGGTCTGTACAAAAATCTGTAGACAGATGGTTTGTCTGGAAAACATTTTAAAAAACCCAGTTTATATTAAAAATAGAAATACTTAGATTTCACACTGCAATAAAATAATCTGTGTTCTTCTTGAAGAAGCTGATTGCTTTGTTGGTACCTGTTTCCAAGTGTATAACATTGGGTAGTGAAGGCGTCAACAGGATTTTCATCAAAAAAGCATTTATGTACTCTCTAATTTTTCCATCTGTTTAAAGAGCTGGGTAATTTCAAAAAGATAATTCCAATGGGCTGCGATATTTTTTCCAGTCTCTGAATGGAGCTCTATGACTTCTGCCCTTGGGGATTTATTGCCATATTGTCCTAGTCACTCCTAGTGAGATATATATATATATAAAAAAAAAAAAAAAGTAGAACTTCTGTTTAATTACTTATTGAAGAACTTTTGAAAGATGACATTAAACATGTCCTCTTTAGCTTCAGTGCACTAATTTCATTTGTGTTAATTCTCTGCACAGAACTCTTTTCTCAGAGAGCTGTCTCTGCATAAGTGTCTGGGGAGCCTGAAATGATAAATATTTTGTGCATAAAAGATAATTTTTCTAAGTGGCATGATTCCAACTCTGTTTCAGTTTAAGACCGCCAAACCAGTAAAATCCCATGTCTGTGGGTTGCAGCATTCAACTGTGTTACCTGTGAGAAGCATGATTATTCAGTAGAGTGACTATTAAATCATCGAGACTGTAAGAGGATTATATAGTCACACTAGCTTAAACATAACTGAGTGCCTCAGCATTTACATATACAGCTCCTAATTGAATTTTGTAACTGACAATTACAAGCTCAAACTCGAGAGCCATTTATCTTTCATTTATCCGTAAGTGCATCCTTTGCAACAACAGCATTTTGAGAAAATAACCTTTTCTTTCAAACAGAAAGTTAAAGAGCACTTCAGAAAGATATCCTTAGGTACTGAAGAAGTATTTACAACTTTCTTGTGCTGGGAACAACCTGTGGTCAGCTGTAGCCTGTACCTGGACTGTCTGCATTTAACTCCCATGCATGCTCCCCAGAGCCTTCAAAAGTTCCTTGTGATTGTTTTTTGGTTTTGGTTGTTTTTTTTGGTTTTTTGGGGTTTTTTTTTTTAAGCACAGTGTAGTATAATGCCAAAAAGAAATTTCTTAAAGATGAGAAGCCAACGCACACATCTTCAGTGTTCACAATACTGGATAACCCATCCAGAACAAAACTAATTGTAATTAGCAGATGGTTTTAAAAACAGTAAGACACATAGCTCTATCCCTGGCTTACTTTACCATTAAAAGTGTCACTGGGCTTCTGCATCTAAGGGGCTGCTTGGCACTGTTTTTTCTAGTGCAGCAGCTTTGTGCCTTGTGAGCCCCTTGATATTCTCTCACCTTCTCATCCCTGGTATAGGACAGTGATGACCTTCCCATTTTTGAAGTGCTGGAATTGAGACACAAAGCCCTGTCCCAGAGAGAAGTAGAGGACCAAATATAGATCATGGAGTCCTTAAAGCAGCATCCTAAGAGGGGCTTTAGGCTTTTGTCCAAGCTACTTTTGAATCTGAAAGGGCAGCAGTAAAAATGCTGGGGTGCATTTTTCTTCTTAAAAAAGGAAAGCTATAACAAGTTTCAGTGGAAGGTGTGTAAGAAACATCATCAGTTGAAAGCTACAGCCTCTTATATGATTTTAAGCTGTGACATAAAGGATGTTCATGTGCAGTTTTATGTGAAATAGAATGATGAACGTACTTGATAGAAGGCAATAGGATAATGCATGATCATCTTTAATAGAGAGTAAATGTGACATTGAGTTTATAGATATAAAGCAGGACTTTAAGTTAAAAATCCTTGCGTCAGAGAGAATTTTAAGCAGTTCTTTCTAGAATATAAAGTAGGATTGTTATTTCCCCAATAAACTAGTTTATTTTTCTGATAAAAGACATTTTGTTGAAGTTTCCAAATAAACTAATGTTCAAAATTATTAAAGTGTATCCATAACACATTACCTTATTTTTCAGTATTGTGCAGTGGTGCATAACACTTTAATATACCCCCCACTCTAAAAATATTTAAACCTTTCTTTGTAGGAACTCTGCAGATAAGAGTACTCTATAGCAGTGCAGGCCCTGCAGTACATTTTAATGTCTCTGTCTGATACAGGAGAATCAAATGTAAAAACCTGACTTACAAACCAGGTAATGCTGCTATAAGCTCTCTAATTTAGGTTAGCATCTGTATTGATGTATAGAAATCAATTAATCCCCTGTTGTGTGTGGTAAACAAGAAAAACATGGAAAACCTTTAATTAAGATGCTTCTCCAAACCAAAATGAAGACCATTGTCTCAGCAGGGTCCCAGGCTGATGGTTTGCCAGCTGACATAAACTCAACAGAATGAAGGAACTCAGGCAAAGGTCATTTTTTCAAGGGGCATTGTGATCCCTGTGTTATGAACCACTGACCCAAGAAACCCACTGACCTAAAACTTGGACACTAGAGGGCATGCATAGTTAATTTACATAGCAAGTGAGGACTGTATTAGCCAGTATGACAGAAAGTATTAATTAATAACCAATATATGTAGATTGGATACCAATAAGAGTAAATCTGATGTAATTATGGGCGGAGCCTTGTAAGTGAAGAATAGGATAAAAACTAACTGAAATTTTCTTCAGGTGTGTTACCTTTCAAGATTACCTGGCTAGCACCCTGTTTTGCACAAAGTGAAATACAACTCAATGCTTTGACTCTGCATTCTTAGCTTGCACACTGGGTAAACGATCCCACGAGTTTTGGGACAACATATGTGTGCCACTGCTATCTTTGAGGCTAGCTGGTAAGATAACATCTACATATGCTTCTGCCATTGTAATTTCCTGCTCTACATTTGTAACCAGTTTTAAACACTTATCAAATAATGGTTTATGAAGCTCACAAATCAATTTGACACTTACTGTACTGTACCAGCCAGTAGGATGGTTTCTGACTCCGATTCCTCCATCCTATGGTCATCTTACTTTTTTGTTTTAACATGGTAAATTGTAATTAAATTATTTGGTATTGTCTGATACTATTCTACAGATAGTGTCTTTAAAACCAGAACAAATCCTATTTAAGTCCTACCAGACTTAAGGAAGTATAAGTGATGTTGCTCTAATTCAACAAGAAAGAAAATTTCACAATAATTTGCAAAGAGACAGTGATGTCTCTTCATAACAATTTAAAATCGCTTCTATGTGACTGACTTGTTCTTGGATTTCAAGAAGAAGACAATAACAGAATACACAATGTAGAACTTTCTAAATTTTCTTATCCTGAATGTCTCTGTACTGTGTTGAAAGTGTACTTTTGGCTGCTGTTTGGAAAACAAATTGTTGCTTTGTTGTTTCTCTGATAACATACCAGATTTAAAAAGTTTAAGAAGGTCGATAAGCCCCAGTCAGTGGTAGCTATTTTCTTGAACTTTGCTGAAATTGCTGTGATTTTTCACAGGAGGTGATCATTCTTTCTTTCATTTTCAATGACCTGGCTCATTTTCTGCATTTACATCAGCCATTAAGTGAATTACCCCACTCTGCATCTCAGGTGTTGTCTCTTGCTGCTCAGTCTGCAGATTCAGCCAGCTGAAGCACAACAGCACTAGATGATTATTCCCATAGGTAGACTGTGGCATGCTGTGAGGAGCCGAGCTGAGATATTTTGAGACGTTTTTGTCTTGAAGATTGCTAAACAACTGCCAAGTTGTGACACAGGAACCACCAAATCCACAAGTCAGCAAACCAGTATCTTTCAGAAGCCTGAGGCAGGTGGGGCATGTGATTGCCACATGTAGAACAAAGCTGGAGACACAGTGTAGAACCACACAAGCATAGGTGGGTGAAGATATGCAGTACATGTTGTACATGACAACCAAAGCCGAGAAAGGGTATTAAAGGGCCCACCAAAAGCCTACATGTGCCTCCACTCACCACTGACTTATGACAGGACTCCTAAGATGCCAACTTTTGAAGATGCTGTGGATCCATGGTTGTGATTATTCTTGTGACACTATCTTGAACTCTTGCTTAATTTTCTATCTTTATTCTTCTCCTTCTTATCACTGCAGTCTCCTCTCACTTTTCACTTACTGCTTTTTATAATAAAGAAAGGTTTTTATGTGCAGCATCTGACCTTGGTTGTGTCTTAATCTTGACATGAGGGATCACTCAGCAAACTTTCCCAATTCTAGTCTGGGACATTTTTGGTGTCAGAAGTGGGATCCCCTTGAGACAAGAGTGCTGTACCTTTTCTTAGAAAAGTAAAACCTCTCAGGAACATAAGAAGGACTGGAGCAGTGCTTGACCTATCATGGCAAAAAGAATTTCTCATGTTAGGCCAACAAATTACCAAAACCTTTAACCTTACCAGTTGCTGGGTGTGTGGTGGACCCTTGGGTTTAGATGGCTGTTGCTGGCTTTCCATACATGTCCATCCCAAATAGCTAGTAAGCAGATACTGTGAAGTGGGTCCCTCCACCAAACTGAAGAAGGAACAAGTTGAGTGACCCTGGCCAATATGCTACCCTTCTATTGGTAAATATTTTTTGAACTGATTTCAAAACAATGGAATCCAGATGGGAGTGGGCAATCCCTGCAAGTGGGCCTTCTGACACAGCCCAGTGTTTATAGATACAGATTGTACAGGCAGGATCAGGGGGTATGGGTTGTGGCAGAGAGATCAAAAGAGATGCTGTGTGTATTTTCACTCTTACTGGACAAGCGAAAATGAAACCAAACACTATCAGAATGCAGGCATGGATGGCAATAACGTCTTCTGAATTTGCCAAGCAGTGGAAGCAGCATGGCAATGTTATAAGCTACTTAATAATAAAGATGTCATAAAGAGTTCCTTTGCTTTTCCACAGGATATTTTAACAAGTATTTTCTCATACACCTAAGGAGGATCTTGAAGCCTTGTAGTTGAATAGACACAGGGCTTTTAAAGGCCATTACTGGATTTGTTGACATTATGTTTATAAAAAATTCACTGTCAACTGGTCAGTGACTTGTAACATCAGAGTGGTCTGCCCTCTATTCTTTTTGCTTCCAGACAATAACAGCAACCACTTGGGCATAAAATTGTATGATGACTTGAGTTGAGAGAAACAATCTATTACTACTGCTTTTAAAAGCAGGAGCTCCCAAACTGGGAGAGAAAATGAATGGACCCATCAATGTATCATAGAGCATTACGGTACTGCCACCTGGAGCCCTAATAAATGGGTCAGTGGAACATGGGAACCCATTTATAACTGAGCCAAATTATTCAATTGCAAGCTATCCTGGAAATAATTGCAAATGAAGCAACTCGAGTCCTAGACTTATTGGCCGACCAGGCTATCGAAATGCAAAACACAACTTACCAACACCATCTACTACTTGATTATTTATTGGCAGAAGAGGGAGGAGTCCACAGCAAGCTTACCGACTTCAGCTGTTGTTTAAAAACTGATGAAAATAGCTAAATCGTTCAACAAATTTAAGCTGTCATATGGAAATTGACTCATGTTCCCATCCAGACCTGGAAAGGCTAGAATGTTGATCCATTCTCCAGGCTTTCAGGTGGTCTATGGGTTAAACAAATTTATTTTACCTCTTGAGTGGTTTTGCAATGTTAATATTCTTACCTTGTGTTATCTCCTGTTTTATACAGTTAATATAATATAGTATAACTAACATGCAATTTGTGTCTGTTGTTTCACACAATGATGTCAAGCAAATTCTTGTTATGCATTCTTCCACAGGTAATGCAGATTGTATAAGTTGTTTTTGTAGAAATCTTTCTTTTCCAATCTTTCCTATCTCAACACCATCCTTTTTCTAAGTCACCGTGGATCTCCAAAAAGCAATCTTTGATCCATGCAATGGTGTGAGGAGCCAAACTGAGACATTTTTGTCTCAAAGATTGTTAAGCCACTGCCAGGTTGCGACACGGGAACCACTGAAACCGCAAGTCAGAAAATCAGTACACTACAGAAGCCAGAGCGGGGAGGCATGTGATTGCTGCATGCAGACTGAGCTGGAGATGCAGGGCACCAATGTACAAGTGAGTGAACATATGCAGTACATTTAAGCTGGGTGGAAGTGTGGATCTGATGGAGGGAAGGGAGACTTTGCAAAGGGGTCTGAACAGGCTGGACCACTGGGCTGAGACCAATGGCATGACGTTTAAGAAGACCAAGTGCCGGGTCCTGCACGTGGGGCACAACAACCCTGTGCAGTGCTACAGACTAGGAGAAGTCTGGCTGGAAAGCTGCCTAGAGGAGAAAGACCTGGGGGTGCTGGTTGACAGGGACTGAATATGAGCCAGCAGTGTGCCCAGGTGGCCAAGAAGGCCAATGGCATCTTGGCTTGTATCAGAAACAGCGTGACCAGCAGGCCCTGGGAGGTTATTCTCCCTCTGTACTCGGCACTGGTGAGACCGCTCCTCGAACCCTGTGTTCAGTTCTGGGCCCCTCAAAACAAGAAGGATGTTGAGGCTCTGAAGCGAGTCCACAGAAGAGCAAGGAAGCTGGTGAAGGGACTGGAGAACAAGTCTTACAAGGAGCGGCTGAGAGAGCTGGGGTTGTTTAGCCTGGAGAAGAGGAGGCTGAGGGGAGACCTTATTGCTCTCTACAACTACCTGAAAGGAGGTTGTGGAGAGGAGGGAGCTGGCCTCTTCTTCCAAGTGACAGGGGACAGGACAAGAGGGAATGGCCTCAAGCTCCGCCAGGGGAGGTTCAGGCTTGACATCAGGAAAAAATTTTTCATGGGAGGGGTCATTGGGCACTGGCACAGGCTGCCCAGGGAGGTGGTTGAGTCACCTTCCCTGCAGGTGTTTAAAAGATGGATGGACAAAGTGCTGAGGGACACTGTTTAGTGATTGATAGGAATGCTTGGACTCGATGATATGCATACGCTTTTGAGTTTTGAAGTTGCATACATGCTGTAGAAGCAAAGGAAGTACTTTTGAAGACATAGTGTGATTGTCCAGCCTGGCACCTAGGAAAAAAAACCCATGGCCAAGCTGTTCTTTTCAAAAGAACTAATGTTTAAAAATGAATTAAAAATGGATAGCCAGGATAGTCTTTTCTTTACCACTAGAATGACAAATGCCTACCCATTCCCTTTTTCATGCACCCAGTCCAAGAACATAGTTAAAATTTAAAAACTATAATGAACTGCATGTGAACTAGTTGGACAACTACACTGAAAATTAAATGAGAGGAGAGGAAGAAAGTAGAGGAATAGAGCATTTGATTAAATGGAGCTATTGCTTGGGGCTCAAAAATACCTTGGGAGAAAACTGGGCCAAGTAGTCTGTATAGGCCTTTATCTCTGTGGGTGTGTGTTTTCAGGGTTGATTGTTATTCACTGGCGGGGAAGGTTTTTTGAAGGCAAAGAATGAAATAGATAGTCAGCATTTCAAGACTTATGGGAATTTATAAAAGTGTGACTCCTAGATGATGCCAATATCTTTGAAAACTACCTTTCATCTCCCCAGCTCCCTATTTGCAGCACTGATTTTTAATGCTTTGGAAAAATCAGTAGGCAAGAGTTAAGGTGCCTTCACTACATTTATTAGTTAAGGTTTGCGGTCATCTGTGTTTGGATTGTATCTAGAGGTTCTGCCAGAAGCCCTATTTCTCATATTCCTCTTACCATAGTCTCCTGTTTCTAATACAATGCTTTTGAAGTGCTTTCAGAGTAATTTTCCTTCCTCGTGTAGTAATACACATTTTGTTAAACCTTCGTGTGTTAAGGTCCTGTCTGGCCATAAGTTTCCATCTGCTTTTATGCAGGAATCAGGCTGATGCTAATTTAACTGACCAGAGAGGCTGGGGTGAGGTCCAGTGACTTCCTCTGAAGCACTCAGCACTGCCCCTTGCAGAGATGGAGCCACAGGCGTTGTATGTTTGCGGACGGGCCTGTGAGTGTGATGTTGTCACCTTCCCCCTCCATACTACTGAATGTTGAGGAGTTTATGCCTGGAGCTGTTGGCAACCAAATTTGCCACTCACATTGTGCCACTGCAAAGTCCCTGAGTGCTGTACATACTAACCCCATGGAAAACCCACCTCTGTAAATGAAGAGGAGCACTACTCCTCCTCTCACGTTCCTGAGAGTCATTCATGCTGTTTGATAGTTACCATGACACTTCTGATGACACCAGGCATAGCTAAAGTTAGGAACATGGATTTTACTTGTAGGAATTAACTCAGACACCAAAGAAGCTAGATCAGAAATGGCTACATGGAAAGAAAATCCCTGTTTCTGTCTGTACATGCTTCTCAGCAGATCCTGGGATGTTAGAGAGGTCTCACTCTGCTGTCCACCTACGCAGTAGTCTATGGCTGGGGTCAAGCCTCTGAGTAGAAAATGTCTTACCCTGAGTTCAGCATTTAGTGAAGATGGTCTTGACTTAAAGACAATTGCATCCTTAAATAGCTAGCTCTTATCCAAGATTAAAAATCTTTTTTCCTCTCAGTTATTCCTGTGACTTCTCACTTCATTAAGAGGGCTGTTTAAATATTCCTTCTAAGGGATCGTTGAATTGCTGTCTCCAGTTTAGAGATACTGCTCTCCTCTCAACACATCTGCACAGAGACTCCTGTCCAAAGGAAAGCAGACTAGTTAATGATCTGACTACTTAACAGACCTATAGATTAATCACTGAACCATTTTCAGGAAAGCATTCCCTTTTGATTTGATAAATATGGCTGTGTATAGTATTTGTATGTTGTTTGACCAAATAGTTTGCAACCTAGAAGGAAAAAGGAATGGAAATAGTGCAGTATTTTTCGAGGAAGAAGTTATGATAACCAGTCTCCTTAGACTAGCAGAGATTTTGAGGTCGATGTGCTTGGCCAGGTTACTCAGTGCAGGTTGCATTTATGTCTGATCCAACCTGGAATCAGGCTGGTCTTGGATTTTGCGTTTCTAATAGATCATTCTGCTCCTTCTGAAGGTAGGAAGGGTGGAAAACACCTAGTGGTTCTTGTGTTCTTGGAAAGTGTGACAGGGACTGAGTTTCTGCTGGAAAATGCTGTGCAAGAGACACGGCTCAGCACCACCATGCAGTGGCAACTGGCTGTTAGATGACAGTAGGCAGCAGGGTAGGCACTCTTCCCTGCTGCTGCAGATCTCTGAACAGAATGACTACATAAATACATGATTGGTGGGAGAGCAATAGGAGTGAAGTGTTGTGTTTTGTTCCTGGAAGATGATAAATCTTACAGCATTACAAAGAAAATGTACTTTCTGGCTGTTGGCATTTATTTGGGAAAACAAAAAGACAATCATCCCCCAAAATACCCTCACAAATGAGCTTGGAAAGATTCTGGAGAGACTACATGGCATTGTAGTTTCCACAGGTGTGTGACCTGAGGTCATAAAGTGTCTCAACCTGATCCAATGCAACCCAACCAAACTGAATAATCGTACTTTCTCTCAGTGCTGATAGTGCTAGTCCTGCTAGGATTCAGCTTAGAAGAGAGCATTTCCCCTACCAAAGCCCTTCTGGTACCATAACCATAGGATTTTAAGGAGAACGTGAGGGCAAAGAGCATATGGAATGATGTGACATTTAAGCACATGTATCCTGTGAACATCTGCACCTTCCCAAGCTGATTCGCCTTCTCTCTTAATCTCTGGCATTATTTCTATATTTCTTTTGTTACTCCACCTTTGTTCTGGAGTGGAGATGTCGTAGAAAATGTTGGAAGTATCTCTTGTCTCATCATACCTATGCAAATAAAACGTTTTGCTTTGCTATTCGGTAAATCCTATTAGATGTATGAATCACTTCACTCACAACTAGGACTTAGAAGCTTCCAGAAGTTTGGTCTAGAAAGAATTTGCTTTGTGATCCACACTCCTTCATCACTTTTTCTGCTGGCCAAATGAGAAGTGAAATACTGGTCTGCATGAGGTAAAAGCTGAAGGACTTGCTTTTCTTAGTAAAGGCATCTGTCAAATACTGCTACCCCAAGGCTTGTCTCTGGCTTGGATTCCCATGAGCACTGTCTGTGTGTCTTTAACAGTCCTCCCAGTAGTAAGAGTGCCCTGGCAGATGGCAGACAGTGGAGAGAAACCAGAGCAGAGTAGCATTGTCAGTAGGTAGGCAGAGAGATGGACCGAATGCAGATTGGAAGCATTGGACCTGCAACAAAACCAGCTTCCCCTCCTGCTTGCTCTACCCTTGGCATCTGCTGTGCTGCAGGTGAGTAGCTGCAGCAGGATCTCCTGCAGGAGTAGGCATGGCCAACATGGCCCAAGTGCTCTGGGTTTTCTTGATCAGTGGTGGAGTGCAGGAGACTGGTTAAAAAACAAGCAGAAGGTAGAGAAAGCATCACCAAGGGACTGAGTGAGGGAAACGAGCATTTATTTCCTTTTTATTCAATTAATGGCAGTTGTAGCCCTGCTAGAGCTGCTGGTGACATTGCCTCTTGCAGGGCCCGGGCACAGGCGTGCAGGACATTGCTCTCTACACTCCTGTTGTTCTCTACATCCATTCTGTGACCTTACCTGAACTCTGTTGGAAGAAACAGGTTTAAGATGGTCATAACAGTCCTTATCAACAACTTTACAGGAGAAAAAGGAAAATTTTGGGGTTTGTTTCCAATTTCTCTATTGCCATGACATTCCTCAGTTTAGCATCTGCTTACTTTGCAAAGTGCAAGGTTTTCTCTTTGTACAGCCTCATTGCATGTTAGGGTGCCACACTCTTGGCTGGCAGCAAAACAGATAACCTAAAACTCAGATTGTCAAACATCATTCTGGAACACTGGACTAACTACACTTGTGAGGGATGTTTGCTGAAGACTCACTGTCTAGACCCAAGTCTTTCAAATACTCCAGGAAGTGAATTCTGCGCATTTAGCTCTGTGGGTAAGAACAGCTCAAGGAAATTTTTTATTTTCATTTCAAAATGTTTAGTTGTGTTTATCTTTGTTTATGTTGTGATCCATTTAGTAGTATAGAGAAAATGCTGTTTAGAAGAACTTTTTGGAAAGAAAGTATTTCCTTCATAATTTACTTTCTGAGAAAGATCAGCCTTTCCATGGGCAGTGCGGGCTGGGCTCTCTGTAATGTTTCTGCTGACACTGCAGTGTTGTGGCAGTCTGACTCTGCAGGTTCTCAACAAAACTAGGAAGTCTGAATTGTTTCTGGGGATTGGAGAGTATAATGCTAGGTGCTTTTTGTGGAAGTCTGTGTATTTGATCCATGGCAATGTCAGAGAGAGGCTCAGGAGAAGGGCTGTATGGATAAAGATGCTGAAAGAAGCCTATAAAATGAAAACAAAGAAGGAGACAAGAAATCTTAGCAGTATTTTCTTATAGAGGTTTTACTGACAGTATTTTTCATTTTATTCATTTAGTCATTTTACTCCTATCTTTTCAAGCTCCATGCTTGTAAATTCATAATGTTATGATTAAATTCAAGCTCAAATTCTTCCCTACCTGCCCTTTTTTTCAGTGGACTGTCAGTTAAATCTTTTATTTTCCCTTTCAAGAAAAGGGGCTATACCTATAAAAGCCCTCTGTCATAGGGCATTAAACAGCCCCATCTCTTGATGTTTCAAAAGCACGGAGATAGAAAGATTTTTTTCCTAGGCCCACTAAATATAAAACCGTTGTGGATGCTGAATGGTGAGAAAAATAATCAAAGATTCAGTAGTATCTGTATATTATTTATTGGATGTGCATTTTCCAAGAAAATTTATAAGGCAATGAGAAAAGGTTTTCTATCTCTGGTTCCACAATCTCAGGCACAGAACTCAAGGGAAGACCAAGCTCCTACATGTGTGATTCACAGCACATCCACTCCACTGCACTGTCATTCCTAAGCAAAGCTTAGCGGCTGATGGGTTTATAAGGATTGCTTAGAATGTATCTAGGCCCTGAAGCAGCTTTCTGCTACCGCTGCTGGAGTGGCTGACATGAACTCCTGAAGAGAATAAGCATTTTTATTTTAAGATGCTAAAATAAAAGTTTTAGATCTTCAGGAAATTATAAGCAGTGGGATTGTAATTTCCTTGGCATTTCTTAATTCTCCAAGTGTTTTAACACTGAAAACTTTTCTGTCATAACTTCTTGCTTCAATGCTTTTTACACTGACATCTCCCCACCTCACTGGTGGAGTGACAAGGGACAGCTTGGGTGGCTGGGTCCTCCCAGTGCTTCCTTGCCTGAAGGGAGAATGCAGGGTAGGTTGTAAGGCACTTGGCTTTCTCTGTACCTTTAATCAAAGCACTGTGTTGGCACTCTGCCCACCTGCTTTGAAAGAGCATTTCATACAAGCTGTTATCTCCAGACTTTGGGTGAGCCAGGCACTTGAACAAAACTGTCTTGGTGTTAATGACCGGTTTTACTGCCTTCAAGATTTCCTACAACTGACACAAACTTAAGTATGGGGCTGCACTGTGCCCTTGTGCAAGCTACTGTATCTTAGGTTGCTCAGCTCTTGTAAGTTCAGTATCATGGACAGGAGTAGACAGCTTTGATTATCCTGTGAGGGCAGACTGTCTTTGGCACTGACAGGCTGCCTAGGCTGTAAAATTCCCCTGAGAATTACTCTGTTTTCTAATTGCTTTTGAAAGCAAAGTTGCCCACAGCTTTGCCATCTGTTCAGGTGTCTGCAGTTCTTATCTAAGATTCCTCTTTGTGTGTGTATGAAGATGTATACATATAATGTATACGTACCTGCACATGCTTGTTAGACTGTAAGAAATTTGACATATGCGCATCTTCTGTGACATCTTCTTCCTTTTGGGGAGACAAAAGGAAAAGTGGGTAATGGTTTGGAGTTTTTTTTTAAAAAAAGAAACTCCATTGTTTTTTAGCAGCCACAGGAAAGGCATGGCATACAACGAAAGTATTCTTACGTTAGAAGAGACTTGCTAGAAGTTCATCCTGCAATTTTTAGGTTCTCCTTGGGATCTGTAACTATTTTCTTATTGACTCTGATGCAAGCCAGGTTTTCCCAAAAGATTAGTTCCTGTTTCACAGTCTAAAGGGAGCTGAATTATTTTGGAATTTCATGTATTTTAGGCAGTAGAATTTATGGCCAAATGAGCCTATGTCCTCAGTGAAATGAGAGTATTTCTGATCTGCTTCCAAACCTGAATAGGCAGTCTTCTGCTACTGCCCACTGAACATTAACTATCTTGAGTTTATTTCAAAAGTTGGCCTTTTATTTCAGAGCCTCCATAGATATGAAGGTCTGCTGTGATATACGGCCTTCACTTATGAAGATATGGAAGTACCATTTCACATAGCAGCTGTTTCTCTGCATAGAATTGACTTCATCACAGTTTTGAAGCATGGTTTTCTACTTTACAGAGTAGTGCAGAGAAAACTCAACTCAGAAATAGTAGGAAGGAAAACAGTGTATTATCTCTCTTTTGAAAAAGAATTTGTAAAGCATGACTTCTGAAAATACAAGACCTTTGTGATTAATTCCTTGCAGAATCTGTCTGAACTAGGATAGATAAGAAAATTACTTTGAAGGGCCATGAAATGTAGCAGGTCAGGCATTCCATTTAAGAGGATGTTGCTTGCTATCTGTTTTTCCTCCTTCTCCAGTCACACATGAGAACTTAGTGAAAAAAATATTGTTGGTTAAAATTAATATGACTCCATACCATGACAGTGTGCTGATAAAGCCATCCTCAAGTGTTTGTAGTGACCTATTTTGCTTCCATACTGCCATTCTCTTCCCCAGAAGATAGAATTATTCTAAGACAGGCAACTGTTTAAAGAGTTAGTACTGGAACATGTTGCCCAGGGAGGTGATGGAATCTCCATTCTTGGAGTATTCATAACTGTTCTAGTTAAAAGCTATTTACTATAGGTTATTTTGCCAGGTGTATACAGGTTCTTTAAAATGTTGCCATAGAACTGCAGGTGGCTAAAGACTATCCTGTCACTAAAATCAACAGAGTTTTTAGGAATAGGATATAGTGCTACCTACTAAGAGCTATCCCTGGGTATAGAGGTGACTCTGGACCTACTGTGTGGCCAATTTAACTTGTGCTGTCTCCCTCTCACCCTGGGTTCACTGTATGAAATTGCCTTCACATCCCACATCCCCTCCAAAATAAAAATAGTTGTCAGCTAGACCATTTTCCTATCTGATCCACCACTCAACCTCACAAGCATTCCAAACTATGTGAAAGAAAGAGTCAGCATGCAGAGCTTGCCACTTGGTTGGGCAGCAGTCTTAACACAATGATCAGGTGATGTGCTTCCTCATCAAGGAATTTCTAAGGGACCTCCTTTCTTCAGTGCCTCTACTAAGCCACTCCCTTTTACCCTCCAACTCTAACCACACTCAATCCAGAAATTTGAATAGCTTGTTCAATTGTTTTTTATTTGTGTGTGTGTCTGTGTGTGTGTCTGTGTTTGTGAGCTTGGCTTGTTTCTTCCTGTTGACCCAACACACCTTTGTACAACCATCATACCCATGCAAAAGCACATCTCTGACTGAGTCCAGCTGGTGCAAAAATGGACCCTCATCCAACTATAATAGTTGCACGTGGATACCCACATCCAGTGAAAAGTATATATGAATATAAAGCACATGCTGTTTTTTTCTATGCAACTTATAATGACATGTGGATTTTGTTGTCCTTTGAAGACAGTAATATCAGCATACATAAAAGAACATTGCATTTACAGAGCCATTAAGTCTCTGCATATGGATACAGAATATTCAGAGAGCTAGACAATAACTGGAGCTGGGAAAGAAAAACAAAATTCCCAGCATTTGTGTGGCTTCCTGAAAAATTCTGGTATTTTTTTAAGGAGCTGGCTTCGTATTTGGTAAGTAATTTTGCATGTGTATTGAAGTTTAATTTACATAAAAGCACACCATTTTTTAAAAGAATATCGAATTCTTGATTTAGATCTAGTAAAGGGTTTCTAAATCACACATAGATTTTTCAGATCCTTAAATTCATCTGTGTTCATCAGAGTTAAATGAAAAGGAAAACAGAACCAAGTCTCCTCTGTATTGTTTTTTTTTTTATACTAAAGTTTGGGTTTTAAAACTCTTCATCTGGGGAGTCAAATCATGCCATAAAAATAGTGACTAAAATATACAGAGAACAGCACACCACCCATGTGATTATAAATAAAAGATAAATAAAACACATGTAATAAATTTACACTGTCATATTTTGGGTATGTTTTTCTTTTAGTGTCAGAGGTTTTAAAAGATTCTGTATAATAAATGGGAGCTGAAGATTTGGCTGCGATCTTGAATTCTGAAATATGTTGCACCTGGAAACACCATCCTATGGTGCTAGGATGGGGCAAAAGTAATGTTCATAATACTGTGTACAGTTCAGCAGAGGCTGTGAGTAACATACTGGAATGACATGGAACAGAATAAAAAAATATAACCTCTAGGCTGACAGAGCTGTGGGCACCAGGACTAAGGCTCAAGTTCTTGCAGAATTTGATAAGAGCTTTTTACAGATTCTCATCTACTTAGAACCTCGTTCATGGGGAACAAGGTCCTCTGCTGCTGTTTTGCCAAGGACAGCATGGTTCAGTGAGTCTGCTGCAGCTAACTGTTTCTAAAGAGTGTTGTAATCAACTGCTGTACCAAGGTATAAATGTTATGCTCTGGGGGAGCTTGGGCACCATAAGAGAGAAAGGCTGAGAGGCACCCGTAACCACCAGGTCTTAAAGTCATTGCTGAAAGAGTTGAAGTAGGTTACATTAAGTACCTCATTGCACAAAATGTTTAAGGTTTTCAGCTGCTCTGTAGTTTGCAGTGCAGCTGCAGACACTGTGAGACCTGCAGGCCTGTAGCGGGCTGGAAGAACCATATGGGCTTGTGCAGAGTATGTGCCTCCTTCCCAAGTCTGTCTGTACTAGACATGGGCCAGAGTGCTGGCTGGAGGGCACAGGCAAGCTCCTGGGAAAGGATTACAGGCTAATACAAAATAAAAGTGGTAAGTCTTTATGTAAACAGAAATATATTCAGCTGAACTTTGACTTGGGAAAAATTCCTACTCTCTAAGTAGGCATGTTCTCTACCAGGAAAAAAAAGCTGAAATACTGAGGTATTTTTAAAATGCTAGCATTTGTGCTCAATTAAGTAGCATGATGGGTTTTTAAAAACAATGCATTTAGAAATTGTGTGCTGCTATTTGCAATTTTTTTCAAGATAGTCCTGGTTATGTGGTGTTTAATTATTCAAAAGTGTACAATGAATTATTTCTGCACAGAGTTTATGGACAACTTATTCTCAGTCTTTAATATTCATACTGAGATTGAATAATTTTAATTTGAATGCCTAAGGCCTACATCTTGGTGTATATTTCCATCTTTTCTTTCTATAAATTATTGCATTTGCACGTTCCCAATTTGGTTCTGTGATTTTTAAAAAAAAATCCTGTTTATTTGGAAACTTTTGCCAGTGTACAAGTTAACTAACACACCATGGAAAATAAAATAGGTAGTGTGCTAGGCTGACAAACTTATGTGCAAATTACCTTATTTCTTTTTCTAAGCAAATACTCATAGGCTTTTCTATTTTAAAGGACTTCAGTTACGTTTTTTGTGGAATTAGGAAAGTAGCATGATGACTGAGAAAAGTCTAGAAGTCTGATGGTGTGTTTTGTAGAGAAAAATCTTGTAATATTCAGATTGGATTTGTTTTTTAATGGTCACTACTCAGAATCAGCTCCCCTCCCAGACGCAGAGTACACAATTCAGTATACATAAAAAAGAATCCATCTTGCAATGTGTACATATAACAGATTACGTGATGGCCATTTAAATACAATGAGGGAATATCAAAGTCTTCACAATAATAATTTGCCACTCTTTCAATAATAAAACACCATACACAGAAATGTGGGTGTTTATCCACAGAAGACTAGCCTGACTACAATGGTAAATGCTCAGACTGTACCTTACAGAAGACTAAACAAAGGGGTTGAGGAAGAGATCAGATGCGCTGGTGATTTCTTCCTTTCCCACTATTTTCACCTGTCCTGATTCACCTACCTTCCAGCCAGTGTGCTAGCTCTGAGAGAACCTTGGACCTGATAGACTATGGCGTCCATCTTCCTCATCCCATTTTGACAGTGCATTCTTGATTTGTGTTCTCTTGGAAGTGCTCCCAAATACAGTGCAGAACAATCTTAAAACGTTATTTATTTGGTTTGAGTATGCCTGTATTCTGGAGGATGTGAAACTCTCAGGCCAAGGACAGTAGTCAACTCCAGGCAACCACAGAGTTGTTTCAAGACATTTTGCTTCTGAATGCCAGCTCTGGATAGACCTACTCTCAAAAGTTTCCTATCAGTTTTAGCTCCTGAACAAGGTAACATTTTTCTAAAAATGGTGTCTGTCTGATGAGGGAGGTTTATCACTGGTCAGCTGGGAACGTGGGTTATGGTGCAGTGAGGTGTATATGACCCATCTCCAGGGCAGTCATGAAATACAGGGCAGAGCATTTCTCCGCTAGCTGATGTCTGAAAAGAAACTGCTGCTTTTGGAGGCAGTTCAGCATCTCAGTTCTCCTCTGAAGCAAAGAAGAGCCTTTTGTAACTCTTATCATGTCAGGTTGTCTTGAATGTCCAGCACTGTGTCCAGCAGACCATGGTATACTTAAAAGCATGAAGCTTCTGCACACAGAAAAGCAGGGTATTTTGCTTCAAACCCAAGCTTGAAGTTCACCATGGCTTCTGCAGTTGAGTAGCCTAACTCCTATGCACGAGCCTCAGATTCTGGATGTGATGGCCATGAGAAGCCATGAGAGTTACTGTGTGGCTCCCTCAACACATTTGCTGCCAACTTAAGTCAGCTCACTGCAAAATGGTCAGATGTCCAATATATTCAATCTGAATTTGTAACTGCCTGTGGGCCAAGTTGGGATGTGATTCTCTCTCTGCTTTCATTCAGGAACACACTGGGGACCAGAGTTGTATCTTTACCCACATGAGAGTATTCCATGGAGGTGCAGACCTTTTTCTCCCTATAACTATCAGAATACAATGCATGTTGTACCTGGAGGGATGTCGCTCAAAGAGATGTTGGCCTGGGTGAATCCCATTCTCCCTTCTCTTCATATCCCTCCCCAGGCAATAACTGCATGGGTAAAAGAGATACTGTTTTCATTCTTTATACCACAGAAACAGATTTACTCACACACGCACTGCAAAAGGGCCTCTGATGACAGTGGCTGACTGTAGCTTCTGCACAGAAAAAGGCTCTTCGTGTCACCAATACAGCCCGGTTCAGCAGCCAAGTAGCACCGAACTACTGTGTGCACTCCCACTCACTTTGATGGGCAACTGCTCTATCTCTGCTGAATTGCCCTTCTTCATTTTTTGAGTGACTGCTATTGAATTTATTCTGACCAACAGCAAGAAAAGAATTTTATCCAGAAAATCCTTTTTTCTGTGTTTGAAACAAATGGCCTAGCATTTTTAGCACCTAAAAACCAATTCATTCAGAGGAAAATACATCCTCTCTGGACACATGTTTAAAAATTAACTGCATATTGTAGTTCCACAGGCAGTCAAAAAGGACTTATTGTAAAAATTTCCATGCATGTTGATACCTTTCATTTTCAGTTTTTGCCTTTCTTGTGACTATACTGTCTTACCGATTTTCTTTATTTGGAAGAAACCCTTCAACTCCCATTAAAAAGTTGGTTTTGTATCCAGATTAGTCTCTCATTGATTTCTATTTATTCTGTCTCCCAAATTCTTATTCACTGTGTGTCAGAACAAAAAATTATTACACATATTCAAGAATTTTGTATTAAATAAAGGACACACACAGCTTGGCTGATGATACATACAATTTAGCTGTGTGCTCAGTAAAAGTGGCAGTTTTTGTTGTCCATTTGCTTGTTTTTGGTGGGAGCAACATTCTGTAATATAATGATGATGATGATGATGATATAACAACAACTTCAGCACAGGAAGGACATGAACTTGCTGGAGCAGGTCCAGAGAAGGGATATAAAATGATCAGAGGGATGGAACACCTCTCCTCAGAGGAAAGGTTAAGGGAGTTGGGTTTGTTCACCCTGGAGAAAAGAAGACTCCAAGGAGACCTTATTGTGCCCTTTCAATACTTAGAGGGGACTTATAAGAAAGGTGGGGACAGACTTTTTAGCAGGGTATGTAGCGATAGGACAAGGGTAATGGTTTCAAGTTAAAATAGGGTAAATTTAGACAAGATATAAGGCAGATTTTTTTTACAATGAGAGTAGCGAAGCCCTGGAACAGGTTCCCAGAGAGCTAGTAGAAACCACTTTCTTGGAAACATTTAAGGTCAGATTGAATGAAGCTCTGAGAAACCTGATCTAGTGGAAGGTGTCCCTGCTTATGGTACAGGTGTTGAATTAAATGATTGTAAATGTCTCTTTCAACCTAAACCATTCTATGATTCTATGATAATAGCTTGAACTGGTACTGTCTAAAAAGAGATTGAAAATGTTGTGTTTTAATTCCACATGCAGAAGTATGGGGCAAAGAGGAAATGGGAGAGGAGGAAAACCTTTCCAATAAATGTAACCTTCAGTTGTTCTCTGTCCCTGCTTGCACTCTGCTGCTATGTAATAATGCTGTCCTTGGTGACAACCATCCACTAGATTGTTTAAATTGTTCTCAGCTTCTTCTTCTTTTTCCCTGTGCCATTTCTCTGGGGGGATTTCACTTTAAAATTGTTTACTCAAAACTCACATTTTCTCCTGATGTTGTGGTAGTTTCATTCTCAGCTGGTAGGCCTAAAATTGATCTTTCCAGAGTAGCAGCCTTTGCATTGAAGCTGCCATTCCAGTGTGAAGCCACTGCATTTTTCGTCAGTACCCAAAAGACAGGGGTAATGTTTGAAGTTTTTCAGCCTTCTGAAAAATGTCAGTGGGAAACTATTCATGGCCCCAAAATAACCATTCTTGTTTCTCCCCTCACTTAGTAGATCCTGCCTTGTCAACTAAACCCTGAAGCCCTCTTCCCTCTGCTTTGAAATCTGAAAGAACTTGTATATTATTCATTTACATGAGGAGCAGCAAACAATTTTTTTCTCAGCATCTCTGCATGACTGAAGTCCTGCATGACTTTCAGGTGAGGCAGCTTCTCAACACACAGAACATGTCCAAATACATGACCATTAAATTACCAAGCAGTTAACTGCCTCCAAAATTACTAGTTGTTTCCTTTTGCTCTTCCGGTGTACTCCTTCCCCTGTGATGTGTTGGTGCCTTGAGATTGTGTTCTCTTCTTACTGTAGTAGTTTGTGATGACCTTGACCTAAAGCACAGGATTCCTGCTGCTGCTTTCCTCTGTCCTTCCATCAAAGACACTGAGTTCACAAATATATAGCTGAGTCTTATATCTTTCCTCAGAATCAGTCACTTTCTCCTGATGTCTTCACTCTTCAGTCATCACTCCTGCTATCCTGGATCTTGATTGACTTAGAACTGTCTGCTGCTCAGTGACAAGTTCATCTCTTCCTCACTGCAGTCAGTTCTGAGATGCTCTCATCTGTCTTTCAGTGAGAAAAAGTTGGGTTCAAGGTCATGAAATGCTGGGATTTGAAAGGAATCCCATCTTTCAGCAGCAGGGGTGAAATGACATTGCTGGTGCCATGCCAATGAGGAACCTCAACCAGGGACTGCTAGCCTACAGCTCCAAATGATGTAGGTCTTGGATCTGTCAGCCAGGGATGCAGATGTGGGGTAATACAGGGAAACTAACATTTCTCTAATGACCACCCTTTGGTAGCTGTATCAAAACATTAGAACTTGTGAGCATGATTCAACTAGACTCCAAGGGCTCAGGTATCAAAGAACAAGTTTTGTCTCTCTTCTTTATGACACACTATGATTTGGTTTTGTGTCTGAATCCTAGCCTGTAGAGATGATCTTCAGCCTGGACTCCACATAGACGCGTGGGTGTGAGCACCTATATCCATCCTCGTGGTGTAACACAGGCAGAATATGCAAAAAGCCTGCAGCTCTCTCAAGAGACATTGAAGGAAACCGACTACCTGATTTCCCCCAGAGGAAAGATCTTTCTTTTTTCTCTTTTCAGTCAGAAGAGGCTGTTTACACAGAGTCTGGGGGGTTTTTTCAGCTTCTTTCAAAGAATATTTTTCACATCGTCTCACTCCAACTCCTCTTTCCAAATTTGAGGAAGAAGCTCAATACCTTCAAGAGCAAAATAGCTCCTAGAATCCTGAAATTGTCTTGCTAATGAGCATGCACAGAGTCTAGCACATGATATCACCAAATAAGAAATCTCAAAATAAATATTTCTTCATAAAGAATGTTTGGACAGCTTTGCAGCTGATTGATACATGTCATTGAATAAAACTGCATTTAATTTTTCACACACTGTTTTAATTTCAGTAGTTTATCAACTTGTGTTGATAATTTCTTTCTGCTCTAAGGATCTATTTAAAGACTGAACAAGTGAAGTTGCATATTGCCTTTGCCAGTATTTCTGTCAGCAGGCTTTTCTTTATCCTGTTCTTTCACATTGCTTGAGGCAGTCTGAGCACTTAAAGATGCCTAGCGCACATACTAGATCTTTGTTGTCAAGTGAATTCACTGAGGTGCCTTACGCTTTCCTAGCTACTGATACTGCAAAAGGTGACACATTCTAATGGGTACAGTAGAGAAATAAATGTTAAGGGTTACCACTTGGTGAAGCTGTTGACGAGGACATATCACTTGAATCTTGGAAGCTGATTTACTGACAGATACTCCCACAATTTGTGGGCAGAACTGTCACAGGCAGATCTAACTGAAGATTTCTTTTGAGAACACTGAAATTACATAACTTCCTTTCTTCTAGGTTATAAGTGTAACAAAGACTTCATGTCAGGTTTGCTAATCTTGGAAGTTAATTTTGTATCTTGTCTTTCATAAGAGGTAGCAATATCAGTCTCCCCAGATCTTTGCTAATTTGGAGCAATGGTGATCTTTGACACTTATATGCTAGGTACAGTATAAGGATGAGAAGACCCCAGTATATCTGGAAGGACCATACCTCAGCAACAGGTGAGGAAAGGTAGAGATTTTAAAAGTGAGGAGACATGGAAGACTGACTCCTCCAAACTGTGTACAAGATAAGGTGTTCAAACCTCCCTCACTTAAATTTTAAAGACTACCTAGAAAATATTTGTCTCAGACATTAGATCAATTGTGAGCTTGTACAAATTGTCCAAAGTGGAAAGTTGAATGCCACCTCTGGGTGATGATACTCCGCACAACAGTTTGTGAAAATATAACACCTATGTCACTACTGCTATGTGATTCATTAGGCAACCATATCAATGATGACAATGTCATCACAGCTCTTCTCAACTTCTCAGTTCTTATCTCTCATTCACCTAAAATTTCTTTGGGCTTTATAAAATATTGGGAAAAATTGTATTAGGTCCTTGATATTTTTGCACAAGAGAGGATCAAAATACGTAACTTTTGTTTGTTCTTATTTAATACTTATCATCCTACTGTGTGTCCATTGAAGAGTATAAGCCATGTTTCTTGTGCTATTTCCTGCCAGAAGATACTGGGTTTCTTTGGGGAAAAGATCATAACAGTATTAAGAAACTGATTTTTTTATTTGTGTGGAAAAACTGTTTCAATAGTTTCTCCACAGAGATTTCATATAGAGTCAGGGTAAAGACTAACGTAACAAAAACTGTAACTATGCTTTTTTCATACAGAGAAAGGAGTTCTCCTGAAAATGAAATGGAAGTTGGAACACTTCTTAAACATAAATTTATATAAAGTGGAAATCCATCTATTACATCTGTCTAAATTAAGCTTAACTGTAAAATTATTGCCTTGTGTTACAAATATTTTGAAATTACAGCCTAAATATTTAATTAGAAAAGGAAAACTTGTCATATCTGAAACAGTACATTAACATTTTCAGAAGCACTTAGAATCATAGAATCATAGAATCATAGAATAACCAGGTTGGAAGAGACCCACCGGATCATCGAGTCCAACCGTTCCTATCAAACACTAAACCATGCCCCTTAGCACCTCGTCCACCTGTGCCTTAAACACCTCCAGGGAAGGTGAATCAACCACCTCCCTGGGCAGCCTGTTCCAGTGCCCAATGACCCTTTCTGTGAAAAATTTTTCCTAATGTCCATCCTAAATATCCCCTCGTGGAGCTTGACCATTCCCTCTTGTCCTGTCCCCTGTCACTTGGAAGAAGAGGCCAGCTCCCTCCTCTCTACAACTTCCTTTCAGGTAGTTGTAGAGAGCAATGAGGTCTCCCCTAGCCTCCTCTTCTCCAGGCTAAACAACCCCAGCTCTCTCAGCCGCTCCTCATAAGGCCTGTTCTCCAGCCCCTTCACCAGCTTTGTTGCTCTTCTCTGGACTCGCTCCAGAGCCTCAACATCCTTCTTGTGGTGAGGGGCCCAGAACTGAACACAGTATTCAAGGAGCGGTCTCACCAGTGCCGAGTACAGAGGGAGAATAACCTCCCTGGACCTGCTGGTCACGCTGTTTCTGATACAAGCCAAGATCCCTCTCCTCCAGGCAGCTTTCTAGACAGACTTCTCCTAGTCTGTAGCACTGCATAGGGTTCTTGTGCCCCAAGTGCAGGACCTGGCATTTGGCCTTGTTAAACCTCATGCCGTTGGACTCTGCCCAGCGGTCCAGCCTGTTCAGATCCCTTTGCAGAGCCTCCCTACCCTCCAGCAGATCAACACTTCCACCCAGCTTAGTGTTGTCTGGAAATTTGCTAAGGTACTATTGTCCAAAACCCATTAGTTTTAAGAATTTCTTATGTAAAAAAAAAAAGAAATCTCAACAATTTAGCAGGGGGCATTGAAGTATTTCTGTCTTACTGCTGACAATTACTTACTGACATGGAAAAAAGTTTATGGAATATTAAAAAAAATTATGTATGATCTATAGATGAAGTTTGGATGAGTACAAAAGATAAAAATCCATCTGTACTGTTACTTGAATTCTGCAATCACTGTCTGAAGTTCAGAAACCCACTTGAAGTTGACTGAAAACTTTCCACTGATTGAGTGAAGCCGGATGGATACTTGTCACACTTTAGCCCCACTTGGCCAAATTCAGCAGATAAAACCATGCAACTGAACTTCCAAAATCCCTTCCCCCTGACTTCCCACAGGGAAGGGGGAGAGCGAGATGAGAGGAAAAGAACTTATGGGTTGGAAACATCTTTAATGAAATTATAACAACAACAACAACAGCAACAACAACAACAATAACAACAACAACAATAATAATAATAATGTAATAAAATATATACAAATACATGAGATTACACCCCCACCCCTCAATGACTACACACCACCACAAATGCTGCAGAGCACACATGAGGGAATGGGTCCATGGCTGCTAGGGAGCTGAACTCAGGCACTGGATTCAGGAATGCATGGATAAAGGATCGGGAACAACCAGACAGATGAGGTCCTCACTGGATGTTGGCCATCGTAGAACAGAGTGAGATCCATGTGTTCTCTCAAGTTTATACTGAGTAAGACATATATGGGATGGAAAATTCTGTCACTCAGTTTAGAGTCACCTGCCCTATTCTCCCTTCCTGATAGGTGCTCTTTTCCCTACAGCTTGAAGATGGGCTTGGCTAAGTATAAATACTGGCCTTTTTGCATACCAATGCCTTGTGTTATCACTTTAGAGAACAAACTGTCTCAAAACCATGCAGTTAGTTTTCAGAGAATGAAGTCACTTACAGTAACTGAGCTAGTCACAAAACTGACTCTAATTTACCTCAAACTGCAACACTATTAGACTACAGAAATAAGGAGGTTATGTTGAAAGTGGGAGCATTCTGAAAATTGTGATAAATCCTTTTTTTGTAGCTGAGAAACAGAAAATATCAGGAAAGGCCTGAAATAGAATTTAGGAGGCATCTTAGTGCCAACTTTGAAAAGGCTGAAATGTGATAGTATCCACAGATTCTATGTTCATTCATTTGCAGTGAGTTTGATTAGTCCTGTTAGAAGGAGCTGTTTAAGCAGCCTTCTGATGCTATGTAACTGTATCATCCCCATCACACACATGCTTTTCTTTGTTGCTTATTTTTAGAATAATTTCAGGCATTAACTGTCTTCAGTAGCTTTGTATCAATTTGCCATTTTAACCTACTGTTTCACATTCAAACTCCAGATTTTAATAGTGGGAATTAAACGCTGCTCCTGAAGAATTTCTGACTTTTAGTATGTTAGATATATATAGATTCATTTTTATGTCCAAATTGAGCCTTTGTCACTAGTCTTTAGAAAAGAAAGAAGAGAGCATTATAGGCTCAAATATTACTTAAAACAGTGGCTGGGAAAACACTTGAAAGTTTTTAATTAACTAGGCTTAAGCATCCTTCTGCTCTGGATCTAATGTAGATAAAGACGGTGTTGAGCTTGGAACAGATTTATGCCAGAAACCTTCCTTCAATTTCTGTTTGATTTCATTCCTAAACACTTCTCGTGAAGGAAAGTGAGTTGGAGCTAGGAATGTACAGTGATTCGATCATTGACAGGTATAAGGACTCTTTAAATACAATCTGCAATGTGTATTTCTACTGAGCTGAAAGGAAACTATGAGAAAACACACTGAACCACTGTACTGGCTCGGCCTCAGGTAGGGTTAATGTTCTTACTAGCAGCCCACAGGGTGTTCTGCTCTGTATTCATGACTAAAATGGTGCTGGTAAAACATCAGTGTTTTGGCTATTGCTGGGCAGTTCTTGTATAGTGTCAAGGGTTTCTCTGCTTTTCATGCTGCCACTCTCAGCAAGCAGTTCTGTGTTGGGAAGAGGCCAGCAGGAGACACAGCTGGGATGGATGACCCAGGCTGGACACGGGATATTCCATGTGACAGAACATTATAGTAAGCGGTAAAATTCGAGTGTTGCTCTTGCTGATGTAGTGATTACTTGGAGACTGGCTGGGTATCAGGGTCCCTGTTCCATTTGTGTATCCTCGGGGATTGCAGTTCTGTCTTCTCAGAGCATAGAAGACTGCGGTCTAGGAAAGATGTGTAGTGAACAGAACAGACTGGTTGGTGGCAGGGTCACAGGCTGATGTCTTCCCTCACCTCTGCTGCTTCTCAGCTGTCAGTTACCCACCTCTCTGCCACTCAGCAGCAGTGGCACATCAGGTTCTCAAAGTATTATAGAGAAGTCAAGCACTGACATCCTGCTGTTTTAGGTTTCTGGATTCAGTTATGTATAAATTACGTGTGTGATTACTTGGGGTGGTGGGGGGAGAGGGTGGAGAATACAAAACAAATGCCATAGGATTAATATTTGTCATCCACCAGAAAAATCTCTATGCTTCCGTTTTCACTGTGAAAAGCAGGAGAAATATTTCTCCTTCTTCACCTTCTTTACTCCAAGTAAAGCCAACAGATGCCACCATCAATGAGAATATCTTTATTGAAAACAGGGATATAACTTTGTTGACAGCATACTAAACTAGTAATAATTCTGTACAGAAATGTTAGTGTGAAATAGAAAAACAACTTCTTCTTCCCTTAGTAAGAATGACAACAATTATATTTGGAATGAATATGAACTTATATCTATGTGTTGCAAAATACTGTTTTCCTTGCCTCATACAAGAGGCTGCTGTGGTATGTTTTTTTCTTTTTTTCTTGCCATTTAGGACTTTTCTTTGTGTTTTATATTAATGACTGGTTTTGGTTCAAGTTGAAACACAGAACTGGGTGGGTAATGCTGTGTTGCTTTATGCTGCATATGACCTTGAAACTGTGAAACAGGGTCTCAGAGAAGCAGATGTTCAGGGAGGAGCATTACATGCCTTAACGAGAACTGCAGTCTTCCTTACACTCCTAATGGTTTTAGTTTTCCAATGATCAAGCATTATTGATTTTCCTTCCCTTCCTCCCTTTGAGTTGGGACTGTTTCCTGTGACTCGTGGTGAGCTAAATGCTAAGACATAGCACCAGCAGAAATCCTTCTTCCAGCTCAGACACAGGGAACCATTTGGATTTTTAAGGGCTTTACTGTCTCTATAGTTGCTTCTTCTGTTTTTCTTTGGTTTTGTTTTGGTTTGGTTTGGTTTGTTTTTCTTTTTGGTGAATATATATGTCTATAACAATGCAGTTGCCTGCCAGCTGCAGCAAAGCAAACTGAACGGTGTTGCTGTGCTTCCCAGGCTCAGAAACAGTGCTGGGACTGCTGTTGTATCACTCTACGTTATTCAATGTCAGGCACCCTTAGACTCATGCATGTTGGTAATTCCTTTGGTCGGCCTTTCTTCGTAGTCTCCATGGCAACTGTTTCTATTGCCATTAACATCTCTGGGGCCCAGCCTTGCTCACGCGTATGTCAGCTGCCTCTGTCCTAACACAGCAATTAATAGCTGTGGTGTCACCATATTTAGATACCTTGTGTTCTCTCTATTATTTGTCTCCGAGAAAAATGTTTTTATGGTGCCCCCAGCTAGTGATGGCTGTGTTGCTCCTTTCCACTGCTTCCTCCAGGGAGGTGTCCAGGGAATCTCAGTCTCTGCCGCCCATGCCACTCTGGATGCTGGTTGCAGGCTTCAGTCTTTGCACCAGCTGCCTGCCAGCTCTGCTCCTGCACTTTCCACAGATTTCACTGGAAATGAGCAATGCACCCTGGAGGGCCCAGGAGCACAGCCCCACTGGCACCAGTTTGAGTGATTAAGCCCAGCTCTACATTATAAATTTCCCTCCGATTATATGATTGTGGAGAGAAATGCAATTTTTAAATCCTTATATATAAGAATCCCTGAATAATATCCCATTCTGGCCACTGGAAGTACTGGAAGCACTTTCCCAACTCAATGACCTGTAAGAAGAAGTTTCTAAGAAGCGTTCTTCTGAAAAAATAAACACAACATTTTGAAATCCCTAATTCTATAATTTTTTGGTTTTTAAGAAAAAACTATGGGTCAGATTAAACATAGAAAAAATAAAACTTCTGCAAGATACCATGAGATAGTTACTAAGAAAATCCCAAATTCTAAACTAGTCTCTGCTGTTTGAACTTCAGTATGATAGTCTCTTGGTGTTAACGGCAGTCTCACTGGAAGATGGAGCATTGTTTGTTTTAAAGCAGAATCCAAAGTAGCCTGGAAGTTTCTTTTCTTCTTCTGTTTTTTTTTTTAAATAGCTTTAGTACATTAATTATAAATTTAAAATTTGCCTTGGTTATTTTAGACTGTCTGCTGTACTGCAAAGTATGCAGTGGTACACTACTTGAGAACTAAATTAAAATGCATGCTTTTGTGCAAAAATTATCACATCGTCTTTTTCATCCCTATGCTAAGCAGACAAGGAATTGTATCAGAGATTACTTTTTATTACCACTTCTTCCAATTTTAAGAAAAAACATAGTTTTTTTCTCTTTGGATTTTTCTTTCCTTTTTTTTTTCCTTTTGTCGCCTTAATATAGATGCTCAGAGCCAATGTTAAATCTTGAGAATGTATTTTAGGGAGCAAAGCACAGGGACCATAGCTCTGGTTGAGAAACCTGTTTGTATTACTACTTCTTCCCAAAGCCGTTCCTTGTACCATTGAGCATATGAATATCTGATGCTTTAAATTCTTAAGAAAATCATCCTAATAAAATCCCTTTTTATTTTTACCCACTCTGCAACAGTATTCATAGAAGGTGCTGTTGCTTTATGCTTTTTAGTAATCAAGACTGAAAATTGATAAACTCGTTTAGTGCTGAGGAGTAGATGGAAGGCGCAATGAGATCCCACAGGCCACAACTGCTGCTGCAGTAGCTCTGCTCCCCCTCCACCCCGCCCCTTCCTTCTCCTCAGATCCTCAATAAAAGCAAATGCAGTCTTTAGTCTGCAAGCGCTCTGAATACTGAATGCTGCAGTGTCGAGCCAAATGGTTGTTTAAAAAAAACCAAGAGGCACTGTCTCAAAGTCAAGCACATTGGAGAATTGTATTAGCATCAAATGAAACCGCCTATTGAAATAAAGGTACCTGCACTACAGGATAAGATAAATTTAAACAGAGTGTCAGTCTAGATGCAGCAGAGAAAAGACAGGTAGAAATAGCCAGGTCAGTGCTCTGTACAGGCCCAGCCTGACTCCTGCTGATCCTTGCTTAATGCCGTCTCTAAATGCTTCACTGGGACCACTCAATTGCTTCCCAAAGAACTGCCATTGCAGTGCACCGTCACTGAGGCTGTGCTTCACTGGCAGTCTGAAAGTGGTGTGTCTGGAGGATGGCTGCTTACAATCACAGCCTTTGAGGCCAGAAATTTGTCTTCACATCCAAACTAAGTTGTATGCTGCATCTCCAGTGGCAGAAGTCTCTGGACCTGTCCTGGCCTGGGCTGGCAGCATGTCAGCAGGTCTGCTTGTTTGAGCAGGGCAGACCCATGCAAGGAAAGGTCCTAAGCATTGATCAGTGTGGTATTACCTCCCAACACTGTCAGTGCGTCAGTGTAGACACCGCCTCAAAGTGCACTGAAGTATATGACAGATGTGACAATCAAAGACAGTTCTTGAACTAAAAACACTGTCAATAACTGACATGCATGCTGTCTAGCATTATGTGTCAGAGCAAGTGATATGGGGCTTTATCTTCCTTGCAAGGCAAGTAACAAGCTCCTATACCCACTCTCAGCCTTTGCATGTGTGTTCTTAACTCCTGGAAAATGGTTTCTCTCCATGTGATTCCCCTAATTTTTTGAAGTGCTACTTTAATTTTAGGCCTTTTGCTCTTCTTCCCAGAAAAATCTATTGGTTTATTAAGAATTAGAAAGTATTAGGAATATTTGTTATGTGTTTTTTTTCTTAAAAAAGGAAAGATTCCAGTGAAAACACTGAATGCCTTAACTTAGAGACTTATTCATTTGTGCGTAGGAATATTGTTTCATTCCCTGGCCAGACATGAAAGATCACATATATATGTTGTGGTATATGTGGACTCATTTGGCAGTGTTTGTATCAAATTCAGACTTTCCCCTGCATTACAGTGTGATTGGATCCAGTGTTGCAGTTCATTGCTTGTCTGTATTTACAGATTAAATTACAACAAATGCCTGGTGATGAAATGACTGACAGTTACGGATATGATTCACTTGGCACTGATTGAAGCAAAAAGTAATAGAAAAAATTGGCTAGGGATGTTTATCACTAATACAGCTTGCACAATGTGGTCAAAAGAAGTGCACTGCATTCACAGTTAGCATGGGGTTGACTTAACAGCATGACACCTGGCTGATTTGCAATTCATGTTTTCAGTCTGCTTTTCGTTACAGGACTGCATACATACTTAGCATGAGAGCACTGCAAAGATTATTTTTGTTAAGGAAGATGATGTTATAGCTTCCTTGTGAACAAAGCAGCAACTAGAGTCAATGGATCCACGGTTGCAGATATCTGTAGCATGCAGCTACTTTGGGAAGTATTTATGCTAATCTCTGATTTCCAACTGAATCAGTGTTTCTGTTGGTGGCTGGCTAATATGCAGCAGAAGGGCTCGTAACACAAAACATTTATGTCAACATATGAACTTGTCATTTCCCCTGAAGATTTTTTTTAAATGTATGTAATAAGCTACGTGAAGACAAATGATGAGTTCTGCTGTCAAAATGCCTTTTTGTCAAAAAAGAGGAAATATATCATGTTTGGTGAGGAAAAAATTGTAAAACATTTTCAAGGAAAAATAGTAATGTGAAATTTAGTGGGGAAAGAAAAAAAGCTAAGAAAAGTCCTGTAGTGTTGGACTTTTCCCATTTCTAAACAGTAATTCTGAAGATAAGAGGGTAAGCAGGTGTGATATATCAGAAATCAGATGCGCCTGAACGTACACTTCTAAAATCTTTCTCTGCTAAGGCTGAACTTCCTGTGTTTTTTTGTGGTCCTAAATGCTGTCTTGCATGAATAAGGTATTCATATCTCTCAAAATGCAGAAAGATCATACAGAAAGCTCATTCTCAAAATCACTTCATGCATTTTTTTTTAATAGAAGCATTCCACAAACTGTATCCAGTGTTAAAGATATTGAACTGATCCAATTTCACATGCTCCAAAAGTGTGCAGAAATAAAGTCTTGGATAGTGCTGTGTTAGCATTGTCTCCAGTGACTAGGCACTAAGTTTAGTTTCTCAGGCAAGTGAAATCCAGCAGGTACTGCATCTTGCATCATACATAATTTAGTTTCTAATTTAGTCTGGATTTAGCGATCATTTCACATGCTGTTTGTTTCACCTTTTTATTATCAGATATCTTGTTTAAGGCAGAACATCTTATTTCCTGCTGACACCAAGGCCTTTGTGTTTTCTTGCAACCTTCTGTATTCTGTGTCTCACCTTCTATTTTAAATTATTGTGATTACAAAGCACAACCAAATTACAGCAGCAGGAATGTAATTAAAAATAACAGCCATAGCAGATGTATTGAAAATTCAGTCTTTCCCTATAGCAGTTAATGATATATCTTGTGCTAATCTGAATGCAAAACACGCTTCTTTAAAGGCTTTTTCCAATATGAAAGGGAATGAAAACCCATTAATAACCATATTCTACTGCAAGGTTTTGAAAAATGAAGGCAGGCCTCCCCGCTCCTGTCTCCTGGAAATTGCATCCCTGATGTCTGGGAATCTGTAAAACGCAGATGATTTATACCACCAACAGTCTCCAGGTCCCAGAGAAACAGCAATGGAAAGCTTCATGAGAAAATCTCTAAGGGTTCAGACATAATCATCTACCGTGGAATAACTGGACAGAAGGATATTTACTGTGCCATGTTTCTCAGATTGTGGTAAATAGAAAGATCAGGAATGAAAGGAAAGAAATTATGAGTGAAAAAGGAAAGAAGGAAAGGCTGTCAATTCAACGTGAACTATCTAATTCTCTTCAAAATCCCTAGCTGAAGAAGACCGCAGTTGCAGAGACAGTATTAGCCCAGTTATTTTGAAATCCTTGAGGTTGATAAAGAGAAGTCCTGAAATGCTTCAAGGAGTTGAGAATGAGAGCTAAATTATTTAAAAAGTTTTGATATTTTTCCTTCAAAAAATGCTTTCATTTTCACTTGAAACTGAAAGTTTCTGCAGGGATGAATGGATTTCAGTCGACATGTACAAGAAATAAGTGCCTTGATGAAATGTAATATTTTGACATTTTTATTCTTAAAGATTTTTTAATTTTTACCATCATATTAAAAATCTGGTTTTGAATGAAACAAAACAATAACTTAAAATAACCAGAAATGTTTGTTTTGAAAATGTGCTTTCTGAGTGGACAGAAAACATGTAGATGATTCTATGCTACTACAATTTTCCCTGTAGCTAGATGGGGAAAAAAATGAAAGTAGAAACAAACAATTGAGATAAAGCACACTGCTAGTATTACGTCCTTTCTGGGGACACTACTAGGTCATTTACTTTTGTTTTGAATGTTGCTTGGAAGTGGAGTATACTGATTCATGCCATCAGTGGAATTTTTGGTTCATGGGTAAGGATTTATGGGAAGCTACTAAGAGCATCTTCAGCTTGCTTTTAGTCTGTCATCCATTAAGGGTAGACAGAGCTATTCATTTTGGCAGTCACTTATACAGGATATAAAAATCTAACATATGGGAATGGTGGCTTGACACATCTGCTTTTCACTAGGCTAAAGGACAGTGTGCATAAAGACAAAATTTGGGCTCCTTCTATATGGGTACAGCATGCTGTGGAGGTTTTGTTGTTTGCTCAATAGGCAATGTTGAGCTGAGATCCTTTAGTTCGGCAAGGCATGAGTTGTCTTAATTACATCGGGCTGTTCAATATAGCTTGTAAACCTGCAAAATAAATGCCCAAGCAAAAATTAACTTTCTTGGTAATCTAGATCTTTTGTAAAAGCAAAACCTTCTGCCATTATGAGGTGAACTTTCATTGAGGGGCTCAAGCTGGAAACTCTAAACCTGAAAATGTCCATGCTTATGCTTTCCATGTCACTTCCATAAATTAACTCTTATATACAGCACAGTCTTAAAGCTCTGTCTTACCAATTGTGATTATAGTAAAATTATGTCACTAATCACCATGGCTCATCTGCTGCTCTCAGTGTGCTCACTGTATTTTGCCTTTCTGTGGAGAAAGTCTTTAGGGGGCAGGTTGGGGTGCTTGAATTTCAGGGGAAGTAGGAAGGTTGGATGGGAAAGCTGAGCCACACTAGCCATGTGGATTTAGAGAGGGCTGTATTGGGTGAGGGGTGGCCTCCGGTGTAACTCATAACAATCTAAGAAAGAGACAAAACAGGGGAGTGTAAGTGAAGGGTAGTTCAAAGAGACTAATAGTATTGCATCATAAGTACTTCTCTTTGTACAGCCACATCTGCCAGCACTGATAACCTTGTCACTTCACTAATGTCTCCCTTCCCTGCCTACCATTCAGTGTTACCGTCATGCACAGCAGTGTCTCTCTTGGGTGGAGGCAACAGAAACAGACTGAAACAGTAGATCGTTCCCTTCCCATTTTTATCTCCCACAGCACATATACTTTAATCTCACAAACTGATCATACAAAGCTGAAACAAGACTCCAAAGTAACCCCAGTGCAGTTTCTTCCCCACCGCTAAAACCTGGATGTTTGGCCATTTTTGCATTGTCTGTGATGAATCAGGAACTTGTGAAAGCTGTAAATTTTCCCACAGAGCATTTTGTGGATCCATGTAGAGGGGAGGAGAAACAACTGTGCAGTGATGCTAGTCTGGTTGCATCACCTGGTTTGTCTGTATTGCTGGTTTGTCTGTACTGCTGGTACTGCCACTCCCACCACAGTGCCTAGTGCTCTACCTGCTCCTGTTCTAAAGGAGGTCAGAAATCAATCTCACAACTCTTTCCTTCTCCAAAAACCCATCTATTAGTGAAATCTTGCCTAATTCTTTCAGCTGTAGATGACCAGAGTTCAACTTCCTCCTCACACTAGGTTTATTTACATCACTTCAGCAGCTCATGTTTCTCACCTGCAAAGAAGTGGATACACATGAAAACGCTTCATAGACTTTGGGGTAGATAAAACTCCTGAAATTCCACGTGTAGGATGCAGCTTGACCCCACCTGTGTTGCTGTACTCAAGAATGTTATGCTCTTTCACTGGATTTTTAGCAACGTGATCTGCTGTCCGCTTCAGCACCTTTTAGAATCATAGAATCATTAGGTTGGAAAAGACCTTAGAGATAACCAATTCCAACTGAACCTGTCCACTACTAAATCCCATCCCTAAGCACTTAATCTACCTGACATTTACATACTTATCATAGAATCATAGAATCACCAGGTTGGAAAAGACCCACCAGATCATCGAGTCCAACCATTCCTATCAAACACTAAACCATGCCCCTCAGCTCCTCGTCCACCAGTCCCATAAACACCTCCAGGGATGGCGAATCAACCATCTCCCTGAGGAGCCTGTGCCAGTGCCCAATGACACCTTCTGTGAAAAATTTTTTCCTCATGTTCAGCCTGAACAGCCCCTGGTGGAGTCTGAGGCCATTCCCTCTCGTTCCGTTCCCTGTCACTTGGGAGAAGAGGCCAGCTCCCTCCTCTTCACAACCTCCTTTCAGGTAGTTGTAGAGAGCAATGAGGTCTCCCCTCAGCCTCCTCTTCTCCAGGATAAACAACCCCAGCTCTCTCAGCCGCTCCTCATAAGGCCTGTTCTCCAGCCCCCTCACCAGCTTTGTTGCTCTTCTCTGGACTCGCTCCAGAGCCTCAACATCCTTCTTGTGATGAGGGGCCCAGAACTGAACACAGTATTCGAGGAGCGGTCTCACCAGTGCTGAGTACAGAGGGAGAATAACCTCCCTGGACCTGCTGGTCACACCATTTCTGATACAAGCCAAGATGCCATTGGCCTTCTTGGCCACCTGGGCACACTGCTGGCTCATATTCAGTCATTGTCAACCAACACCCCCAGGTCCCTCTCCTCCAGGCAGCTTTCTAGACAGACTTCTCCTAGTCTGTAGCACTGCACAGGGTTGTTGTGTCCCACGTGCAGGACCCGGCACTTGGTCTTCTTAAATCTCATGCCATTGGTCTCAGCCCAGTGGTCCAGCCTGTTCAGATCCCTTTGCAGAGCCTCCCTACCCTCCAGCAGATCCACACTTGCACCCAGCTTAGTGTCATCCGCAAACATGCTAAGGGTGCCCTAAATGCTTTCATCCAGTTCATTGATAAAGACATTGAACAGGGCTGGACCCAGCACTGAGCCCTGGGGGCACCACTTGTCACTGGCCTCCAGCTGGAGTTAACTCCATTTCCCACCACTTTCTGAGCCCGGCCATCCAACCAGTTTTCCACCCAGGAGAGTGTGCCCCTGTCCAGGCCAGCGGCTGACAGTTTCCGAAGCAGAATGCTGTGAGAAACTGTGTCAAAGGCTTTACTGAAGTCAAGAAGATACATCCACAGCCTTTCCCTTGTCCAGCAGGTGGGTCACTTTGTCATAGAAGGTGATCAGGTTAGATTAGCAAGACCTGCCTTTTGTGAACCCATGTTGACTGGGTCTGATCACCTGATTCTCTTGCACGTGCTTCATGATAGCACTCAAGATCACCTGTTCCATGACTTTCCCTGGCACTGAGGTCAGATTGACAGGCCTGTAGTTCCCTGGTTCCTCCCTATGACTCTTTCTGTAGATGGGAAGGGATACTTGAAGGAATAGTGACTCACCCACCTCCCTGGGCAGCCTGTTCCAGTGCTTGATGTGAAGAAATTTTTCCTAATGTCCAATCAAACCTCCCCTGAAGCAGCTTGATGACGCCTGTCCTATCACCTGTCACTTGGGAGAAGACACCAGCACCCTCCTCTCTACAACCTCTTTTCAGGTAGCTTTAGAGAACAATAAGGTCTCCTCTTAGCCTCCTCTTCTCCAGGCTAAACAACCCCAGTTCCCTCAGCCACTTCTTGTAAGACTTGTTCCCCAGCCCCTTCACCAGTTTCGTTGCTCTTCTCTGGACACGCTCCAGGACCTCAATGTCTTTCTTACAGTGAAGGCCCAAAACTGAACACAGTACTTGAGCTACGGCATCATCAGTGCAGACTACAAGGGCAGTATCACTTCTGTGGTCCTGTTGGTCCTGCTGTATTTCTGATACAAGCCAAGATGCTATTGGCTGTTTTAGCTTCCTGAGCACACTGCTGGCTCATGTTCAGTTGGCTGTTGACCAACACCAACCAACCAACATTCAATCCCCTCATCCACGTTATTGATAAAGATATCAAACAGGTCTGAACCCAGCAACAAGCCCTGGGAAACACCACTTCTGTCTGGCATCCAGCTGGATTTAACTCTATTTACCACTACCCTTTAGGCCCAGCCATCCAGCCAGTTTTTTACCCAGCTGTTTTTTACCCAGCTGATTTTTAGCCACGGTCCAGGCCAGTCATAGCCAGTTTCTTAAGCAGGATACTGTGAGAAACGGTGTCAAAGGCTTTACTAAAGTCTAGTAACACTACAGTCACATCTTTCCCCTCATCTATCAAGTGAGTCACCTTGTCATAGAAGGCAATCAGGTTAAACATAGGTTAATATGCCTCCTTCAAGACATTGCTTCATCTCAGAGGTTGCAGAGAACTCCACAGCTGGGAGTATCTTCTCAGTTCATCTGAAAAGCCACATAAAAGAACTGAACAAGCAACTAAATCTTCCATCAAGGCAGGTGGAAAGCCTTGCCTGTGGGAATAAACTCAGTCAGAGAAAACTCCAGATCACCTCCCATGTGCCTCTGCCTCCCAGCAACTTATCAAGTGACTGGGGCAGACTGGTAGAGAGAGGTTGTCTGTATCAGAGCCTGAACAGCAGCCAGAGGAAGTCTTGTGTGAAAACAGCAATCATGGGGCTTGGTATGGGTGTTATCAGTAGAGCCCTGGCAGCACAGTACTCGGCACAGTATGTAGAGCTGGCAGTGCCTGTGGAAGTATAACAGCAGTCACTGAGCTGAAGGCATAATCATGCTGCCTTCAGGAAGCACATCTGGCAGCAGCTGTGCAGGCACAGGCTTGTTCAGTGTCAGGTGCTTACTCCTGCAGACTGCTCCTGGGCCTCAGCAGAGCTTGTTGGTCAAGCAGCTTCAGATGAGAGCCCGCTAAACTGGTGGACAATGCTGAGTAAAAAGGGAGGCATCACCTCCACAGTATTTTGTTTGCCATGCTGGCAGCTCCTCCAAACTTCAGCAAATTCCTTGATCTTAGATAGAAATATTTTCTAAATGTTTGTGTTTTTTTATGGAAGAAGGAAAAGACGGAGAATTGAAGAAGAGAAATAAAATATTTTCAAAAAAGTAGGAGTGATCAAATAACATTTCATCTGCCTAACTTTTTAAATGTGTCTGGCCTGTCTCTCCTAAGTAAATGTCTATGGTTATATATATGCACAATGGCTTGCTAGAAATAGTATAATTTATTCCTCATCCTCACAGAGATATCCAAAATGGCCTTTTTGTTTCTCTTCTGAAGTTTGCATCTCTAAGTGCTTAAGAAAAATTTTATTCTACAGAACCAGAGTGATTTTAATCAGCCTTAGTTGTGTTGTGTGGTGATAAACCAGTTACCTGCTGAAGTTTTGCTAAATCAGAAACCTAAACAAACAAAAATAAGTTCTCTTGGAAGTAGCAAATGGAACATTTTTTCTCCACTAGGAGAAAATTAAAGGATATCTGGTGTATCTGGGAGCAGTACAGTGAATTAAAGCTGATTTATCATGGGTTTCTACATTGTGATTAGTTGATGCTACTTGTGGTTAGGAGACCAGAAAGATTCAAGCTCCACTTGAAGCATTTCTTGTGTCTGAAGATTTTGAATCATGGGTACAAGCTGCTCCTTCATTCATGTCTCCCTGTGAAGAGGTGCTGATTCTTGCACCAGTGTGGTAGAAGGTGCATATTGTGCCTGAAATAACCTCTGGATGCATGCCTGTGAAAAAACAAAGAGGAAGAGTGAATCAGTCCACTGAATTCTAATGCAAAGAACCACAGACATGGTGGGCAAATTTGAAAACCATCTCCCTGCTAAAAATAATGTTCTTCTTCTTCTGGTCCTAGCAAGGCACAGCAGATGTCAGCCATGTTGCTCCACTGGCCAGGAAAATGTGCAATTGCTAAGCAGTTATGTGCCTTTCATGGGACAGAGTTCTCCATGTCCTGTAAAAAAAAGGTTTGTATTTGGTATTCAAAGGCTAGCAAGTGAAAATCTGTCTTGTGTTGTTGAATAACAAACACAACCTTCCTCTCAGGAGCTGTAAGGTTAAACCAAAATCAGTGCATGGGTGTTTTATTCTTTTGCAGTGTGGTGTCTGCTGTCAAATTACCTGCACTTGGCCAAATTCAGACTTCATTCAAAGACCATTGGAGCTGATAGCAGGCTTTTCTTTGGTTTTGGTCTGCCTTAGACAAAGACCTTGCAAAGGAAAGATAAGAAGTTTAAGAGCTAAAGCTGGGAAGTTATGCAGTAGACGAGACACCAGGTGTATACGAGATTATTTTTTCCCTGTGACTCACAGTAATTTACTGTAGTCATGTTCCTTTGTGTTTATTTTATTGATATGTAAAACTAAAGTAATTGTAGGTAACAACAAACATTTGCTTCTGCAACAGCAACAGCTAATAAAATTTGATGGCATTTTATTAAGAATTCAGTCAGTGAGATAGTTTTGATTTGTTGATAATGTGTGATAATTACTATTTGATAATGTGAAATGCATTATCTGAAATGAAAGCTGCAGTATCTTACAGTTTCAGGAATACTGTTGCATTTAATTTTAGCAGGTTTGGGGGGGGGTTCTGTCTTTTGTAGTGCCTTTTTTTTCTGCTTATATTGACAAAATCTGTTATATGGATGCCAGGAAAGGGATCTTGCTTCAATATATGTCAGTAGAAGAGTACATGCTTGAATGTGTAGTGAGTGCATTGCAATATATTTATGAATGGTTAGTGCCTTGGGACCTTATTGTGGGATCCTGTGTGCCAAGAGATTGAAAATTCTTTATTGGTCATTCAGAAGGCAAGGTTTTAGTTCATAAAATAACCGAGTTTATTCGTTATGCAGAAGCATTGGAACTAAGAGGATGAAAAATGTGAAGCTATGTCAATGAGCTCTGTCTTTAGTTCTCCTTTATCATAGCATTTGAGTGCTTGTGTAGAATATGCTTGCTTTGATCGCAACAGTCTGAAATAGCAGTTCATACAGATTTTTCTAAAGTGTAGTAACTGATCACATTGTTCAATAAGAGACACAGCATCCCATCTTGGCTGTGAGATAAGCAGATCACAGAATCACAGAATCACTAGTTTAGAAAAGACCCACAAGGTCATAGAGTCCTACCATTCCTATCAAATAGTAATTAGTTAAACTGAAACCCTACATCTGCCCAAATACAAGTATCTTGACTTGCAAAATGTGCAGAAACTCCCTACTGGGAAATTAGTTTTGTGAAAGCAGAACACGTGAGAGCAAATCTCTGTACCAAATTGCCCAGTCATCATACTAAGAAGAGAGCCCATCCTGTCACACTTTCTCATACTAGGCACTGTCTGCAATTTTTATACATCCTTGGAGGCAGATGTCTTATGAAATCATTCATTTATTAAGGGAAACACATGGTTTTCTGTGCACACCTAGAATTTTACCATTTAAGCATTTTCCACTTAAGTGTCTTTTCCAGTGCAGAAATGCAAGATATGCTTTTCTAGCTGAAAGAAAATATATTCTTTGTTTCTGCTAATGCATTATGAGAAAAAAGCTTTGAAGATAATCTGGGCAAGCAGCTCGCATTGGAGTTAAAAGGGAGACCTCCAGATTAATTCAGCCAGTTAATTTGACTGAAAAACAGAGGTGCCTTGCTTCCCTTGTCATTTTAGTAAACTTAAGTTTTCTGTCTGGGGTTTTTAAAGCTGGGTTACTTGCAGCAATTGCAGCAATTTTGCTCCCATTGCCTGTGGAAATAGAAGTTCTGTAAAAAAAGTGAGCTGAATTTGTTTTCAAATTATTTGTAAAGAGCTAGTGCAGGAGCAAGTTTGTGCGAGCCTCTTATGGGTTTCTACAGTCTTTTGCATTCAAAACTACCTAAAGCTGGCATGGCTGTAGGTTGCCTGAAGTAATCTAAACTTTACAGGTATGTGTGATCAGTGGTACAGACATGCCAAACCTCCAAACACCCACACTCACAGACATGTACACAAACACACACATGTGCATGCACACGCACACACTTCTGAGGTACTTTTAAATTATTTTGTCTCTGTGGATATCCCATAGTCTGGAAGAGCTCATAGGATCCCCTGAGCCAAACATGGAGTCATCTCTGACTCCAGGATGTACTAATCGCAAAACATAATCAATGATGGGAAGGAATGTGTCCTATGTGGAGGAGGCAAATAGCTTCCGAGCTGGAACTGGTGAAATATCTGTTCTCCCCCACCTTAAGATCTCATTTCCAGAAGGTACCTGCTTGAGACAGTCACATTTGAGACTAGCTCAGTGAAGGCTCAGGGATAACTCAGACCGACAAACTGATATTTCATGCCAGGTTAAACTTGGACAGTATATATCAGCAAAATTTTGACACAGCATTAGTAATTGCTCTTCGACATTTATTGCAGGCTTCTAAACAAATGAAAAATTATTCTAAGCCCTGTAAAAAACTTTTACTGTTAGAAATAGCTTGCCCCACCAACATTAAGGTATTTTTTAGCTGGTATATGCTGCTGTATCTCTTCAGATACTAGTTAAGGCCCATTGTTCCTCCTCAGCAGCCACACAGCTCATAGGAGAAGAAAAGGCATAAGGTTCTGCCAGGATGGTGCTGACAATCAAGTCAGTATCATGTAATCTGGTTTGGCTTGTTTCCCTCTGTGCAGCAATAACTTACTATGACAGTTTGTCAAGTTACCTTTTCATTTGTGTAAAAGGGACCAGCTGTTGGTTTATTTCTCAGAAGGAGCCCATAATGGAATTGCTGAAATATTTAAGGCATAATTGCACAAAATGCTTTTTCAGGCCTTAATATTGATGTGTGTCTGCCACTGAAAATTCCAAGATGTTTCCCAACTCAAAAGTGGGATAAAGATTTGTAAGGTTTAGGAAGGCATTTTTTGAAACAGCTCCGTTTCTGTTTAGATTCTGCTCCAGTGACAGAAATTCTATGGATTCTCATGTCTAATAGTAATACTAGCCATTGTCCATTTTCTTCTGGCTGTGAAATTCTCTGCATCTCATCTGTACTTTCCATGACTGCTCCAAGCTATGAGATTTTTTCAGACTTACTTGGCATATAATCACTTAAATGCCATGCTGTTTTCCCCATGCTTTTTAAATTAAAATAAGAGTAAAGTAAACTAGAAATAAACAAGCCCTTTTCTTGCTATTAGAGGGTGAAATATTGTGTGGTAAATGAGAATACTAAATTAGCGAGAAAACTCATTTCTCGAAATGCAATGTGTGGACTCATGCCTATGATAAAGCCATTTATTGCTCAAACACCTTTTTGTTGAAGGAAAGTCATGTTATACAGCAATCTGTGTGCCACTGAAATCTATTTCTGGGAGTAGTGGCATGTGTATCACTATGTGTATTGCACCATCAGTGTTTTGGGTCGCTTTATATGGTTCTGTGCCTTTCTGATGGAAAAAAAAACCCTGATAAAATATGCCAGCATGCCAAATTGAATTGTGTTCTGCATGTGACCCCCGAAGGAAAGAAGGTCATGGGGCCATTCATGCTTCATTTCTGCACCTTCTAATGAGATCCTGAAAGGGCTGGGGAGGAGGAAAAGACCATTTGTCAGTTTGAAAACAAAAGAAGAAGCAGCAGAAACAGAATCTGAATGCAAATGAGAAATTTTTCCACTTGGGACAGGATCATTTCCATATTAACTGTTTTTTTCTATATTTGTCCAAACGCATTTCCTTCTGCTGTTTTGTATTCTGAATCATTGTCAAATGATGACAATGAGTCAAATTCGCATGTTTTCGAAAGAAATACTAAGGATGAACCTACACAGATCAATTATGTTGCACTGCATTTTAACGGTTATATCTTTAAACAAAGATGAAATCCACCAGACTTCATGACCTGTACTCAGTGTGTGCTTTGTATCTTACTTTGTCATTGGTGGGAAGAAAATATAAAAGTAGTTATATAAATCCCTTTTATGACACTGAAATTGTGCACAGTACCTTTCAGGAATGTAGATAATACACATTATTTTTACAAAATACTTAGAGAACAAGGGAATCTAAACATGTTGATACAGTTCCAGCTCCCTTGCAAACAAGGTGCCTGTGCAACTTTCTGAACTGCTCTGAGGAGTTTGTGAGCACTGCTGATTGTGTCAGGTCTCTCCTTGGTTGATGCCAAGTGAAAATATTTTATCATTAGAAAAACGCGTAGGAGGAATGAATGTGGCAGGCAGTGGAGCAGTGGAACAGGCTCTCCAGGGGAGCGGTCATGATACGAAGCCTGAAAACATTCAAGAAGCATTTGGACAATGCTCCCAGACACCTGGTGTGAATTTTTGGATTGTCCTGTGCAGGGATAGGAGTTGGACTAGATAATCATTGTGGGACCCCTCCAACTCAGGTCATTCTATGATTCCATGACCTAGGGCAGCAAGTAAAGATCATCTTCATTAATGTGTTGGCAATGAAGCTGGGTATATCTTCAGCAAGTTTACAGATGATACTGACCGTGGAGTAGTTGCCATTTTTGTACTGCTCTTCAGAGGACCTCGACAGGCTGGAGAAATGGACCAGAAGGAACCTCATTAAGTTCAGCAAAGGGAAATGCCACTTCTTGCACCTGGGAAGGAACAACCCCAGGCACCAGTATATACTGGAGGCCACCCAGCTAGAAAGCAGCTTTGCACAAAAGAACCACAGCATCCTGGTGGACACCAAGGTAACCATCAGTCAGCAATGCACCCTTGCAGCCAGAAAGGCCAACAGCCTCCTCTATTACACTGGTCAGAGGAAGTGATCTTTCCTCTTTGCTCATCTCTGCTGGTGCCACATCCGGTGTGTTGTGTCCTGTTCTGGGTTTCTCAGCACAGAACAGATGTGGAATAACTGGAGCATGCTCAGTGATTGCTATGAAGATGATTAAGGAACTGGAGTACCTTTCACATTAGAACACCCTGAGAGAGCTGGGCCTTTCAGATTGGAGAAGAGAAAACTAAGGGGGTAATCATCCATGTGTACCTGATTGGAAGCAAGTAAAGAAATTGGAGTCAAACGCTCCTCCATGATGTCCAGCAACAGAATGAGAGGAAATAAGTACAAATTAAAGTATAAGAAAATCTATTTAAGCAGAACAAAAAAAAATTCGTTGTGAGGGTGGTTAAACACTGGAATAGATTTCCTAGAGAGGCTGTGGACTCTCCATCATCTTCCAACACTCCTGGAAGACTGGGGAAGTTCCACTGGACTGGAGGCTGATGCTGTGCCCATCTACAGAAAGAGTCATAGGGAGGAACCAGGGAACTACAGGCCTGTCAATCTGACCTCAGTGCCAGGGAAAGTCATGGAACAGATGATCTTGAGTGCTATCATGAAGCACGTGCAAGAGAATCAGGTGATCAGACCCAGCCAACATGGGTTCACAAAAGGCAGGTCTTGCTAATCTAACCTGATCACCTTCTATGACAAAGTGACCCACCTGCTGGACAAGGGAAAGGCTGTGGATGTATCTTCTTGACTTCAGTAAAGCCTTTGACACAGTTTCTCACAGCATTCTGCTTCGGAAACTGTCAGCCTCTGGCCTGGACAGGTGCACACTCTCCTGGGTGGAAAACTGGTTGGATGGCCGGGCCCAGAGAGTGGTGGGAAATGGCATTAACTCCAGCTGGAGGCCAGTTACAAGTGGTGCCCCCAGGGCTCAGTGCTGGGTCCAGCCCTGTTCAATGTCTTTATCAATGGATCAATCAAAAAGACATTTATCAATGTCTTTATCAACTGGATGAAAGCATTTAGGGCACCCTTAGCATGTTTGCGGATGACACTAAGCTGGGTGCAAGTGTCGATCTGCTGGAGGGTAGGGAGGCTCTGCAAAGGGATCTGAACAGGCTGGACCACTGGGCTGAGACCAATGGCATGAGGTTTAAGAAGACCAAGTGCCGGGTCCTGCACGTGGGGCACAACAACCCTGTGCAGTGCTACAGACTAGGAGAAGTCTGTCTAGAAAGCTGCCTGGAGGAGAGGGACCTGGGGGTGTTGGTTGACAGCGACTGAACATGAGCCAGCAGTGTGCCCAGGTGGCCAAGAAGGCCAATGGCATCTTGGCTTGTATCAGAAATGGTGTGACCAGCAGGTCCAGGGAGGTTATCCTCCCTCTGTACTAGGCACTGGTGAGACCGCTCCTTGAATCCTGTGTTCAGTTCTGGGGCCCTCACCACAAGAAGCATGTTGAGGCTCCAAAGCGAGTCCAGAGAAGGGCAATGAAGCTGGTGAAGGGGCTGGAGAACAGGCCTTATGAGGAACGGCTGAGAGAGCTGGGGTTGTTTAGACTAGAGAAGAGGAGGCTGAGGGGAGACCTCATTGCTGTCTACAACTACCTGAAAGGAAGTTGTAGAGAGGAGGGAGCTGGCCTCTTCTCCCAAGTGACAGGGGACAGGACAAGAGGGAATGGCCTCAAGCTCTGCCAGGGGAGGTTTAGGCTGAACATTAGGAAAAGATTTTCACAGAAAGTGTCATTGGGCACTGGCAGAGGCTGCCCAGGGAGGTGGTTGAGTCACCTTCCCTGGAGGTGTTTAAAGCACGGGTGGACAAGGTGCCAAGGGGCATGGTGTAGTGTTTGATAGGAATGGTTGGACTCGATGATCCGGTGGGTCTCTTCCAACCTGGTTATTCTATGATTCTATGATTCTCAGAGATATTCAGACCCTGACTGTATGTGGTCCTGGGCAGCCTGCTCTATCTGGCCAGTGTCTATGTATGGCTTTGTCTAGATGATCAAGATGATGAAAGGTGCCTTTCAAGCCCAGCAATTCCATGCGGTTCTGTGTTCCGTTCAAATCACCTTTTGGGAGTCCTGAGGTCTGGCTTATGAACTGGTTAAATAGTAAATGCTGATTAATTCATCCCTTGTTAAAAACTGTTTTCTTTCTATTCCAATTTTAAGTTCAGCCCTTCGTCCCCAAAGCAGGTGGAGGAGAGATCAGACCTCGTTAGACTGGCATTCAGTAGTATGACCCAGACCTACCCTGCCCTCAGAAATCAGAAGTGGAGTTAAAAGCAGTAAGACTAGTATTTGGCACTTAGTTTGCAACTTCCCTAATGTTAGATCTTCTGAATCTCCATAATACCAAAGGTGGCATAGTCATTCACAGCCTTCCCCTGTCCCCTGATGCCTTCTCCTCTTATTGTTGTCAGCTTTTTCCAATCATAAAATATAATGTAAGGAATTAGCGAACTATAGGAACAGAGAGATTTTCTTCTCAATCATGCAAATATAGACATTGTTTTCTTTCCCCTGAAGCTCCAGGATCTGTGGATTTGTCCTTATCCGTAGCAATTAAAACAAAAGGAAACAAAAAATAAAGGAAAATAATACAATAATAGAATGAGACTGCTTGCATCTGCCTGATGTTATCTTGACAGCAGATGACAGATACATTAAAAAATAAAAGACCTTCATTGAAGTACAGACTTGGAGAGGAGGAGGCAATTCAAAGGAGGAAAGACAATCTTTCAGCTCACTGTGGTTTCATAATAACTATAGCAAAATTAATTACTTGCCTTTCATAGGAGCTGAGCAATTTTACTACTTAGATCTTCTGAGATCTTTATGTTTACTTATTGCTAAATAAATTAAATACAGATGGTTTATTACTTTTTTTTACCTTAGTGCATTCACACTGAAATAATCTTGCCCGCAAAGAAATGAAGCATTTGAAAATCTCGTGTGGATGAGACCTTTGTGGTATTCACCACTTTCCATTGTTACCTAAGCTCTTCTCTGCCTACTGGTTTATACACTTCAGGCTAACAGCAGGGAAAAATTCCATCTGTCTTCCTTTTACTCAGTGGTGTAACTACTTTTATGGCATCGGTGTTACAAAGCAATCTGAGGTAACCCTAGAGATGCAATGACTTCTGACACTACTTCTCTGGCCAGGGTTAAGCTGTAACACTCCCTTACTCAAATACATTAGAAGAAATACTGCAGAAATGAGTGTGGCACTACTGAAAGAAAAGAGGCTTGGCCGTGGTGGATGCACAATGCCATTGTGCAAGGAGATACTAGTATGAACAAAACCAGGACTGAAACAGTCAAATTTTTCAGGTGCTTTTGGCAGTCTTATCTGTAACAAGTCTGATAAGACACAATAAAAACATAACAGATAACAGAAGGCATCAAAAAATCAGGTGTAAGCTGCAATTTGCTTTGTTTTTCGAGAAGGATATCAGACATTAGAAAGGAAAACAATACTGCAAACGGGAATGGGTTGCAAGACTCATTAATATCTTCCCTTTCTTTTCACAGTGTAAAATTGTTACAGAATCACAGAATGCCAGGTTTGAAAAGACTTCTACGATCATTAAAACCAACTGTACCTGTCTACTTGTAAATCATGTCCATAAGTACTTCATCTACCTGTCTTTTAAATATCTCCAGGGGTGGTGACCCAGCTGCATCCCTGGACAGCCCCTGCCAGTGCCTGATGTATAATGTGAACTTCCTCTGGTGCAACCTGAGGCCATTTCCTCTCATCCTATTACTATTCACTTGGAAGAAGAGAACAATACCTTCCTCACTACAACCTCATTTCAGGTAATTGTAGATAACGATAAGGTCTCCCCTCAGCCTCCTTTTCTCTAGGCTAAACAACCCCAATTCTCTCAGCCACTCCTCACAACATTTGTTCTCAGGCCCCTTCACCATCTTCATTGCCCTTCTCTGGACACTCACCAGGACTTCAATGTCTTTCTTATAGTGATGGGCCCCAAACTGAACACAGTATTCAAGGTACAGCCTCAACAACGATGAATACAGTGGCACAATCACTTCCTTGGTTCTGTTGGCCATGATGTTTCTGATTCAGGTCAAGATGCTTTTGGCCTTCTTGGCCATCTGGGCACACTGCTGACTCATGTTCAGCTGGCTTACATTTGTGACAAAAGCATTGCAAAACTGTCTTTAAAAATCCAAGGATTTTCATGGGTTCCTGTCTGGCAGTTCCCAGGGGACAGTTTTCCTTTTAGTTAGAAACAGCTATATGCTCTATGTTTTATCTCTTCCCTGCTCTTTCACAAAGCATCTTTTTTAAACCTAATGGGAAATTGCAATAGTTGGACATTTTGACAGGGACTGCCTTTACCATTTCTAGGACTCTGTAATAGATTTCTTGCAGACGACATTGATCAGGTGGGGATTTGTGCTGACACAGGATCTCTGTTTCATAAAAATGGAGTAAGTACTTCTGGGTATTTTAAAAGCAAGTATGTTTGGCAGGCTTTAATTACCTTTGATAAGCTCTATAGCAAGCTGCAAGGTTTTTTAGATCTATATCTGAGGGATGCAGAAGACTATGTTCTTTGTGAATAACAGATACTAGTGTGCAGTTAGGAGAGTGCAGAGCTTTTCTATTTTCAGTTTTCAAACTACCACGATAATTACAAGAGCTCAGGTGCACTACTGTAGGCATATATAGTGCTCTCAAGACAGTAAAGAGGACTAAAGATGCAAAGTCTCCCCTTATTCCTTCTTCTGTTAGGGCAGAGAGTCGCACTAGGGTGACATCTCGTAGAGACTTTACAACTCTACAGTATTCCAATACATATAAATTGGGTATTCGCATAACTGTATGGTTGACTTCAGTGGTTTTGTAAGTGCACTAGCACATAATTTTGATATCAATGTGCAAGAGTTTTTACATGTAACAAGGCTGAACTGAAATTACTGCAGAATCTGAATGATGACATCCCCAAAAGCCAGAAATTACAGGCTTAGTGTTAGCCATTAGCAACAGCAAGTCAGCTCTGATAACCACAGCTCATGCACAGTCTCTGAGAGTACTTTGGTCCAGACACTGATACAGCAGGAAGGATTGAGCCTTAGACACTTTCCTTTCCTGACCTCCCACTATAATCTTGTCATCCTATGAAAAGGGTGTTGCCTGAGTGCAGTAATGGAGAATCCTATTTGTTCTTGCTGGCAGAACCACTGCGTGGAGTCTATCTTCTGCTCTCATGTCAGTCAAGCCTGTCAATACCTTCTCTTTATGCCTCCAAATCCTCAATGGTCTCTAAGATGCTGCCACAGCATCCTTACATCTCTTCAACATTTACTGTCACCTGTGGACACCAAAGGTAATCCTTCAATTTGCCTCTGGAATTAGGTTATGGTCCTTTGTCAGATGTGGTAAGCTTTTCATCCCTTTGTGCTTTTGCTGTCCATATTTCTCTTGTCTACTGTCGGTATTTCTAGATTTTTCTATTAACAGGTTTATAGTCACACAAAAATATGTATCTTATTCTGTTCTCTGAGGACACAAAAGCTACTAGCTTGTGTTCCTGTGTCTCATCCGTCAATAACTGAATGCAAGTAGACTTGCAGATGCCTGAAAGTTTCTAAACACGTCTTTGATTTCTGTTTCAGTTTTCTAGGATACAGACTACCTGAAATCCTCCTGAAACCACAATATATGGCTATGATCCTATTTTGTCAATTACATCAGTCTCCTATTTATCTACAACTTTTAACCTAGATTTTAATTGTTTTTCCTACAAACTAATAAAAAATCATAAATTAATATTGCTTATAAAGCAACCTACATTGTTCTGTATTCTGTACTTTGGTTGTTCATCTAACAAAGGGGGGAAGTTTGTTTGGAGAAGAATCTTTCTGTTGTCATTTAATATATTTTCTAGAGACACACAACCCAATTAAAATCATTCTGTGCCATTAAGCTCCTAAGAATGCTCCCAAAAGGCATAATTTCTCTCCAAAAGGGATTAAAGAGTGATAGTTCCCATGGAAGAAATTGTTAAACAATGGGTTAGAATTTGTATCTGTTAATCGTTTTTATTCCTCTATTTCTCTTCCTGTTTTGTCCAGCAGGAATTTCTCCAGGAATTGCCGCTAGAGGGAATCTGTACTTACTGACACTCACTCCGGCTGCAGAAGCAACTAAGATGACTGTAGGATAGTTGCATAAAAAGGAACAATGAATAAGAATTCATTATACAGTCACGTACACTGTGAATTCACTGTGATAACGCACCATAAAAATCAATGGTACTTCAGCCTTTCTATATCACCAAAGAAGAAAGGGATCCTTCACTTAAAAAGAAAATCCCAGCTGGACCTCCTTGATTTGACTATTTACCAGTTTTAGCAAAAAATTGAACTTACTGCAGGTTTTGCAACATATTTTTCATGTTTATACTCAATTTTTTGAATGCAAAACCTATCTCTGTCTATCTTTTCCATCTATTCATATAGGAAAAATTACCATGCCCTAGAGGAATTTAAGTAAATTCAGGCATTATTAATCATTATAGTATCTGCCCTGAGCATATTTACTTGTCTCCTGCCAATAGCTGCAGACAGGCAACCTCTGGTAATTTGAAAAGAAAGAATATAATGTTTGCATAAGTAAAAGTAGTTTCTTTTCGGTGTCTTAACGTCAGAATATATGTATGTAACATATTCTGCACACGGTCTGAATGGGAAGGGTATGTAAATCAAAAGCATTATATATAGACAGACAAAACAGAATTCATAGCTGAGTTTTACAGTCAAACTATCTAACTAGAGAGAATAATTATTTATACTCTTTGGGTATTATGTATACTGGATAATATTTAATTCTTCTGTAGGCACATGGAGAGCTTGGGATCTTCCTTTTGCTAAGATGACATACTGCTTGATTTTGTGCTCACTTGCTATCTTACACTAGAGTTTTTTATTCACATCTAGAGGATATATTAAATTAGTGCTAACATTACATTTATGGCATTCACTCCAAGACTAAATATTTGGTGAATACAAACCTGACAGTGTAACTCTACAGTGGACCAGAACCAGGCCAAGAATATTTTATAGAGAAAGAGGATTTTGTTTAGATTTTCATTAAATTAAACATATTAAAATTATCTGTAAGAAGCAATGACAAAGCCAGATTCTGAAGAAATCTAGCTGAAGTAAATAACACAAGTACACATTTTACTACATAGACATCCAAGCAGTGAAGGAAAGTCCCAGCTTTAAATAAATTCCGAGCATCTTGGTGTTTATTTTTATCTAGGCTTTAAAAAGCAGGCTGCACTGCCTGTAGATTCCACTGATAGATGACATCTGATTCCAAAAGTTTTCCAAGGGTAAAACTTTCCAGAACCACAGCAGAACTGCTTTCAGACTAAAAAATGTAACTTTGATTTTGGAAAGTTTTCTCTAAGAATAGACTTGATGTGCATTGCAGATCAAGCCCCAGTCCTCAAAAACATATGGGCAGCAAACTTTCAGAGGAATCAAAGTCTACTACCCACCATCTGCACTTGCCAAATGTCTTCTTTTCAAACTCAGAAACCAGAGGTCAGGATGCAGTGCGGAGCATGATTTCAGGCTTTGATATGATATTAATATAACTCATTAGATGTGTCCTCTGCAGCCTTGCATACTCCTCGAGCTGTGGGCTGTCTCTTGATGCAAATGGCAAAGCAAGGCACAGTCTTGAACTCAGCTTGCAATCAGACCACCAATAACACCTTAGATGTCTAACTGTACACAATAAATGTTTCTTCTAGAGAAGGATACTTTTCAGATAAAAATCAGTCTTAGAAAGACAATGAAGCTTCTGGTGGAACTTCAAAGCCATAAAAACCCCCAAACTTGAGAGCACAGTGTGATACAATTGATTCTCACTGGTAGCTAACAATCTATTTACATAAGGATGACAACTCGTATAGCTACACTTAATACAGCGTGATGTTCCATCAGCCGATATTCTTATATCTAAAAATAAAATCAAGGCTCCCAGTAGAAGAGCTCTGTGGTGGGTTAACCCTGTCTGACTTCCAGATGCTCATCCAATTGTTTTCTCATTCCCACTCCTTGAAAAGGCAGGAGTAGGAAATTAAATAGCAGATAGGCTGAGATTAAGACACTAATAATTGTGAGAGGAAAAATGGATTTGGCTTGGGGAAAATTAAATTATTGCCGGTCAGAATAGGGAAGGGAAGGGAAGGGAAGGGAAGGGAAGGGAAGGGAAGGGAAGGGAAGGGAAGGGAAGGGAAGGGAAGGGAAGGGAAGGGAAGGGAAGGGAAGGGAAGGGAAGGGAAGGGAAGGGAAGGGAAGGGAAGGGAAGGGAAGGGAAGGGAAGGGAAGGGAAGGGAAGGGAAGGGAAGGGAAGGGAAGGGAAGGGAAGGGAAGGGAAGGGAAGGGAAGGGAAGGGAAGGGAAGGGAAGGGAAGGGAAGGGAAGGGAAGGGAAGGGAAGGGAAGGGAAGGGAAGGGAAGGGAAGGGAAGGGAAGGGAAGGGAAGGGAAGGGAAGGGAAGGGAAGGGAAGGGAAGGGAAGGGAAGGGAAGGGAAGGGAAGGGAAGGGAAGGGAAGGGAAGGGAAGGGAAGGGAAGGGAAGGGAAGGGAAGGGAAGGGAAGGGAAGGGAAGGGGCAAAGAAAAAAGATTGCGAGGGGGAAGGAGAGAGAGAAGGAAAACCAAGCCCAGCTCACATCACAACTTCCTAGTTTTCCTGAAGTTTTCCTTGTGAAAATTTCTGGAAATAGTTTTATGTCTAAGGTTCCATAGAATTATTTCCATTTCACTAGCTGCCCTCAGAAAATCAGACCAGCTGAGTCATCCCATTAAAAAAAAAAAAAAAACAAAACAAAACAAAAAAACCAAGCAAAACCAACACAATAAAATCCCCTTTCTGAAACCTCAGTAACCCTCTGTAGGCCTCATTAAATGCAAAGCATATCCACACGATGAATCACTTAAAATTTGTGCATGCAGTTTAATGTCTGCTAGGTTAAGCAACTGAGTGGTATTCTAGCACAGAGGCAAGGCTTTCAGCTCTGTCCAGCAATATTCTTGAACAAGGACATTGTAGCATTGGATGTGGGTCTGGTGCTGGTTCAGCCTGGAACGGAGTTTGCTTTGAAGCATCCAACAGAAGTTCTGTGTCTATGTGGAAGGGACTGTGCGGTGAAGGCCAGACAGAAGTGCCTGGTGGGAAGCATAGGCACATGACATCAGCTCAAACTTGGGAGGTTCAGGCTGGAGACCAGGAGAAACCTTTCCCCCATGAGAACAGTCTGGCAGGGGCGCAGGCTACTCAGAGAGGTTGTGCTGTCAGTGTGCAATCATCTTGATGTCATCACATGGCATGTGCAGGACAGCCAGGTCCAGTCAACATGGGCTTAAGAAAGCCAGGTCCTCTTTGACCAGCCTGATCTCCATCTGTGGCCAGGTGACTTATCTAGCGCATGAGGGAAAGGCTGTGGTTGTTGTCTACCTAGACTTCAGTGAAGCCTTTGACACTTTTTCCCACAGTATTCTCCGGGAAAAACTGGCTGCTTATAGTTTGGGCAGGCGTAATCTTTGCTCGCTAAAAAATGGGTGTATGGCCAGACCCAAAGAATTGTGGTGAACGGAGTTGAATCCAGTTGGCAACAGATCACAATACTCCCCAGGGCTCAGTGTTAGGGCTGGTTTTGTTTAATATCTGAAACAATGATCTGGATGAGGGGGCTGGGTGCTCCCTCAATAAATTAGCAGATGACACCAAGCTGGGTGGAAGTATTGATCTGCTTGAGGGAAGGCCGTCTCTGCAGAAAATTCTGAACTGGCAGGAACGATGGACTAAGGCCAATTGTATGGAACTGAACAAGGCTACATAGCAGCTCCTGCACTTGGGTCCAAATGACCCCATGCAATACCACAGGCTTGAGGAAGAGAAACTGGAAATGTGGCCAGTGGAAAAGGACTGGAGGGCCTGGTTGACAGCTGGCTGAATATGAGCCAGCAGTGTGCCCAGGTGGCCAAGAAAGCCAAGGGCATCCTTGCTTGTATCAAAAATGGTGGAGTAGTGAAGTGATATTGCCCCTTTACTCGTCACTGGTCAGGCTGCACCTCAAATGATGTTCAGTTTTGGGCCCTTCACTAAAAGAAGGATTTTGAGTGGCTGGACCATGTACAAATAAAAGCAAAGAAGCCAGTAAAGGGGCTGGAGCACAAATCTTATGAGGAGTGGCTGAGAGGACTGGGATTACTTAGTCTGGAGAAAAGAAGAGTGTGGGGAGACCTTACCACTCTTTGTAACTGCCTGGAAGGAGGTTGTAGCAAAGTAGCTGTTGGTCTCTTATCCCAAGTAACAAGTGATAAGAAAAGAGGAAATAACCTCGAGTTGCACCAGGAGAGGTTTAGACTGGCTATTAGGAAAAATTTTGTTACTGAAAAAGTTATCAAGCACTGGGACAGGCTGCTCAGGGAAGTGATTGACTCATCATCTTTGGAGGTATTTAAAAGACATGTAGATGTGATGCTTGAGAATGTGGTTTAGTGGTGAACTTGGCTGTGTTAGGGTTACGGTTAGATTCAATGATATGAAAGGATTCTGTGATTCTGTGCCTGGAGGGTTTCAAGCCCCAGCCGAGCACCTGATCTGGCCTCAAGGCTGACCTTACCTTGGGTAGGAGGTTAGACCAGAGATCTCCCAAGTTCCCTTCCAGCCTGAGTTATTCTGTTACACTGCCAGTACATGTTCATAACTTGCTGCATGAACTAGGGCAAAGGATGCAGGATCAAGGTGGCGCATTGGTCACCAGAGAAACCACAGCCATTCAAAGAGTATTGACATGTAATGTGATAGTATACTGCAGGCAAGTTTCCTTACCTGCCTCAATTCAAGTCAAAGCATCCAGATGGATCCTAGTATTGCAGAGAAGCACTGCTCTGGAACAGGTGTTCAGTAATTATATTTGTGATTCTATAAAAATTCAGACAATAAACATCCTTGGAATTTCACCATCATCAGCTGGACATCTTAAAAAATAACTTATTTAGGACAGTGGTATCTTTGTCAAATCCTTGCAGTGTAATATGCGTTATAAGAAGTCTATCTGTTCATGGAAATAGAATAATTTTATTAAAATAACTAGCTGAAAAATTGAGTAATTTTTTATTTTGAGAGGTCTGAAGAAAACACATCTGTGTGGCTGTGGCTTAGTTTCCCTTTACCTACTTTCCTCATTACATCCTGTTTGGCTTCCCACTTAATTGGCTTACTTTCCTGTTTAGTGTGATGATAGCGTATTCTTTATCTAAATGGATTCATCTATGTATGTGTCCCAATGGGATTATGGTCTAAAGAACCACAGCTTAAATAAGTACCCTGGACTTTTGTGTCAAGTGTTAAGTTTTTCCTAACCCCTGACATGTTTGCCTCTAAGTTTTCTACTGCTATCTACTCTCTTTTTCAGATTTTGCCCACTTACAAAGTCATTTATCATTAACTGTAAAACTGCTTAAAAATTACACTACTAAAATAGAAGCATGAGCAACAGGGAAAGTCAATTGACCTAAACCAGAGTCCCTAACGTATACGGCATATTCTTTTTAGATAAGGCAACAAGACAGAAGTGTACAGAATATCTCCCATGTGTTATGCTCCTAAGCATTGGCTTTGGTATGCCTTTATGCATGAGCATGTATGAATTTCTTAGCAAACTTCACACTACTCAGAGAGGACTTCTCTGCATTCATGAGTCATGCCAATTTCTTTCAGGAACCAGGTCTTTAGCCTCATTTTCTTTTCTGTCCTTCTCAAGGGCAGTAGGCATTTGAAGTACCCAAGGAATGCAGCAATAGATCCAAAGTATCCCCAAGCTCCCCAAGAATATCTCAGGGTTTGATGGACTTCTTTTTCTGTTATTTTACAAATTCTCATTTCAAACCATTCATGATATGATTTTGCAGTGCTTAACACACAGACATCTGTTTCAGGTGTTGACAGTGTTCAGGGTCCTCCACACTGCAGAAATTCAGGTGCCAAGATAGTGAAATTATAGAGGCTTCTTTACTATTTGGGCTACTGCCACAGATAACATGGCATACATGTGAAAAAAAGTACATGAATAGCCTTTCTTATTCCCATCTGTGACAATGAGCTGGTAATTATTAAATTCTAGCTATGTAATGTTAGGTTGATTTAAGTAATTAAAAAGCAGGCTCCATGAAAACTTTAGCTGGATAAGTTGTTATTTAAGTTATTTCTGTAAGTATATTTGTTACTCTTTATATGAATTCGTACTACGACACGAAGGAAACTCTGTACCTTATCATTTTCACCTCACCCTCCTGAGATGCTTCACCTCACTCTCCTGAGATGCTAAGTGTTCTTTTGTATTTGTTTAAATGTCTATTAAGAATGAAGCTAAGAATACATTCAGCAATAGATTTCTTAGCCCTGTTATAACATTTGATTTGGAAAGATGCTGGTGACTGCACAGTGAATGATGTTATGTCTTACTTTTTACATATTTTTATTCAAAAAGTAAAGAAAAAGGTATACCTTTTGTGTTTTAAGGTAATGAATGAACACTGCCCTTCTCAGGCATTAAAAGACCATGGAAAAAGTCTGGTGTATGTGAGCACTTAAAAAGACCTGCACTTAAATAGTCAATCATTCATAATACTGAACCTCTCTTGTTAGTATTTATGTTTGAAATGCCAAGATTAAGGTTTTCCAGTGTTAAGCTTTCCAGATTTCTCCTAGTTAGCTTCATTTTACTGGAGTCAGGGTCATAGAATCCTCCTGCTCCCTTGGAAAACCAGGAGCTGTCAGTTTTTCACCATCTTCCTTGATTTGTGACAGAACTGAAGCAGCGATGGGCAAATCCCTTGACATGCAAGGTCTAGTGATTTCCATCAAAGGGAGGTAGCATTTAGACCTACCTCTAACCAGTTAATTTTTGGATGACTGGTTTTTATCAGTTTCCGGAGGCTCCTTTTGATTTTGAGGGTTTTGTTTGTTAAGTATTTTTATGCATTTAGGACATTATCACATTGTTTAGAAAGAACATACTAAATTACCAAGATGTACTTACTGCAGCTTGTAAACTCTGCAAGCAAAAATTCAGTGTTTCAGTGAACTTGTTTACTTGGTTTGTTATACTCCTCTCTCTTCTTTACACATGAGATTAAAATAGCCTAAGATGGGTAGAGGAGACTTAAAGTGGATAAAAAATGGCACACTACTGATATTCAGGAGTCTTCTTGAACAACACTTGCCCTGCTTGGACTGCACTGCAACCATAGTTTGGAAGGGAGGGCTGGGCTGCAGAAAAGAGGTAGAATTTTGTTGTGGTGCCTGCTAAATCACTGCAAAACACTGTGCAGACACACAGATGTAACATACCCCGAAGTCCACAAGCCCCTGGTTCCCTCTCAAAGACTTTTACAGTTTGTTTTTCTCTACTCATTTGCCTCTTGTCCTCCTTTTCTCTCTTTCAGGGCTTTGAGTTTTTGAAAGAATGGTTGGAAAATGCGTGCAGCAAGGGTTATCTTCTGCCACCACCTGCTGAGAGCAGAGCCAAAACTGGTAGAAGATGCTGGATCCAGTGCTGTCAGCTTTGCACTCTCATGCAAGATAGACATGTCAACAGCCAAGCTCAGGAAAACCATTCCTTGATCAGATCACTTTCCTTGAACTCATGTGCCAGATTCCTGGATCCTGTCCCAGCAGGGAGCCTGCCTAGTCTGAGGGCTAGACTCATGGCACTCTGTGTGGGGGTGCTGTGCCTCACAGTACTAGTGTCACCCCAAGGCAATCCCCATTGGTGCTTTGTCCGGTCTGGGGCCTTGGATCATGGTTGACAAACTGGAGGCCTTTTCCCTGTAAGAAGGGGCTGAATTCTTCGTGGCAGTAACTGTCTTTGGTTTTCTTTTACTCTCTCATGCTTGGAAAGTCTCTGGAGAGACAAGCTGACAGTTGGATTGATGGCATTGCAGTTTCTACAGATGCGTGATCTGGGATCAAAAACTGACTCAACCCAACTCAACCAAACCATCATTTTACTTCCTCTCAGAGTTAGTGCTGAAAGGATTCAGCTTAAAAGAGGACAATTCTCTACCAAAGCTCTCCTGGCACCATAACTGTGGGATTATAGGAGAACGTGAATGCAAAGGGTACATGTACAAACTTGACATTTTAGCATGTACCTCCTGTCCACCTGTGCACCTTCCCAAGCTCACGTTCCTTACCTTTTTTCCTCTGGTGATTTTTCTGCATTTTTTTCTCTGCCTTTGTCCTGAAGCAGAAATGTTGCACAAAATGTTGGAAGTAGCTTTGGTCCTGCATTCCTATGCAAAGAATACCTTCTGGTAGAAATGTTGTCCATGTAATACTTCACAACCTGGCCATTGTCCTTGGAAAGTGGAAACAGAGGTGCTAATCTCTTCTCCTTGGGATCCAGTGGTTGTGTGCAACTGGTTCAGAGCTGCACCAAGGGTGGTTTAGACTGGACACTAGGAGGCACTTCTTTATTGACAGGGTGGTCAAAACTGGAAGAGTTTTCCTAGAGAGGTGGTCGATGCACCATACCTGTGAGTGTTCAAGACACATTTGGACAATGCTCTTAATAAAATGTTTTAACTATTGGTGAGCCCTGAAGTGGCTGGGCAGTTGGACTAGATGGTTGTTGTAGGTCCCTTTCAAATAGCATAGCGTAGCACATAGCATAGCACAGCATAGCATAGCATAGCTGTGCCTAGCCTACTCCACTCCACTCCACTCCAGTCTGTTCTAATTTATCACCAGCCTGTTTGTATAGCGGTGCTTGGGTCACTTTTCTTCCCCAAGTATCACAGGGTAGCAGTAAAAAGAATGACATATATTTATGTTTCACCTGACCTCACCTTCTTCCTTCTCAAGAAAGGTTGACTATGGAGGTGATAAGTCTGCAAAACAAGCACAGTTTCTCTGCTGTGACGGCAAGCAGAAGTCAGATGATGACAAATTTGTTTCAGTGTGGCAGTAGCAGAGCAAAGTGCAACTGGGAGAAGGAGACAACAAGCTCTGGAGGAGAAGGCTCTGAGTTTGTCTGGTCCCCCATTCTCTGCTGTCACGCCATCTCCCTGTGGTTTTTCTTCCCCCTTTCACATTGCAGGATGTGGGAGCATGAATACTCTTTTACGGTGTGCCTCATAGCCCTTGTACAGCAGAGTCCTGGGCAGGCCTTTGAGGTGTTATTATAATATGCATGACTGAAACAATTCCTGAATGCTGGTATTAGTGACCTAACAGACTTTCCTGTCACCATGAGATTTTCCTCATAGTATCTCTGTTGGCATGAAATTTAAGCTGATGATGTAGTGAACTCAGGGGAACACTGTGAGTTATTATTTTGTGAAGAGTTGCAAAGTATTTGGAAATAAGATTTAAATAAATCAAACTGCAAAAATTCTCTTCTTCACTTCCCTAAAGTGAGTAATTCTGATACACTTGTGCAAAACACATTTTTTTCCCATTATCAGTACGATAGAAGGTGGATTAATGGGTTTGTTCTGGGCATATGCTGGAGCTTTTTGCAAAAATTTTCCCAAATAACTTTCTTGAGCTTTTATTCAACTGCAAAAAAATGCTTACAATCATCATCATCATTATTATTATTGTTATTATTATTACACCATTGGCATTACTGTCAAAATTCTCCACAAAAACATCCAATAGCTCAATTGTAGAGGATCCCAAAGGACACGCCAGAAAGAAAATCCAATTTCCAATTATCCAGTTAGAGATAAAATGCTCCTATTATTACCATGTATGTTCTGAAATAGCTGAGAGACTGAACCCTTGCAAGAGATGCTGTCAGATAAATTCTGTCACAGGTCTTTGAGGCTTTCAGATGGCAGTTGCAGAATGGCCAAACCAAACAGAACAAAATGAGTCTACAGACTAGTATTACTGAAGGGCAGACTACTGGCTAATGCTGTAGCTAACTGCTAGGCACAAGCGGTCTGTTCAAGCTTAAAAGCTCTATGCTCCCGCTGTGTGTGTATCTGTTAAGCAGAGAGAATCTGAGTGTGTTTACTCCACAGCCAAGCAGAATGTTCTTTGAAGACCTCTTTGCTTTTATACAATATGAAGAACAGGTGCTTTTAGAAGTCATTGTTGCTGTGAGGATGTTCTTGAAGTATTTTTGGCTAGCAAACACAGAATTTGTGCAGAAGAACCTGGTTCTTACACCATTCCCTCAATGAGTTCCATGCAAAACTGTTCAAAGAGGCATCTAGAAGTCTCTTTGAGCAGTCAGATATTTGTAGAGTTTGGGTTTTTTTCTATGTTTGCTAACATTTACAGGACTGGGAGAAGAGAATGGGATTTTTAACTCTTTATGACAAACCTGGGGACTCAATTCTCTTGTCTGCTCTTTCTCACTGCTTCTAACCCTGTTTTATGATTGACCTCCTTCTGTGGTAAGGAACATCTAAAGCCACTCTGGAGTCATTGCTATTGACTTCAGAGGCTTTCTAATCGTTATTAATTTCGAATAATTAGGAGATACACTTTGATGGCCTTCAGGTGCTATCAAAGTGTATCTCCTAGTTATTATTCTTGATGTGCAAATGTTTGATGCCTTTGCTTTCTGCCTAACTGGGCTCTTCACAAGCAGCCATAGTTCTAAATTAGCGGAGAAATCCACCAATAAGGGGAGTATTATCTAATGTCAATGATTGTTTAAAACTAGGTCTTAGCAATCTCATTACTGAGTTATTTCCCTCAGCCACTGAGTTAGTCTCTATGAATTTACAGTTGATGACTGCTAATTCTGTTTGTCAGTAAAAACATAAACATATTCCTTGAAGTAATCAAGATCTTCCAACATCACCTGATTTTTCATTGCTAAAACCAGATGTAACATTTTTTCTGTAAATATCAGTGGAGGAGCTGTCCTCCAAGAGGGAAATGAAATCAAGAGTTTAACACAGGCCTTAAATGAGGCAGATGGAAAATCTTTCTCTCACTTACCTGCTCTTGACTTGCCAAATCAATTTCCAGAAAAGTAAGATTGTGGTGTGTGCATACTGAGGGTGCTACTGATCTTGACAGAATAAGTGTCGAGAGACATGAGCTGAAGGGGCAACTCATCTCAACTTAGGAAGGAAATTATCCAGTTATCTGACAGTACCAGCTTTCTAAAGGCTTATTATTTGTATTAAAAAATTAATGTTAGAAACCTCAGGGCAAGGTCTTACATAAACCTAAGGTGATTTTACTTTGCAATACTTCTAAGCACTTGATTTGACCCATTTATGCCTTCTTCCTCACTAATGGACAAAAACCAGGACACTTAAGCAAGTGGTCTGTTCAGCGTCACTGGTGTGCAAGACAGCAGTTTTAAAGTAATACGGCTGCCTTGTGGATACGTGGTTTCAGCTTTTTAGTGCTACAGGCTCCCCTGTTGGTGAGCTAACAGCAAAAGGAGTAATACATGTGGTATGCCGTAGCCTTATTGCCATCCTCCTTTTATCAAGATGCAGAATCCTCCACCGATGCATAATCGGTGTTGTGATTTTACCAGAAACAAATCTTTATAGGAACATCACACTCCCTGATTTCATTGCAGTAACTATGTGTTTTGTTATCAATACAGGACACCAAACAGGACTTCCTAAATATTTTCATAGCCTGTATCTCTCACTGTGAGACACTGTTCAGATCAGATCGGAGTGAATACGATGCAGTCATTACAGTAGGATGGCATCCCTTCAACAGCCTGCACTGTTCTGGTATGTTTCATAGCTGAATGCATTCCTTTACTGTGCTCGCACAAGAAGGATGACACAACCTCCTGCCAGCAATGGGTGACAGGGAAATATTCAGTCATCATCTGCATATGGAGAATTCATTTTGTTTTCTTTAAGTTGTATGAAGAAATGAGCAGCAGGTCAAGGGACATGTTTCTGCCCCTCTACTCTGCCCTAGTGAGATCTCACCTGGAGTAATGTGTTCAGTTCTGAAGTCCTCGGCACGGGAAGGACACAGATCTGTTAGAGTGAATCCAAAGGATGGCTATGGAGATGATCAGAGGGTTGAAGCACCTCCCCTCTGAAATAAAACTGAGAGAGTTGGGGTTGCTCAGCCTGTAGAGAAGGTTCCAGGGAGTCCTTGCAGCAGCCTTCCAGTACTTTAAGGGGGCCTATAGGAAACCTGGGGTGGGGCTCTTTATCAGGGAGTTTAGTGACAGGATGAGGGGTAAGAGTTTTAATTTAAAAGAAGGTAAATTTAGATTCGATATTATGAAGAATTGATTTACTGTGAGGGTGGTGAGGCACTGGAATAGGGTGCCCAGAAAAGTCATGGCTGCCCCATCCCTGGGGGTGTTCAAGGCCAGGATGGATGGGGTTTTGAGCAACCTGATCCAGAGGGAGGTGCCCCTGCCCATGGCAGGGGAGGTGGAACTAGGTGATCTTTAGGGTCCCTTCCAACCCCAACTATTCTATGATTCTATGACTGAGGATCCTCTGTACTCATTATAAGACACTTTATAATCTGGGCTGTAATATATTGGCAAAACTTTTGCTGCATTTATTTTGGCACTTACTGGTTTCTGAGTGTTTAGCAGTTCTATATTGTTTACAGCAGCAAAAGACTTTATGCAAACTTGTTTCTGCTAAGGAAAGGAAGGAGATGAAGAAGAGAAGAATTTGGTCAGTGGAAACATGATCAGTTTGCAAGCAGATGCTAGTTTGCTCTTCTAATTAGTTATGAGCTAGTTTTAACTCAAAATCCATATAGGTGCATTAGCACAGTCTCAGTGAGTGTTCTGGGGTTTGCTGGTTTGTGTGAACAACTGTAGCAGTGGCACTAACAGTTTTGCCTCAAAGGTAGCTGACATTCAGTGAGCGACTTCAGTGTGTTTACGCTTTCCTAGCTGCAATGTACCATGATGAAGGGCTCCCAGCTCATCTTTTTCACAGAAGCTGCAAGAAGTGACTCCATATCCACTTTGAAAGTGATGGGGCAGGTTGCAGACTTATGTAAAATCAATAGAAAATCAATTTTACTTGTAAGGAGACTGTTGTAAGGGAAATTGAAAAGACCTGGTCAGAGCAGAGTCACTAAGCATTGGATTGTGTACTTCTGGCCTCCATGGTACCACCAACACTCATGTCATAACAGGACAATATGACTCAGCCAGCAATGTGAGGCACAGAACAATGATGTTTTAGCCATACTTATCCCTGTCCCAGATAAAGGGACCTCACCTTTACTTCCCCTCACAGCCATCATCTATTTTTTGAGAAGCCTGGAAGGAATTAGATTTTCACAGGTCCTCGGTTGCAAAGATCAGTAGTAGGTGACCCGCTGTCTTGTGCCTGCTAGTACATTTCTGATCACCCTTAAAATACAAGTGAAGCAAACAATTTGAATTTGAGATCTATGCCTTTTCCATTTGTGTTACTACTTCTAAAGAAATGTTGGGAGTTTTTTGAAACTAACAAACCTTACAAAGTCTTCATTCTTCTTGGATATACATGGAACAAAGTTATCCACCTTGTAGCTCAATTTGTTATCTCAAGGCTACCCTGTGAAATACTCTATATCTATCTATTTATACCTTCAGACTGCACAACTCAGTGGGGGTTTTCATTCTTTTATATGAGCTGGAGCCACAATGGGATTTTTTTCATTTCATATCTTATTGCATTCAATTCAGCAACCATACTCCATAGAATGAAACCAAATGGTACATCCTTGAGCTGTCAGAAAAGGCTACAGGCTTACTTAAATAACAGTATTTTCCTAGAACTTGGTAGAGACAGAAATAATAATCGTTAACAAGAAATAAAATACTGCACATAAATAAACAGTCAGTAGAAGAAATGCTCTGTATAACTACTGGATATATTTATATGCAACACGAATATTGACCCCAGGCAGCAGCAGTGTTGTGTGGCTTTGGAAAGACTTCATTTGAATACCTTGTCAGTCTACCACAAGCCCTGCTCTGTTTCACAGTACTTCTCTACCTCATCCCTGGGAAAGTGACAGAACAATTAATTATGGAAATCATTCCCAGGTGTGTGAAGGACAAGAAAGCCATCAGGAGTATTCAGCATGGATTCACCAAGGAGAAGTCATGCTTAACCAACCTTCTAACCTTCTACAATGACAATGTCTCCCATAACATCCTCATAGACATGCTGTTTATATATGGGCTAGATGAGCACACAGTGAGAAGGATTGAAAACTGTCTGGATGGCTGAGATCAGAGGGGTGTGACCAGTCTAGTTGGTGGTCAGTAACTAGTGATTTATTCCAGAAGTCAATCATAGAATCATAGAATAATTAGGTTGAGATCATCAAGTCCCACTGTACCTATCCACTACTAAATCATATCCTTTAGCAATTCTTCTACTGTCCTTTAAATACCTTGAGGAATGGTGACTCAGCCACCTCCCTAGGACACCTGTTCCAGTCCTTGAGAACCCTTTAGATGAAGAAATTTTTCCTAATGTCCAATCTAAACTTTCCCTGACGCAGCTTGAGGCCATTCCCTCCAGTCGTATCACCTATCACTTCAGTGAAAAGGACCAACACTCACCTCTCTACAACCTCTTTTCAGCAGTTGTAGACAGTGATAAGGTCAACCCTAGGCCTCTTTTTTTTTTAGGCCAAACGATTCCAGTTCCCTCAGCCGCTCCTCGTAACATTTGTTATCCAGTCACTTCACCAGCTTTGTTTTCCTTCTAAATTCTGGGCCAATACTGGGTCCAGTACTATTTAACGTCTTTATTAATAATCTAGATAATGATGCAGAGTGTACCTTCAACAATGTTATAGAAGACACAAAACTGGAAGGAGCAGCTAGTACAGTGGGGTGTCATGCTGCCATCCAGAGGAATGTCAACAGACTGGAAAAATGGGCCAACAAGAATCTCAGACTATTCAATATGGACAAGCACAAAATGGTGCACCTGAGGAATAACAGCCTCAGACACCAAGACATGTTGGGGCAAGCTGGCTAGAAAGGACATCTGCAGAGAAGGCCTTGGGGTTTTGGTAGACATCATGTTAGACAGGAGCCAGTAATATGACCTTGCCACAAAGAAGGCCAACATGATCCTGGGCTGCATTAGGAGGAGTATTGTTGCAAGTTTAGTTATTGTTGCAAGTTTTAAGTTTTTCCTCTACTCAGCACTGCTGAGAACACACCTAGAATATTGTGTCCAGTGCTGGCCTCGCACATAGAAGTAAGATATGGACATACCAGAAAGAGTCCAACAAAACTAGAGTGAAGAGAGTGGGGACTGTTCAGGCTGGAGAAGAGCACGTTTGGGAGGGAACAGATGAATGTACATAAATTCTCATGGGAGAGTACAAAGAGACTTGAACTTGGCTCTTTTTTTTTTGTGGTGCCCAGTGTCAGGATCAGAGGCAACGGGCACAAACTGAACCACAGGAGCTGGTTCAGTTAAAAAACCTAAAAAATCAGAAAAAACTTTTTTTTTCACTGTGAGGGTGACCAAGCACTAGCACATGTTGCCCAGTGAGCTTGCAGCATCTCCATCCTTGGAGACACTCAAAAGCCACCTGGACCTGGTCCTGAGCAACTGGCTCTAAGTGTCCCTGCTTGAGCAAGAGGATTGGATGAGGTGACCTTCAGAAGTTCCTTCCAACAAAAACCATTCTCTGATTCTGTCAGGAGTCCAGATCCTATTACTGGTTTTGCTGCTTGTCTCTCTAATAAGCAGTTTCAGCGCCTTTGAATTTTCAGTGCCAGAAGCCTCACTTCCTTGTAATCAAAGTGCAGCCTTCTCTTCTTTTTCAGGCTCCTCTTGTCCTAGAAGGCTCCTTCGTGCTTCACAGATCTAAGTCCTTCTTCTCTACCTCTAATTTGGGTGCTAAGACTTCGGATTTCTGGATATCCCCAGCTTCACATGTGGAATTGGCAATGCTTCATGGAATGTAAGGTCTCAATCCGCAGACACTTGCCTGACAGCTAAAACTTGGTCCCCATCATTTGCCTTCCATCAATGGTTAAAAAAAATGAACAAAATAACAAGCTCTGGCACTGGATCCTCACATTTAGTTGCTGCATGATGCCTGCTGCCTTTGTACCCGGGACTGTAATTTAATTTCACAAGTTCAGTGACCAAGGCCTAACAATTTCCAGCCAGCCCCAGTTGATTCTTGTTTTCTTTTATACTCTCTGCTGCCTTCAAGGTGTATTGTGATCCCAGCCGCAAGATGGATCTCACCTAGGAAGTAGGGATAATCCAAGGAGGGGACAATTTGCTGAGGACTGTTTCCAGAGAAAGAACTATCCACTTAGAGGGCATGGAGGCATTTGGCTCTCCTTGTTAATGCTTTGCCTTTGTGGAAGGGCTCAGAACAATATTATCTTTCCCAGGAAAAAAGGTAAACTAGTCGCATGCTATAAGTTCTCAGTCTTGCAAAAAGAAATCTGGGGACTGCTGAGGAGCAATACCAATGGCCATGACATTTGGCAAACACAGGTTGTAACAGGCTGAGCAAGACAGAGACAGAAACTTGCTTTAATTGATTCTGAATGCATAGTGCATAGTGAATGCGTTGTGCATTCACCCTCCCTACTACACACACTGAATGAGAAGACTGGTGTAGGGTGGGAGGGAGGGGGAAAGAAGTCTTGAGGCAGTATCTGTTCAGACATAGCTTCCCTCTGTGCACTTAGCTTTACGATAACCATCAAGACTTTAAAGGAAGATGACTTCCATTAATAAAAATGAAGCACACAAATAACTGTGTAGGTTCCATTCTCAAATGCTGCGTTTTCCTTCCTATGTGCACAGTAGGTATGAGAGTGCCTTCTTCACATCCTTTATCCCAGCTAGACTGCAGGTTCTTTAAGGCTGGATTTCTTTTTCATAGAATCGTAGAATTATAGCATGGTCTGGATTAGAAAGGAGCTTAATGATCATCCAGTTTCCAACCTCTCTGCAATGAGCAGAACTTCCCACTAGATCAGGTTGTTCAAAGCCTCATCCAACCTGGCCTCTTCTCTATATGTATATATACACAGAAAAGTTTAAAGCAATGATCTCGCAACAGAAGTCCTACAGCCCAGCCACAGGGCTGACAAAAGTGATGGCACTGTAGTTTGATAACACCCAAGCCAACTCAAATATACACACCAGCTCTGACAGGGAAGAGTAAGGGAGCACAAGAGGAGCTTGAAGACAGAGGTACATACAAACTGTTGGATCCTTTCTTTATGCTGCTGTCTGCTAGAGCACAGTAAGAATATTTTCTTGTTCTAGGAAGCGTAAAAATCTATGCAAAACACCTGCCTAGGCAACCTGGGGAGTTTGCTGTTACACTGTGTTACATCAAAAATGTAGGTGCATAAGTCATTTAGTAACAACTTTCGTTCTTGCAGGTCTCTTAACATTGGTAGAAAAATCAATAGATCAGTAGATCCCTCTTTGCATCTACTGCATTAACAACGTTAGAGACCAAACACTTAAGCTTTATTTCATACCTAAAAAGCAATCTCCTGAAAAGAATCAGTAGAGAAAAATCCTGATAGCCCTTCACCAGCCAAATCACGAGACAAAAGTGATGCCAAAAATAAACTTTCCAAATAAATTTCTGAATATATTCTGCTCCCTACACTCCGAATGGCTTTTCAGGAGCTAGGCTATCAGCAGCTACACACTCTGTCCTAGGGCAAGCCTGGGGACGCAGCACTGTGCTCAGACCGGTTTTCTACTGCCACCTGCTGTCCTTTTGATGGTGTTTTAATTTCTGCAACAAAGGCTCAAATCTTGTGCTAGGCGCTGTGAACGAGTCTCAGTCAGCACCTCCTCTGAGTTGCCTCCACATCCTTGCAGATGCTGGGCAAAGTGGTGGGAAATGATCTGCTGCATCTTCCCTCTCCTTTTACCCTGGCCTCTGAGCTGGGCACTTCTCAAGCCTCCCAAAACTTGCACACGGGCTCCTCTCCCCATTCTGTCCCCTCTGTCCTGTCTTTTTTAATTCTTTCTCTCCTTTCTTCTCTCCCTTCCTCCCTTTCTTCACCTCTCATTTTTTCCTCTTTCTCTTCCCCCTCTCTCTTCTGCCTCTTTCTCTCCCTTCTTTTTCTCTCTGTTGAGATACTCCTTCGACACACAGTGGTATTGTATTCTTTGATCACTAGTGCAGAAGGCAGGAAAAATTTCTTCACTGAAAGGACTGTCAAACATTGGAACTGGCTGCCCAGGGAATTGGTTGAGTCACCATCCTTGGACATATTTAGAAGAGGCACAGTCATGGTACTTACTGATATGCTTTAGTGGTGAACTTAGTGTTAGGTTTACAGTTGGACTGGATGACCTTAAAGGTCTTTTTTAACCTAAATGATTTGATGATTCAATGATTCTAAGCTGTCTGCATTTGCAGTTCAAAACACCAACCATATCCTGGTCTACATCAAAAGAACTATGGTCAGCATGTTCAAGCAGGTCATTCTGCCACTCTACGTGGCTGTGGTGAAAGCTCATCTGGCATACTGCGTCCAGCTCTGGAGCCCTCAGCACAAGGGTGTGGATCTGTTGGAGCAGGTCCAGAGGAGGTCCATGAAAATCACCTGAAGGCTGGAGCAACTCTCCTACAAGGACAGGCTGAAAAGGCTGGAATTGTTCAGCCTGGAGAAGAGCTGGCTGACAGAATACCGTATAGTGGCCTTCCAGTATTTAAAAGGGGCCTGCAGGAAAGCTCAGGAGGGACTTAGCAAGGTCTATTGTGACAGGACAAGGAGTAATGGTTTTAAACTAAGGGAGGGTAGATTTAGACTGGATATAAGAAAGAAATTTTTTGCAATAAGGTTAGTAAAACATTGGATCAGGTTGCCCAGGAAGGCAGTGAAAGCTCTATCCCTGGAAACTTTCAAGGTCAGGTTGGATGGGGCTCTAAGCAACCTGATCTAGGTAAAAACATCCCTGGTACTGCAGAGGTGTTGGACTAGCTGACCTGTAAAGGTCCCTTCCAAGCCAGAGCATTCAATGAATTTTCAGATTTGTGAAGAATTACATAGAAAATGGAAATGCACAGTTGCAAAGGAGTAGCCTCGCCTTACGGAGACATAAACCTGACAGAAACAAGCAGTAGAACCAAGTATTACAGGGTTCTGTAAGCAATGTACATTGTGTGAACATACAAGAAAGGTTTGATTATAAGACTAGCAGTTGGCAGAGAAAGAGACTATTTAATCTGTCCCTGAATAAATTTGATTTATATTACATACGTTCCCTACTGATACATTGTTTATAAACATCTCTTTCAATAATTCATGCATAGGAAGTACTTCAAGGGTGTTTTAAGACCTTAATTGCAAATCACAACCACAAGGTGTCTTAATCCTTGTTATAATTCTCCAGTACTCTGCTGCTTATTCTATCCTGCTCAAGCAAGCTGTATTAAATGAGGTCAATGATGCTACATTTGGAGAAAAATTACTTACAATAGCAGAATTTATTTTACTTTCTTTTCCCCCTGTTGAAATGTATTGGCCTCAGTCCTGGAGGATAGAGGTGTCTCGCTTCATGTGCTCAAACTTTATGATTGGAGTGACCCTTGCTGCTAGAACAGGTGAATAGGGTTGGCATAAACACAGAATTTTGCCTACATAGCATTGTGTTGTGATCAATCTAACACCACAATCCTACAAAACCATAGCTAATGCTATCTCATAAAAACAATATGAATGATTATGATATTGTCTAAGGTCAATATGATTGTATATCCACTTTTACATTTTATAAGACCTTGCTGTGCTGTTAGTAGCATACAGCATTCTCTGATCAAGCTGCTGACTTTGCCATTCATCCATATCTGTAAACCAAGACTTCTTTCTTCATCAAGTGGAAAGTCTTTCCACTCTCAAAATCTTATTTGGATTTGTCATGACATATTTTCATGCTGACAGCTGCATGAGGTACTTTCTTACTGACCAAAAAAAAAAAAAAAAATTGAAAAATTCCAGGCTTTTTTGTTTGTTTGTTTTTAAATTTATAGTTTACAACAGTGTACGCATACATGCTTCCCCTCCCAAACATGAAGAGGAAAATTTTCCTGAGGGATGTGCTAATGCTGTAATACCTCCAATTTTAGGCTGTACCTATCCATCACAAATGAACCCTTGGGGTTTGGAATTTACACCTATGCTGGTACTCTTGCTTTTCCCTTCTATCCATTGTAGTATGAGCTTTTCTGCACCACAGGATTAAGAATAAGACCACTGACTTAGAGTCAAACCATGAGATCTGAGTTAATGGATTTACAGCTACAGCCAAATAACTCCATTGCAGGCTGGTCCATTGCCAAACATCAGAAATCATTGCATGTTGTGGTGCAGAAAGCCAGAAAAAGGTTGGACAGTGCTGTGAGGGATTGCTGGAGTTCAGGCAGAACTGATGAAGAGGATTTCCAGAGAGAGCGCCGAAGTGCACTGATAAAGTGGAGGGGAGCACTAGAGACACACTGTCTTTAGATGTGATGCCTTGCAAGGAAAAGTGTATCCATGTGACAATATCTGTCACTTTATTTAAGCTTGAAATTGCCTGAAGTCTCAAGAAGCAGATCTGGAACCAGATGTATTCAGGTTAGAATGAATGGGGAATTAAGTAACTCAGGCTGAATTTTTAAGTTGGTGGGAGGCTGTACTGGAGAAAGTGAAGAGCATTTGAAGTGGCAGTTGCCACTCACCCTGAGGGCGCCGGTGCACTCCAAAGACGAGGACCCCTAGAACTTTCCTCCACCCTGCAAGAGTCCACCCTGCTGGCAGCACTGGGAGGGATCCAGCTGCCATTAATTGAAGAAAAAAGGAAATAACTTATTATTTCCCTGACACAGCCTCTGGGTGCTGCCTTCTCTCCCTTATCATGATGCCTTTCCCAGTCTACTATGACCCATTGTTGGCCAAGGGGTCCTGGAGTCCTATGGCCATGTTGGCAGCTCCTCCTCTCACAGAAGATTCTGCTGGAGCCATGTGCCTGTAGTGCAGCAGATGCCAAGGGCAGAAAAGGAAACAGATTTTGTTGCAGGTCTGATAGGCACCCAACTGTGTATCACTTCATGTCTCCACTAGCCAACTGTGGAGACCCTACCCTGTCTCAGTGCTGTAAGGAGCATGCTGAGCTCTACACAGAAGGAAAGACATGCTCAGGACAGCTCGACAGCTTGAAGCAGTACTAAAATGTTGCCAAGTTTCTTCTGAGGAGAATGATTCTTGTGTTGCACTTTGCAAGCTGAGCTTCCTGTGCCCTTTCAAATCCATTCAGTCTGATCCTTTGTCAACATGTCAACATTTCTTCATTTCCATGACATGAATTCATCAGTCCTTTTAAAGCAGCTTTGCTTGAGAAAAAAAGATCTGGCTTGCAGTTCATTGTTGCACTGCAGTCCTTAGGAACTTGTGCACTGCAGTCCTTAGGAACTCGTGCACCTTACTGTCAGAAAATTGCAGATGAAACACTGAAGTCTTGCCAGCTTGAAGCTGGCCAAAAGAGAAGGCAGTTAGGGGCAAAATAATAAGAATTTTATTATGTTGGCAGGTATAGTAGCAGGTGGGTGAAGAACAGGACCCTAAAAGATCTGAAAATAGCTCAGAAGTCAGAGACAGGAACGTGCAAAGAAAGAAAAAGAAAGAAACATCAAAGGAAGGAAAGAGCTATGTGCAAAAGCTGAAAGTAGCATCAAAAAAAACCCAATGGTTAAAATAATTATAAATAAACTCAGATGGATATTTAAAAAAAAAACAACAAAAAACCAAACAAACGAAAAAACAGCTACTGGGCTTGAGTTCTGTTATTGTCAATAAAAGAAGTTGGGACTAAATATAACTTGCCACCTCCAGCACTTGTCTCTGCACTCCACAGAGTGTGACAAAGCAGGAACCTCTGCAAGGTGGGTAGATGTTTGTCCTACTGGAAATGTCTGTCCCTGTACTGGGAGGAGGGTGTGTACGTGTGTGCAGAGCTCAGTTTCGGTCAACCTTGGAAGGATTGAAGAAGCCAGCAGGAGTCACCTGCCAAGGAAAAAGCTGTGTAATCCAGTGAGTTCCCCTGTTTCTAATGCTTCTCATGCTCAACAGCTCCTGACAGCACCAGTTCTTCAGTGCTAGCATCTTCTCTTCTGGTGTATTAGAGGAGCAAATATCACAGCCATTTTCCCTGCTGCAGATGGCCTGTGAATCTGTGATGGTGTAATTATGGACAACTTTCACAAGAGGGTGCAGAAAGCTGATATTTCTGCTGCTGGTTTCAGCAGCTCGGGTGTTACATGGCAGCAGCAATTACTGCCTCATGCTCCTTTGTAGATGTCTGATTTATTCTCTCCCTGAAAACAACATTTTCTGTTTTATAAGACAGACGTCTTCCTCCGACTGTGCTTTGGCATTCAGAGGAGCCCAGCTATAGTCCTAGGAGGTGTGAGAACATAGGCACATATACAGAATGTGCCTGCTAATAGACCTCTTCCCAGCATGGTACAGAGAAGCTGCTTCTGAGGAGACCTGATGTTAACTCCCTGGGTAAGCTTTGTAAGCTTTCTGCCTGTATCTCTGAGAAATTTTGGTTTAGGAGACAGGTGACCTGAAATCAAGAGAAAGGGATTGGTTCTAACACGGGAAAGACATTCTTAACGTCTACCTCTATTTACGCATGAACCCGTCCTTTCCCTCTTTCAGTGCCCTAAACTGCATGGGAGACCATTTTTCAGGAATGCAGGAATGGTTGGTTTCAGAATAGGCATGATTTGAGGGTCAAAACTTCTTCCATAGCTCTCTTGATTCTGCTTTGCTGGCTGAGCAACATGTGGAAGATACAGCTTTAATGTCTCTGTTTTGCACCTGTAAATAACATATTAAAAAAAGAATCTTGAAACACACTGCTCCTGAGGACACTTCAGGTTTTTCCAGTCTTGGCCACAACCAGCATCTCCTGTCTAGAACAGCAGTCACAAGAGGGGCACAAACTCAGAAAGTACTGTCATCAACAGGCAGTAGCATAAACTACCCCGTTTCCAGGCTGCTGCATGTCAGTGTTTCCATACTCTTAATTCCTTCGCAAGACATCTCAGGCTCATGGTGAGTGCCTTTGCCAAACCATTGCTACCTCAGTCACTGTCAGCTGTACAGTGCAAAAAACAACAACTGGAACCACGATGCTCCATCTCTTGGTTCTGATCTCCCAGACAAACATGAAAGCTTGCTGGAAAAAATGGTGAGAGAAGACTTTTCCAGAATAAAATGCAAAATTACAGATTTCATAAGCATTGCATTTTGAAGGGAGTGTAAGAAGCAGAAAAACTCTTGCAAAAGAAAAATATTTCAAAGAATAACAAGCTATGAATATTATTTAATTGTACAAAGTCAATTTTTTTTTCTTTCAGTACAAAATGTATCATTCATCTAAAATTTATCATTTTATAATTTTTATCCTATAAACAATGTTGGTGCTAAGACAGTGCACTCCAGATAGGCCTACAGTAACATTTCAGGCTACTAGGATCTTGGGAAATAGTTTCTGCATGCTTATGTTTTTCTCTTGGTTGCACAGCAGAGGGAAGCACAAGGCCCATGGTGTGATGAATGTGCCCCTTCGTTGTCCTTGAAAAACCACTGTGAAAGCAGAAAAGAAATTAGTTTATTAAGGACAGAATGTTCTTCCACCATACCACACAAAGCCTGTGAAAATGAATAGCAAAACCAAATACATGAGGCAGAATATGTGTGCCATATATGTATGACAAATATGAATGACAGACAGTAAGGTTGTTGAGGCTTTGTTTTGAGCTACTTTTTATTGCTGTAGCACCATGTCTTAGATGATAGTTTAATTGCATGTTCCATAACTAATCTGACAATGAAAGAGAATTCCTGGTAAAGGAGTTCCAATCTGTAATAATTTCTTCTTTTACTCTCATGCAGTTAGGATTTCCTCATATTTCACTGCTGAGGAAACTGGTAATTGCAAGTTCATCTGAATTCATCTGTACAAAGCCATTGAGTGCTGTCTTTTACACATAGGAACCTAACAGATAAACTCAGCTGTTGGCAGATAACACTAACACGACACAAGATGAGTAAGCCTTGGTGAGCTCCCATTTCTCATACTAGAAGAAAAGCTGCAGCTTGGAGTATTGTCAAAGTGCAAAAACAATGTAACACTTCAGGAAAATAATATTTTGTACCAAAATGGAGGCTCCATTTTCTTAGTGTGATATGCTAGTCATGGTATCGTTTGAGACATGTGCTGTGAAGTAATCCATATTTCAAACAACAGGGATGAAACTGGTAAGACGAGTCAGAAGAAACAGGACGAACATGATAGAAGTAGGACGAAAAAAGCTTTTAGGACCAGAATTATTTTTTCACATCCAAAAGTATTCCCATAAAAAAATCACCACTAAGAGTTAAAAGAATTACTTGTAAACTGAAAATGGAATGAAGTAGACTTAGCCCAGCATACAGGAAATTAATCTTTAACCTTTCAATTTCATGTTAGTTTTTGCATGGTTTTTTTATAGATCCACTTCATGACACCTATATCAATATTTTTAAAGTGAAAAAGTATTCTATTTCAAAATGTCTGAGAAAGATACTTAAACAATTTTAAATTCTGATTATTATTTGTAAAAAGAAAGTATTAAAGTTGACTCTTTCTTATGAAATTTTACATTTCAATGAGTCAAGTATGACCATTGAATAACTAAAATCCATGACCAGAACCTATCCCTAAATTCCTGATTTTTTACATTAAATTATTCCTTGTTAATCTGCAGTGGAAGAAAATTGCAATAATGCAATCTCCTATTAAACATTAGGAAGAAATTCTTCACAGTAAGCATGTTGAGACACTGGAAGTAGTTGCCCAGGGAAGTTGTGGGTGCCCCATCCCTGGAGGCATTCAAGGTTAGGTTGGATGGGGCCTTGAGAAGACTGGTCTGGTGGGATGTGACTCTGCCCATGGCAGGGAGCGTGGAACTAGGCAATGTTTAAGGCAACTTCCAACCCAAACCATCCTGTTATTCTGAGACTCCATTGTTATCTTCATTGATAATACTATATTCGAATTTTTCTTTATGCTTCTACTGCAGGCTCTGTTGGCCATCCAGCCCCTTAGACTGAGGCTCAGATGGACGTCATAAGCACAGAACTTAGCCCAAAGACTCTTGGTTCTAGCCTGAATAAATGCCTTAGAAGGTGTTGTGAGGTCAGGATACCTGGGATCATGGAACTCCCTGACTCGCAAGGATATGTAAGAATGGTTGGTCCAACACGGAACAGGAAGGTACCTGGCCCTGTAGCTCTTCTAGCAGGGAACTGGTGTCCCCCTTTGGGATACTCTGTGGGTGGAGAGCAGTGGTGCAGGAGAAATAACAGCTCCTGACAAAGAAGATATTCAGTTCTGCACCCACAGGGAAGATGACTCACAACACAGAGTGCCCCTGGATACACTGAATAAACGCCATGAAGAAAAACAGCCTTCTTGTGATGTATTTTTTCTTATCACATACAGGTTATTGTAATAAGCAAATAAGTGCAACTGCTAGAGGGACAAAGCTGACTCGCCAGCACATGCTGACAGGACTCGCCAGCATGTTGACAGTGTCAGCAGCTCTGCAGAGAAATAGCACTGGGAGCCCCAGTTGGACTGAGTGCTGCATCAGGAGCTTTAAACTGGTGATGTTCCTTTTTACAAATTTGTTGCATTTCCCGTTGCTTGACTGAGCAGGGTCCTTCTGTGGACACAAAGTCCTGTCCTGTGTCTCCCCTGCTATGACCTAGGGTCTTCAGCCATAGAAGTTGTGAAAGGATCCTCTCCACATGACCTTGGTGGTCAATGAAGACCATTCCTCCACATGCATTTTGAGACTGTCTGTGAAATACTCTGAACATCAATCTCAGGTTCTCATGGTCTAATTTAAACACAGTATTTATTATGAATGGAAAACAAAAGAATCAGGTAAAACCGGAACAGTCTGCACTTTGTACGTGTTTGTAATTCTGGCTGGAGTTATGATAGGAAGGTATGCTGGGTTTAGTTCCAGCCTATAAAAATACCTCCCATTTTCAGATATTTTTCCTTTGGCATCTCTTGGGTCTTTTCCCACTCCTGTAAATTATGAGTCAAGCCACACAACAGATCACAGGAGATTGAAAGACACAGTTGCAAATTTGTTTCTTACTTCTTGTCATTTTTATACCTGGACGCTGATAAATAGATGTATTCACAAGTGGACATGTGCTTCTGTTCTGAAGGAGACATACTTCTGAAGAAAGTTTTTCTTTTTCTTTTCCTCCTTTTTTTTTCTTTCCAGAAGAAGAATAATAAGAAAATCCAGACCCCAGTTTGGAAATTAAAACAAGACAGATGTTCTTTTTTCTTCTACTTTTTCTCAAATGACTCCTGGAGGAATTTTTATCCCCGTGTAAGTACATTGACTTGAAGATTTGTTAAGTGCTGTGAATGAACCATGTCATGGGAAACATTTAGCATTTAGAAGCATTTGTAAAAAACTTTTTTAAATTGGTATGCATCCCAAGGTTAAGTTCATTGACTTAAGGAAGTGTTACAGGCTATGTCACTTCAAGTACTTGTTAGATAATTAATGTCTATTTTATATTTGCAGTAGGATTGGCTACATGTGCTCTTGTAGGTCCTGCCTAATGTATTGGAATTTGAGAGTAAGATTCTGAGTGGTATCCTAACAAAACAACATCTCTCAAATAACAGATAAACTGTGGGACAAAAATCATGTTTGCAATTGCTGGCTGAATCAGCCAGCACTGTTTCAGCAGCCTGCACAGCAGGAATCTCCTTCTCCTGCCTTTTCAGAAAGGGGCTAAGTCCCAAGATGGGGACCGCAGCTGGGGCAGTCCTGGCTGGCTGGTGCGCTCTCATCTATGGCGGGATATAGCAATGGAAGAACTATCCTTGAAATCCTAGAAACAATGCTTGAGATTCTAGGATCTAGCTACTGAGATTAACATTTGTGAAAAAAGAAACCAAATGCCTATTTTCAGACCCCAAGGAGATAGGGGAAACCCTCTGGAAGCCTGAGCCTTCCTTGGCCAGATTCTGGCCACACCTGGATGTCATACTTAGCTGAGGAGGGCTAGTACAGGATAGTTGTAAGGAAAAGTCTAAAGGCTTTTGTGATTCACTTAGCTACCCTGTTCTGGTGGTGCTGAAGGGAACAGGTGAATGGCAGACATACGAATAGTATGAGAGCTGTTTTTAAAACAGAAGATAGGTCTTGATCATATGTCTTGTTACCTGGGATACCCTCTTCTTTTTCCATCACAGTGAACTACTTGAACTGCTCTACATGAAAGTCCTTAATTTCGTACTGCCCTTCTTCTGACTGTTCAAAAATAATCCTAGCCCTTGCATGGGGGTGGAAATAAAACTAAATTAAAAAACAAACTAGCCCACCACATTTCCTGGGATATGTCACAGAGGACATGAACTATTTAATTATGTGTGTGAAGCAAAGGGAAAAGACGAAAGAAGGAGAAGAATACATAGAGAGAACAAAATCATAGAGTACTCATTCTTTATCAGGACAGGACTCACAGTATTTGATGAGTGATTTAGAAGAGGAATGTCTATGAATTTTGGAAGAAGGGACAGGCATCTTGGGTGGACTACAGGGAGGAAGTGTGATCATGCAGAGGAAAAATCAGAATGGCTGAAGATCAACTAGAGCTCAGGTTGGCCAAGTCGGTGAAAGATAACAAAAAATCTTTCTATAAATACATTAACAATAAAAGGAGGACCAGGGAGAATATTCAGTCTCTATTGGACACAAAGGGAACAACTGTGACAAAGGACGAGGACAAGGTTGAGGTACTTAATGCCTTCTTTGCCTTAGTCTTTAATAGTAAGCAAAGTTGTTCCCTGTGTGTACATCCCTAGGAGCTAGAAGAGCAGAACAAGGCTACATGATCCAAGAGGAGGTGTTTAGAGACTTGCTTGGCCAATTAGACACTCATGAGTCTATGGGGCCAGATGGGATCCATTTAAGTGTATTGAGGGAGCTGGCAGATGTGCTTGCCAAACCCCTTTCCATCATCTTCCAACAGTCCTGGAAGACTGGGGAAGTCCCACTGGACTGGAGGCTGATGTCGTGCCCATCTACAAGAAGGGTCGCAGGGAGGATACAGGGAACTACAGGCCTGTCAGTCTGACCTCAGTGCCAGGGAAAGTCATGGAGCAGGTGATCTTGAGTGCTATCATAAAGCACATGCAAGAAAAATGGGTGATCAGACCCAGTCAACACAGGTTCATGAAAAGCAGGTCTTGCCAAACTAACCTGATTGCCTTCTATGACAAGGTGGCCCACCAACTGGATGAGGGAAAGGCTGTGGATGTATCTTCTTGACTTCAGTAAAGCCTTTGACACAGTTTCTCACAGCATTCTGCTTCAGAAACTGTCAGCCTCTGGCCTGGACAAGCGAACTCTCTCCTGGGTGGAAAACTGGTTGTATGGTTGGGCCCAGAGAGTGGTGGGAAATGGTGTTAAATCCAGCTGGAGGCTCAGTGCTGGGTCCAGCCCTGTTCAAAGTCTTTATCAATGACCTGGATGAAGGCATTGAGTGCACCCTAAGTAAGTTTGCAGACGACACTAAGCTGGATGGAAGTGTTGATCTGCTGGAGGGTAGGGAGGCTCTGCAAAGGGATCTGAACAGGCTGGACCACTGGGCTGAGACCAATGGCATGAGGTCTAACAAGGCCAAATGCCGGGTCCTGCACTCGGGGCACAACAACCCTGTGCAGTGCTACAGACTAGGATAAGTCTGTCTAGAAAGCTGCCTGGAAGAGAAGGACCTGGGGGTGTTGGTTGACAGCCGACTGAACATGAGCCAGCAGTGTGCCCAGGTGGCCAAGAAGGCCAATGGCATCTTGGCTTGTATCAGAAACAGCATGGCCAGCAGGTCCAGGGAGGTTATTCTCCCTCTGTACTCGGCACTGGTGAGACCGCTCCTTGAATCCTGTGTTCAGTTCTGGGCCCCTCACCACAAGAAGGATGTTGAGGCTCTGGAGAGTGTCCAGAAAAAATTTTTCACAGAAAGCGTCATTGGGCACGGGAACAGGCTGCCCAGGGAGGTGGTTGAGTCACCATCCCTGGAGGTGTTTAAAAGATGGGTGGATGAGGTACTCAGGGGCATGGTTTAGTGGCTGATAGGAATGGTTGGACTCGATGATACTCTGGTTCTTTTCCAACAAAGTGATTCTGAGATTCTGTGATTTATCTGCCTTAGCAAATTCAGGTAGATGTTATGAATCAAAGACTTCAGTCACACTTTCAAGGAAAAAACTGCCAAAATATCATGCAACACTGAAAAACCATTTCTAAAGGATGTAGACAAGCAAAATCTTGTGTTTCCTTTGTTCAGAACTGATACATACCTTCAGGCATCTCCCCCACCTGCCAGTGGTGCTACTCCCATGGTACACGTGTCCCTGCAGAGAAAGCTGGCTCTAACTTGTGCCACTACACCACTGAGATGAACAATGCTCAGACAGTTGGTATGGATAGTGTCAGAGCCAGAGCTACCCTCGCTTTTGTTATTTGCCTTGCCTTGCAGCTGCTGATGCACTCTGTGTGAAAAGGGATGCTTGGTAATCTGTACCTGTGCAAAACCTCTCTTGTCCTTTACCTCAGCAGCTCATTGACTTTCTACAGAAGATTTCCCAGAGGTGCTATTAAATCCGTAAAGTAAAATGCTCAGTGGGTAATGTGGGGATGTTGTAGTAACCTTGGAGAGATATCCAGAATCATTAAAATTAGGTGCTGCTACTGCTATTCTACACATCTGCTATTCATCATAATATATGACAGATCCAGAGTATTTCTGATCTCTTTGCCAAGGTGGGTGCAAATCTACGCAAGATTCAGTGAAACCAGGGATGTTCTAGTGGCATGAAATAAATAATGGAAGATCACAATGTCAATACGCTTCCAGCAGATTCTCACTAAGTACAAAGAAGGAGGTAATTTTCTTACAATACAAAATCTAGCACTGCTTCCATTTGCAACTCTGAGTGTCCTCCCTCTCTCCATCTCTCTGTTTCTCTCTCTTCCTTCTTTCTTTTTCTTCCTCACTTTCTGGTTTTTTGCCCCTTTTCACTGTGTTGTTTGAGCACTTTCCAGACACACTAATCTCTGTCTTTTCTAATTTGTCTGGTTTTATAACAATTCAGCCTTGGAGGAAGGTTCCTCTCTTTATAAGGGCTGTGGTTATATATGTGAAAATGATTAAGAGATTTCAGGAATGTTTATCCAGTGATCACGAAGAAACTAGATCAAATTTGAAGTCTACATGATTTGAAAGACATCATCAGCATTTACTGCTGTGATCTGAACCAGGACCAAAGATCCTGTCACCACTGAGTAAACTTAAAGGATTTCTCTGTTATCAAAGACACCTTTGACAGACTTTATCTACAGGGTTTTATGTGCTACTCGTAGGGCTGACAGTTGGGCAGTGCACGTGCTGCCTTGATCTTCTCCAACATCTCCTAATACATTTTTATTAGGTATTCATATTTTAGAACCTTAATTTAATGTGTATGTAGGCTGGGATTTTATAGAAACACACACCCCCTGCCCCGCCCCCGTTGGAGAAATGTGTAAGAGCTTATGGGAAAATCCCAGGAAAGGGCAGATAAAAAAGCTCTTGCAAGCTTTGTACTTTCAAAGGATGTATTCAGTATTGCTTTGAGAACTACTGTCTCACTCATATTACAACTTTATTCTAGTTTCTTTTTGTTTTATGAATGTGTAGGCTTTACATGTAAATGTATGAATGTTCGAATCCCTTTCGCAACCTTGTTGATAGTGGGACTCATTAGCAGTGACCTTAATTTCTCTTCAAATCTTGTTCAAACTTCTTATATCAGTTCATGGACTGTATTTTCCTCTAAGTTGGCACTAGAAGTTGCACTGGTAAAATGGCTTTACCTCAATGATAATCCACAAATTAAAACAAGAAATTGGCCCTGACCAGACATTGTAGGACCTCTAATAAATCATTACAGCTGAAGTTTTATGTCCTAATCATATGCTAGCATCAGGCTCATTGGGAAGGACATTACTTCATCATACTACCGGGTGCAGTGCGATAGCAGCTCAGCTGGACACTGTAAGCTCCTATGGCAGTGAAAGCAAAACCTCTGCTGAGTAGTGCAGGCTACTGAGAGAGTGTCATTCCCTGTTTTAGATGGAGCAGCGAAGCTCACTGCAGAGCTCTACACACTTCAAGTCCCAGAGAATTCAGTGTTGGATATTGAATGTTGCCTCTACTGCAGCTCAATGATTGCACTGGTCCTCACAAGAACAGGGACAACTCCCAAGCTCCACTCTCCATGCCCTGAAATTCCAGCATTGCACACGTAGAAGGAGGCTAGCAGGAGGGGTGAGTTTGTGGTAACGAAAAAGTATACTGAGTGGTTTTGGACACGACATAATAATGCAGCCTTTTGCTCAGCAAGTCCTTTTTGGGGCCTCCAAAGACACAAAGAAAGAACAGGAGAAGCAGGGACAGTCCAAATCTGGGGCAGAGTCCCCAGTGGGCTGGTACTCCCTTCCAATTCCACTTACTTTTACACTGGTGGTGGCTGCCTGCCTTTAGCCCACACAGTTTATTCCTTCAAAGATAAATAGAACATGTGGGATACCCCTCCTGGAAGCACTAGTTTCCTCTCCTCCCCATCAGCTACAACAGTTATCTCTCCCCAACAGTGGGCTGGCAGGCTCTGATCTTTTCTTTCTCTTTTTTTGAATGCAGGGAGGGAGGAACTAACATGAAGATTATTTTGAGCACATAACAGATTTTGACCTTAAGTTCAGGAATTTGCATTTCCTGCTCTCTAACATGGGAGGCTAAAAGCTCCTTGACCTTGCTGGGATGTTGCATGAGGCACCCAGGAGTCTCATGCAGACAGCACACAGATAGCTCCACTCAGAGGCCTAAAGATAGGTAGGATTCAAATTCTTACGAAACATGAAAGCTTATATACTGCATAGCTTAGGACTTATATACTGAACATATACTTGTAATGTAGTACTTCAAAGCATGCCCTGGAGGATACTGCACCAGTGCTATTTCTGCACACAGCCATATACTCACAGTGCATGCACAGTGCAACATTCTGCTCCTGACTACTTCTGTTGCATCTTAATTTTCTGCTCTGCAATGCACGTGCCTAACAGCTTGGTGTATGTGCCCACACAAGAAGTGTGGGGAAGGAGTGTTGTTACAGTTTCCAGGAAAATGTTTTGCCCAGTTGCTTCCCTGTCTGCCTGGAAGAAGTACTAAAACATCCTTTGAGTTCACTCATCACAGTGCCCAGATGGGAGGCAAAAATCAGGAGAGAGGAAAAACTCAAATAAATGAAGAGGGGTGGTAGCTCCACCTCACAAAATGGTTTCTGACACAGACAAGAGAAGGCAGCAATCTCTGTTTCTTCCTACTGTTCACACACACTCATGTGTGGGCTGCGGAGGAAACACCCACCCCAACAGTCAGGCGAGTATGGATGCTTTCTGTTCCTGTGGCTGTCATCTCTCTTCCCCAGCTTGTTTCCATGGCAACCGATCCACCAGGACCTGCCCACTCTGCTTTGGTCCTATGGGCACTAGTTGGAGGCTCTCTGCCCCAGAGACATCCATCTCCTTCCTTGTCTTTTTCTGCGAGCACCCAGGTGTCACATCCCTGGAACTGCAGGCAGGTAGCTTTGCCCTGGCAGGGGTTTATTTCAGAGAGGCATCCCCAGGCAGCACTGAGCTTCCCTCTCACTGGCCCAGTGTTCCCAGGGCTCCCTGTCTCAGGCTCCCTGCTGCAAACCAATGGGATGTGAGACTAGAATGCAAATCAAGAGTGGCAGCAAGTTACTCCAGGAGTACAAGGGGAAAAGTCGGATGGGAGGAGAGCTGGTGACTAAAATGCTGAATGCATCAGATTATCTGCAGAGGCAGCAGAGACCCTACTCTAGGAAAACAGAGGAGCTGTAGAAAGAGACAGTACCAAAACTTAAGCAAATGCTTTCTGAGTAGAAGCATGGGGTGGAGGAGACAGGCAGATACCTAAGTAGAAGAGAGATTAATGGGCAAGTGAGGGGATTATCTGTGTATTTCCCAAGCAGGTAGCCAGTTTGCTGTCCCAATACTGCCCCATTGGCAAGAGGTGGTTGCACATTGAAAGCGGAGCTGCATTACCCTGGCTTTTGCAGCAGGTCAGTGTGCATCCAGTGCAAACCTGGCATCATTGCATTGCCTTCAACTCAGCGTGGAAACCAGGGAGAAAATACAACCAAAAGAGGAAAGCACGAGGCAGGTGAGACAAGTGCTTCTTCTGCTGTTGGCCCCTTTGTTAAGTGAGTTGCCTATGATTCAGTCTCCATTTTCGGAGCAAGGATGACAGCACATCCTTATTTACTGGGGATGTTGTGAGAGGAAAATGCATCTTGTAATCATACACAAACTTTTTCATAAAGAGCCTCAGCCCTGCCAAGGCATCTCTCAGCATATACAGCTTGTGGGCATACAGGGAAACATCTGTTTGAGGAGCTGAGGGTCCTCCTTTTACTTCTGCTGCAGTGATGCTGTCTGGAAAAGTAGCAAGGCAGGGCAGCACATGGAGGAGAGGAAAAGGCATCTGTAGCACAGCACTCAGTTACTACCAGGCTATGGAAGTCGCTACCACTGGGCGTCACTGTGCCCACGAATTTAGCAAAACTGAAGCATTTTCTGACATGTGCAATAGAGGTATCTAAGCTTGTGGAGAACCATAGCTTTGTTGGGTATTATTTTGGAAGTCAAATCGAGCCTTCAGGGGCTTGCCTTTAGCAAATTATCCCATACCTGCCTTCTTACACTCTCCTTGCATGTACCAGGGGCTGTGGCCAGCAACAGAATTATGGAGCACTGGCCTTGAACCTGGTATTTTTTCCACGTGTGTATTTATTAGTACATTGACTTTTAAAAAATGCTGCCAGGATCAAGGAGATCTAAGTGACTTCTTGTACATGCTCCAGCTTCTCCTTTGTCCCAGGAAGAGGGATCAGGCCCAAGTCTAATTGTTGCATTGTAATCAGGGGAAAACTCAGTGAATCTACATTTTACCACCTTATTTTTGAAGGGCAGACTTGTGCAAGGTGCCACGATCCTGAAAGCTGCTAGGGTGTTGTCTGAGACTGATTAAACCTGCTTAGATCTTTGTAGGAGAAAAGCAATGATATTGTGGTCCAAAGTCGTGGAGTGTGTAAGGAAACCGCAGCAAGACAGCTTTCATTCAGTGTTGGGATTTAATATGCAGCCAGGCTGCTGTAGCTGTGAAAAATGCCACCTTTGCAAGCACTACTCTTGTTTTTCTTTCTACTCTTGGTGGATTTATACGTGGCTCCTGCATTTCAGCTTGCCAGTTGGGACCAGTCATATACACCTATTTCACCCATGAAAGTACCTATCATTAAGGTCCTGCTCAGCTAGCACCAAACATCAACCTTCCTACTTGTCATTCATCACACTTCCTCCCATGACTTCTCTTCATCCCTAGGACTGCCAGACTTGCCCCAGCACTTCTCTTCCCTGTCAAGAGCAAGCCCCGCACCTTGTCAGAGGCCAGTTTTGTATATGCGGAGTAATTTAGCCTGATATCCCCACTCTTTGTTGTCATCATTGACATGGCATGCTCCATTTCCATTCAAAACCAGTAGTTTTCGCACCAAACATGAACACTTGCTAAAATCAGCATACCATATGCATTTTGGTGGGCTTTAACACTGCTGCAGTCCCCTGCTGCACAGCAGATCTCGGGGGAGGGGTGGGGTTGCATGCTGATGTACAAATTTATTTTGCCCCAGTAAACTGAGAGAAGATTTTCAGTGTCAAAGTGTCACACTCCAGGCAGATTTGCTGCAGTTTTTGTGAGATGCAGCAGTAGGAAACCTTGGCCTGAGCACCCAGCTGGAACAGCAGTTACTCTGTTGAAAGAGGGAGAACAGCTGGTTTTGCTTTTTGGTTCGTTGTCCCAGCTAAATCTCACTACTTTTTTGGCCCTCAGTGTACCAACAGGCAGCACTCTGGAGAAGAGGTGCAGCCCACTGGCATCACTACCTGGCCCACTCCCAGGACGTATGGCTCTGCAGCTAAGGCAGATGTGTTGTCCTTTCCTGCCACCACCATGACTCAGCATCTGGATGTGTGGTCAAGGTATGGGAAAGGAATGCAGCTGCTTAGAAGTGGCTAGGGAATAACAAGAAAAGGCCAGTGAAAGACAACAACCATATCAGTGAAATTATGTTACTTGTTTTTAGGACCAGTACTTAAGTAGTTGTAAGACTGCACACAACACTGTAAATCTCTCCATGAGCGTACACATATGGAAAGTATTGTGGGGTAAAGTAGCTTCATAAATTATGGGGTTTCTGTTTTCATTCAGTCTTCCCTTCTCTTGATGATTAATACTTCACTTTTACCTCATTTCATGGGCTGTCTGCTTTGCTCTATGGGAGACATGAAAGCAATGAATCCCAAAGGATTGAAAGTCTTCTGCAAAAGGACTTCTGGGCTTCCCAGGTATCATCAAGATCAGAAAGAAAACAAAGAGCTGTGCTCAGACAGAAACAAATGTCTGTGCTGTAAATGAAAGAGTATGTGCTAATGCATTTTCAGAACCGGAACCTGTGGTTTGCTCCTTGCTCCCCGACCAGGGTGGGTGAGGCAGTGAGCTGGACATGTGTGGGGTGCTCCCAGGGAAGACCTCGGTGCTTGACGATGAACCTAGCTGTGAGTTGAAAAGCCATGGTTCAGCAGATGCACTTCTCTCACTTGGGACAAAGTGGAGCTCTGAAATGCACCACCTTCAGGGCGCCTGCAAGGTTTCCAGTTTCCATTTTGCTACCGCACCATACACAGTTTTTCTGCGCAGTCTTCCTGTCTCCTTTTTCAGGGCATTCGTCATACCCACCCTTGCAGCAGCTTTGAGTCTTCTGAAGGTCACTGTCCTAATTTGACAATCAGCGCTTATTGTGATTTGTGCTACACCAGGGCTCAGAGTTACTCAAGATCTCCCATGCAGAGCTGGTCAGAAAGCTGGTCCCATAAGAAGATGTTAAGACTTAATTTTTTTTTTTTTATTATAAAGGAGTCAGGAAACGGCAAACTTATCTTTTTACTTGATTGATGTCCCAGGGAGATTTGTTCACCTTTGATGCTTTTCTCTTTTCTCCTTTTTCTTTTTCACTTCTTCATTCAAGAAGGTAAAACATCACTTTGAATAATACAGTAAAATTCTCAGTTAGAAATAACTTCAACTTGGGGATACACAGGCATATTTGATGTAAATGCATGCAAGTGGTGAAGAATGTATTCCTATGTTGATGAAGTGCTGTCCCTCCAAAAAAAAAAAAAAGAGAGTTTTTTTGGGGCACTGATTATGCACTTTGGTAACCAAGGTGAGCCCCAGTTTGTGCAGCTGTCCCACTGTTGATATGAGGGGAATGTTGAGTCTGTGAGTCTACCCTGCTTTAATCAAATCACTTTATCTTCCTAATCAAGTTGGAGGCTCAGCCCTTCTCCTGTCAGAGACTGAAGGCAGAAATGAATAGGGAGGAGGAAGGGAGATGGCGTATTGGGGTTTCCCACTACAGTTCCAGGACAGATGTATTTCTGTAGCCAAGGTAAGTTACCGACAGAATCTATCTGAAGGTAGGAATATATTTTTGAGGTTCCTCCTCTGCATAGTTTCATGTTTTCCATGCAGAGAGATCAGTTGGGATACTCCCCTTTGGAGGTTTGTGGGTCTTTCAAATGGCTTCTTAAGTTTAAAATAGAACCAAGACAGAGTAAAAAAAAAAAAAAAAAAGGACACTTTTACACTACTTACTTTAATATGACAAATGATAAATATTCCTTTTCATAACTAAATGCAGCATCAATGCTGTTTTTGACTGTTTCTGCCAGGAAAGTGTTTTCTCTATTAGCTTTCCATACCAAGCTATTCTGCACTCTTGTTTATACTTGTGATTGCTCTATGGCCATTTAAATGAGCCTTTGCTTGGCATATGGATAATAGCAGGCAGAGAGACTGCTTCAAGAACATGGCTTTTTCTGAATGTTACATATGATTTAGCAGAACTATACCTAGCTCACATATTGTTCGTCTCAGATGGCATTATTTTCACAGCAGTCACTGAATTATCTGTGGTAGCAGAAATAAGAGCCAGTTATTTTTCTTTCAGTTACCCCTGAATTTAATTTAGTTCATTCATCAGGCTCCAGAGCCTCGAATAGCTGCCCAAAAAGTAAGAAATGTGTCAGACAAAATTATTACATTTGGCCTCAAATTTTACGCACTCAAGGTTGAAAACATCTGATTTTTAGCTCAAATACACTTTCCTTATACTCTTCTTTAAATGAAAGGTCTGAACAGCCTGTTTGAAGGAATCAAAATGGTTCTACTTGATGAAAAACTTTCACTTCAGCTGCCATGGACACGTTCAGCTTTTCACCAGAAATTTTGATCATGTAAGGGTTTTCTCCTGTAGCTCAAGATGGTAATTTTTAGTATCCTTCTCTCATTGCATTGAGCTTTACCTACATGCTAGATACAAACTCCACAGTTCCCTTGAGATACGTCTTGTCTCGATTCTTTTACCCAGGATGCCAGCTATTGGAACTGGCCATTTAACCTATGTGGCAAAAAAATACCTTCAATCCTTTTTCTAATGTATTTATGACAAAAGGTTGAGGAACGGGCTGAGTCTGTGTTCTTTCTTCACTTAACAGGCAATCTATCAAAAATGCAAGGGCAAAAGATAAGCAATGCAGAATAGAGGGTTTAAAACATACTTCTTACCTGTTTAATTTGTACTTGTTGTTGGTACTCTCTATTTACTTCCAGTGTGTAATGAACATTTGGGTGAAATGGAGCTTTTGTTGAGTATTTGAACTGCCATTTTCTTCAAGTAAGGTGTAAAACCTCTAACAAACTTGTCTGAGATTTTCTAGGAATCTCTCAGCAAAACCTTAGATAATTACTGCTTAACAGGGTTTGAGGAAAAAAATACACTATGGGAAAAAAGTTAAAAAGCATTTTTACTCTTCCAGAAAAGAAAATGGACTAGTCTTAGAAAAAAAAAGTTAGGAAAAAATATGCTGTAAAACCTTGGCACCTTCAGTTGACATAAGAGCTTTCAATTTTTCTTAGTTGTTTTATACAGATAACAAGCTTCCCCACTCCCCTGTTACATTGTATACAAATTCTTATTGGCACGAGAATATTCCCTTGTCTCCTTTAAGGGAGATGAAAAAAACAATGCAAATCTTTCTTATATCCCTTTATACCAATGACAAATGGACCTTTAAATGTGTGACAGTCAGAAGAAATTTACGTCTCTTTGAAGACAAAAGGAGAATGAGGTCAGGGTTATATTAGACACAAACTACTAACTACATTTGATCTCATATTCAGGGAATATGTTTAATGGATTATTGTATGGAAATGGAAAGAGCTGGAAAAAACTTTTAAAGTCATCTGACACAGCACTGAATTTCTAGCATATTGTTTGGAGTCTGTCTTGAAAAAAAAGAATCAGCTACAATTTCAGTGTTCAGCTTCAGGGGGGAAAAGTATTTTTACAGACTTTTTCTCCTGATGAATGGCAAACACCTCAGAAACAAGTTTAGCATGGAAATCCCTTGCACACAGTGCACTGAGAGAGATATCCTTCAGCAAACGGAGCAAATCAAATCTTGGGTTTGTGGTGGGACATTGATGAGACAGCCAAGGCTGGATTTGTTGCACTTTGACCATGAATCTGCATCTTGCACATTTTTCCTTCCTCTTTGGCTACCTATGACACCCTGCATTGTTTAGGGCCTGACTGTGTGTTGAAAGCTAGTACAAAGTTGTTGAAGAAAGTCTCCAGACTTTGTTGGCCTGCTTAACTCTGTTCTGCTGAAGACATATGCTCCTTGCTGGTCAAGCAATGGTAGTCAGCACCAAAATCTGGTATAAGTTTGAGATATCCTGTTTCCCAGTCTCACACAGAAGGTAGTCAATCATTGACAAGTTACCTTTCAGCTGGTTGTTGTTCCTCAGAAGTAAAATATCCCAGAAGTGATACATAGGCTATCTATTATTCCCAGAGGAGCAGAAGCATGTATATGTATTGAAATGTATGTCTGTGCGCTCTTTGCAGCTTTTCTAAGCAGACAAGACAACAGAGAGGTATGGGGCATTTTTACAGTGGCTGAACATTTCTGCCCAAACCAGTACCCTGTCATCCATTTTCACTTCCACCCTTTCCATTTCCACTTTCACTCTTTCCATTATCCGCAGTGGAGGCACTCTTGTTACCCAGGCCAGTTGTGCAAGGAAGTGTGGAAATACAGCATAACCATGACTTGAATAGCCACTGGAGGCTCTGTAAGTGCTTCTGGTCATTTTGTTCTTTAAAATTTGTAAGTTGCTTGTTTTAGATTGCTGAAAATCTAGCCTAGATCCTGCAGCTGTTTATGACCACTAAAACTTAACAGCACTGTGCATGGAATTAAGCACCTATTCAGTGTTGGAAAAGTTGTAACTTAAACTATGGTTGCAAACCTCAATCAAACTAGGTAACATTTTTGTTCCCCCTGATTTTAATTTTGGATGTGATATTTCCACTCTGTACAGTCATAAATATCTTCTAATCTTCTGTTTAAACCTATATGTCTGATATATGTAAAAGCATATCTGATGGCTTCCTAAGTAAGTAGTTTCTTTTTCTGAGTAAATATTTATTTACGACTAGACTGGGGAACTCCTCTGGGCAGAGGCCACCTCATTAGTGTTGGCTTCGTGTTGTGTCTTGACACAGAGTATCCCTGGGCTTACCCCCCCCCAAAATCTGCAAATTTTAGGTATGGTGGCAAAGTGGGAAACTCCACATATTAGTACTGCGGGGTCAGTAAGATACATGGGTCTCAGAAATGCCCTATGTCACTATGATAATTTCTTATTCAATGGGTTTTCTAGTCAAATATGTCTTGATGCACAATTATAGTCTTTACCACTACAGCTATATTAGTAAAATGTTTCGTGCATTGGCTCCCCCAGTACAAGGCAGAATTTTAGAGGATCTTTCTAGGCAGTTTGTGCTTAATGGAGAGGGGGAGAAATACTAGCAGTACAAACTCAAGGAAGTAAAAGTCAAGAAACCATCAGAGGGAAAGAGGCTTTTAGTTGTTCTGTTTAATTGTTTTCTGGGCAATTAGCAGTACATTCCCTATTCACTGGATATTCAACAAGAACAAGATTTTTTTTTTCACCTCTGTGTCCCTACTTATTCAAATGTCAGTGCTCAGAATAAATATGCCTAACATATCTTTTCATTAGCCTGCCAGTAAAATAAGACCAGGATCATGATTCTTGGTATTTTGAAAGTGGCAAATGGGGGAAAAAGTCAAAGCAATGCTCTAAGAATTTTTTAAAGTTCTGATAAATAAGGGAGAAGTTGTCCTTAAAAATCTTCTTACATTTACATCACTAGTGATGTAAATTACACGAGACAACAAAATTCAAGAGGTCTGTTTTAGCTTTTGCTTAAATTAGTCGCTCTAGAGATATCAACCTTGTTCTGAACTATATTTTGTTGCATTAGCCTCATATTCTTGAAGGTTGCTCTGCATTTTGACTGCCTTCCAGCTAAAGGTTTGTCTGCGAATTACTTAGCTTAATCAGTGCCTGACTTGGTCTGGCCTGTCTTATTAGCCCACAGAATGTGAGTTGGTGAACCCATGCTCTGAGACTGATTAGCAAACACAGGGCAGGGTTTGGTTTTGTTTTTATTAGAAAACACCAGGAACTGTTATTAAATCAAAACAGTGGGTGTTTTATTTATCCATTTGATAATATTGCAAATCATACACCACGAGACTGTCATGATTTAGGGTGTATTTATTTTAGATCTTTCCAAGTAAGCAGCAGCCCAAGAAGACAGCTTTGAGTAATCAGTATTTTTAACACAATATTTACTTACCAAACTGCAATTGTGTGGTTTGTCTCCACATGTTGGAGTGCACAGAGTATGCACTTTGATATATCGGAGGAAAAAAGATTACTTTCAAAAATGGTAATTTTCTTGAAGAAAGAGACTCCTTGATGTAGACTACGTCTGCTTTGGCATAAATATATTGGTTTTGCACTATGTACTGCTGAGACATCGCTTTAAATACCTCAGACAATGAAAAAATTTTCTTCTATCATCTAAGAAGTTAGATAAAATGTTCTTAGCAAAGGTTTTGTCTCATGTGGGCCTTTACTCGTTGGTTAATGTTAATGCGACATATCCTAGCACCAAATGGCAATATTTTAGGCTCCTGATTTTTTGATCTGGTATCATAATAACACCTGTTGTATTTTTCTTAAGAACCATATCTCAGAATAACACCAAGCACCTTGCAATCAAGATGAATGCTTATGGAAAAATGTAATTGTTACTGGCACTACCTATTATAAACACTAATTATTTTATTTCAGTTTCATTTTTTTGGTGAAAGCATTAAAACTCTTATGTTTATACCATTAATGTTCTAAAAACCTCACCATCATGAGTTTTATTTTAACAATTATATATATATTATTACAGGAAATAAAATTAAATATTCCTGTCTAAAGTTTACTTAATTTGAAAAAATGAATGGAATTAGTTATTGTTGTCCATTACAGTAAGAAATTCAACTACCTACCTACCCAACTGGAGCAATGTTTATCTTGGTATTGGATGAGCACAATACACAACTATTTTTTCAAAACAAACAAACAAGCAATCCAGCAACATATAAAGAAAAAATCTTACCTTGCAATGGAATAACAAACGTAATTCATGTAAGATGCAGATTTGAGGTAATAAAAAGATAAAAAAACTTCAAGAAGTGTGCTGTTGTATTAAATACAGAGGATTCAGCTGCCACAATTTGCTTTACCTTCTTTTACTTTTCTTGTCATAAGTTAGGTGGCCTGCACTTGCACATACTCCTGCCATATAGCTAGTGTCTCCACTTAAGTGTCTGTCCTTCAGGATTGAGGAGACCTTGCTTACCTCGAAGCGGCCTGCAAATCACATCTGTTAGGGAGAAAGCATTGTAGTGTCGAAGGGGAGGGTGCACCAGTAATGTGGGTGGCCAGACCTTGCCTCCCCTCCCTTTTGCTTTAGTTACAAAGTCAGTTTGCATGAATTCAGGTTTCATGAACTGAAACTGCTTTATCATGTGTACACATTCTGGTGTCTTCCTAGGTACATATTCCTCCATCTGATTAGATACACACCTGATACAACTATTCCTGGACATGTCAGCATTCCCTACATTTAGGAATAAAGGTCAGTCCTGACAGGTAGAGTGGCAAGTGGCAGACAGTTTCAGTAGGCAGTAGCTCTGTGACTATTGATTACTAGTGCCAAAATGACTTCAGCTCTCACTGCAGCCATACTTCGATGGCCAGCAAACAGCTTGTGCTGTTCATCTCCTCTGGCATATGAAGAATTTCAGCTCCCCCTGATACGAGAATTTGGCAAGGTCAAGAAGTGCTCAAGGGCAAGACAGGGCTGGCCTAGGAACACAGCATTAAACTATGTTCCAGTTTGTTGAATATAGAATCAAAGAATCATTTAAATTGAAAAAGACCATTAAGACCATCAAGTCCAACCACAAACAAATATGTCACTATATTTTAATTTCAATGTTATAATTACCCATCCCTTTATAATTGCTAATTTGAACATATGAGAGCTGCATTGCCATGGAGAGCGCCAAAATGAGCTATTTCTATTAGGTCAGAACTTTACACTTGTCCACATAGATGTAAACACATCTACAACTGCAAGGTGTAAGAGTGCTTAGGATGTAAAATAGTCCATTAGCAGAGAAGCACGTCTGCTGAGAAATCATGCTTTAATGATGTGCATTTCAGTTAAGGTAATCAGAGAGAAAATTCTAAACCATCCTGTTCACAAGGTTTGTAAGACCCATGCTTCTGAAAGGATATGAAATTGAGAAATATTTGAGAGCTAGTTTAGAGAAAAAGCATTTTAAAATTACTATTTAAATTAATAGATGATCTTTAGGGAATTTTATTTAGTATATTTTACAACTGTATTGTCACAATAATTATATATTTTATAACTGGATTGTCAGCCATACAATTTTTTAAGTATTTATTATATCATAGATTATTTACTGTTTGATAAATGTAATTTAGAGAACAAACTTTAAAACAGAATTTGTTGCTTGACCATGTCCCACTAGTTCTTCTACTAGCAACTTTGCAGACCACGAGTGCTAAAAGATTTAAAAATGCACTTGCAGCCAGATTCCCCACTGGCAACCAGCTTGAAATTGAATTCCACACTTCTTATGAGCGAGACACCAGCGAGGCTGAGCCTTAGCTAAACATTTGTATTATGGGATCAATAACACTTGAATTACCATTTCCCGTGGAAGCAAAAGTGAAACCTGGGCTGTGCTTAACTAGACGTAATGTGAGCATTTACACTGATAATGCTAGGGATAGTGCAGAGTTAGTCGTATAGTTTGCTGGGCTTCTGCCATTTTGTTTCTCTGTCACGATCTTTGATCTTCCTGCAGTCAGAATTGAGCCTTTCAATCTAACTCATACCAGGATTTTTGTGCCTGTCTAATTTAACAATAATGTCCATCGAACTTAACTTTTTATATTAGTAAGAACAGTAATTAAACTTAATATTGTAATTTTTTTTCCCAAAGCTCTTTAATTAAAAAAAAAGGATTATGGTATTGGGTAATCCAATATTGCTCTGGTACACTGTTAATTTCCTTTATCCAGTTATGTCAAAAAAAATGCAAGTCATTAGTCCAGCTGCTGAGTTTGTTCTAATGAGGCATGCATTGATTTATAATGAAGATTTTTTTTTTTTCCAGATTAACTGTATCTTGGAAAAAATGGTCAGAAAGCCTGACAGGGCACACATTTCTGTTCCACTTTGACAACATATCACTTTTTGCCCTCCACGGCTTGCAACAAATATCTACAAACCTGCAATGAAATGGTTAATTTCAGTCATGATCCAACAGTTGGACCTGCATGGGATCTCAGTAGAGACACTCAAAGGTGAGGATCAAGCCTCATTGTGCTGCATCTTAAGAACAGGCCAAACAGGGAATTGCTTTGAAGCTGTTCTCTGTGTATTTGAAATGACTTCTGAGAAACATGGTTGTAACCCAGAGGTCTAATCCATGTGCAGAGCAATGTGGTCCTCTAACTGTATCACCCCTTACTGCTCTGCATGCACAGATTATGATGCTGCATTACATTAAGAATCATAAATATGGGAAAGCAGTCCAGCATCAGCATAAGAACTTACCTCAAAACCTGGGGGTAGAGGGAAGCTGTGGGAGCCTCAGAATGTCAGTTACGCACAGACACTGGTATTCTGTCTTGTTTCTCATCAAATCCATTTTCAAGGCAGGGCCAAGAGCTGTAATTTTCTATTCTACAGAACAGCCTTGAAGTTCTTACTTAAGAACACATGGCACGGTTGGGATGTATTTCAGAAATACCTTCCAATAGCCAAAGTCATTAACACTATTCAAAACAACTTGTACCAAAATGCAGGTATGTAGGTGGGAAGAGTTTGAAGCTAAATTCATTTCTTGGTTAACTTGGATTGCAGGCTTTACAACTGATTAGGAACAAGGAATGTGGTCTACTAGACATTAACAAGTAAGAAAAATCACAGTCTTAAGAAAGGCTCAGTTAAAATCATAACACTCTTATGTTCTGGGAAATTTGCATCTGAGAGAGACAAAACGTGAGGTCTTCTACCATCCTTAAGTGATGGGTGAAGCCCTAACTCAGGGAAGCATCCACAAGCCGAGCAGCTCAAGCAGCCTCCTCTCCAGCAGAGAGACAATTCCCAAGAAGAGCAGCCATCTTCCCCAATTCCCACCAAAGTCCTGGCCAAGCCACTCCAGTGAGCTATTAGCATCCTATGAGAGAAGAGATGATTCCCATCAGATCATCCATTCCAGCTTTGGTAAAGGAAACCAGGCTTGGCTCCTCTTCAAAAAATACTCCATCACTGTGCCACAGCACATCATGGAGGGGACCAATTACACTAGAATGCTGGAGAAATTCCTTTTCTCCAATAAGCAAGGAGAAACTTGTTTTAACTAACAGTCCTCCTCCTACAGCTGCACAATACTCAATTATGTTTCAGAGGTGAAATTATTGTCAATAATCAGCTACTTTTTCTGCCATTTTGTGGAGAAAAAAAGGAAAAAGGACCCCAAGAATTAAACTCTGGGCCCAGTTCATCTTTGTTGCTGTCTCTTTGTATGACGGAGCCTAATAGAAATGGCCTCTGGGATTAACTGGAGATCTTTTTTGAGGATCTGCACACAGAGGAAAAGTTTCTCCACTTCCAAGGAGTTCTATCACCTCTGAAGAAGAAGGCAAAGATGGAGTAAGTGTGATAGAGGTCTTAAGGCTAAGACAAAGCTACATGTCAATGAATTTCCAGCTTTGGGCAATTTCTGGGAGCAAAGCTGCAGAATCCTGTTGTTCTTCTGCTGTGGGAAACCTCTGCTGTACTGAGGGATCGGAATGTGAACTTAACATTAGCCTTGAACAGATACCCGTGAATCCTTGATGAAGCTGGAAAGTGCCAAGAAGAGCTGAGTAAACAAGATTAAGAAGCTGCCAGGCCACAGGTGGAATCATCCAGTTATGAAGATACAACAGAGAAAGTAATCCAATTATGAACTGTTGGTCTTTGGATAAACCAATCATATATGAATGCACAGTCCCAGAAAGGGTATAAAAAGTCCTGTAAAACCAATAAAGATGTCCTTTTGCTCACAACTTCTGCGTGTCATTGGCTGCCCCAACTGTGACATTCTCCTAAGGAAGGAGTGATTTTTCTGGGCTCTACCTAAAGCCTTTAATGGTCATCTTCATTCTCTGATGTACTGCATATTTCAGATGCATCTTAGTATCTCCTGCTCCATATGTCAAAACTCTTCCAGTTTCAAGTGTGCTTTAATCACAGGTGTTAAGAACAGTTGGTGATTATGACTAAAGAAGAATTTTGTATCCAGACCATCAGTCTGGAGGTGCCTCCATATCAACTGGAAAATTGTACAAACCTCTGCATTTGCAGAAATATGAGTAATGAGAGATGGAGAGATGCAGGTGATATTAATCCTACAGAAAGCTATCTTGAAAAAAAGCATGTGGGTAAAAAAATCAAAATGGTTTTCTTCAGCTGCAAAGCCACAAAAATCTGTATATCTCTTTTTATAAAGGTTTGGGGTTTTTTTGCTTTAAAAATGACCATATGTAACAACTCTCCTGGGGAGAAGAGGTAAAACACTTGCAGTTTTCTCACACAGCTCAGCACAGCTATTATTTGTTTCTTACTGAGACAGCATTTTTTCTGTGATAAAACATAAATGGAATTAATTTGCAGTCAGTCTGATTTGCATTTGTGCCTGAGTAGAGCTTGACAAATGGCTCTGGGATTTAATGATGGTTAGGTTACCTTATAGCATTTGAACAAATCAGGGCTTGTTTCACCCCCTCCCCACTGCCAGGAAAAAAAAAGAAAGGAAAACAAGCAAAGCTACCTAAGGTTTTCTTCCCCTCCAGAGTGATATGTAACCACACTATAACACAGTAAACAACTGTAGAATGTTTTAGTGCCTTGTATAAGAAACTATTGTGTATATGCTCAGAGGTTTTTGATTCATGCCTTTTGATAGATAGTTTACTGTGCTATATATACCTCACGGTATGGAGGATTTAATGCCTAATATTACAGATTTATGGAATTGGCGTTCGACTTATACAGAATTTCAAGCAGGCCAAAAAAATTTTTTTAAACTCTGTTTAATAATTGAGCCAATACTCAAACAGTGCCAGATTTTATATGTGTCTGCCTGAATAGGCCATCAACTCTGATGCTGACACACGTCTCCCAGAAGCCAAATTTCACTCCTAAGAAATCACTAGAAGCAGGTAGCTATTTATAAATTTTAAATGCCAGAAAGAACTATTAAGATAATTTAATCCAAATTTCCATGCAGCAAAAGCTGTTGAACTTAAGTAATTTCTGAATCATGTGTTGATTCATTTTGACCTATAACAAACTCTTTGGAAAGATACATGATTTAATGACTTCATTAAATGGGAGTAACAACAAAAAAGAGACATGTTCCTTTGCAAGTATTGATATAGCCAGCTGCTCCAGCACTTAAGCATTGAATTCACAGTAGCAGTTGTAACTATTCTTTTCAACTTGTTTACGCTGTATGTTCCTGGACAATGTAAAGGCTCTCTAGATATAATTCAGCGGGCAAAACCATACAGTATTAGGTCCTTATTCTGGTCTTTTATAATGTTTTTCTAAAAAGACAAGAAAAGAAACTACAATCTTTAAAAATAATTACTAGTTTCAGGTGAATATGCAGTGTGAAGTATGTGATAATGTGGAAAATATTTGAAGTCATTAAATAGGTTCAGCTTCATGATCATTCAAATGTAGACATTTTATACAGCATTCTATTAATGTAAGGACTGTTTCAACATATACAGACACATAAAATGCATGCCCCTCGGGAGTGTGACATTTTAAAGTTAAGTTAGTACCAGTGAAAGCCACTAAACTGACAGCACTGGAAGCCAATTGCCTAAATTTACCTGGAGATCTGCTCTGGTTGGTCTAAGACCATGAGAAGCAGGTTGTCAAAGGAATTGCAGGATGATGACAGAAAGTTGAAAATTATGGCTTCTGACAGTTGGTGTGGTTTCAAGGATAGACTGGACGTTGATGGTTCAGGTAGAGGAGGGTTGACCACAAACAGAGAGATTGCATCTGAACCAGGAACAACCTGAGCTGAAAGCAGCTGATGCCTGGGAGGCTGTTGTGAGTAATATGATTTGCCATTGCCTTTGTTTTCCCTCTTGCTTAGGCTGCTATTGAAGATGTCAGAGTAGGTGGCCCCTCAGTCTGGTGCATTCCAGCCACTCCTACACTTGTGTGTTGTGACCTCTCATGGAATTAAAAATCAAACTAGATAAAGTGTAGGGAAGATACAAGATTACATCAAAGAAGAGACAACTAGTCCAAAATAGGCACACATACTTTAAAACATGAACAAATGTAGTGTTCACATTTTTGTCGCTGAAATGTTTCAGCTTCCAGTACTAACTCTGTCTTTAGTATCCACGTGGCTTCTCTTTTAATCAGTACAGGTAACTTTTTTTAATATTTTCTTCTATACACTGGTATCCAGACATATACATGTTCATGTGTAAATAGACACCATCTAGTTCTCCAGAGTACCTCAAAGCCCAGCAGACTGGCAAGTGCAGCATTCTGCACTTAATTCTATGAAAGCACAGTATAACCCAAGATCTTTCATCCTAATGTGTGTTATGCATTTAGCAGGAAAAAAAATATTTTATAATGATAATAGTAAAAACAAGTTTCATAAGGGTTAATATAGTAAAATACACCTGAACTCCAAGCTGAGCAGACACCAATACCTAGAGAAGCAAAGCTTTGATAAGAAGCCACATCTGTCTCTGAAGCAATACTTTCTTTGCTATGAAGAGGCCAACTTAGATGTGCATGACAACCAAACTAGTGCCTATGGAGAAGCAGGATGTCTTTTTTCCTTTTAATGGAATATCTTATCTTACACTTTGGTATTCATGACCGGTGCTGCTGGAATGGCTGACAAAGCGGTTCCATGTTACAGCACTGTGTTGACAGGCTTACCTGGGTGAGCCCACTGAAATCCTTCCCCCGTAGTTTATTTGTTCATGTGCTGCCCACCATTACCATCCTTCTTCACCCCACCCTGCCTGCCTGGGAATGGACCTCCCACCCAGTGTGACCAAGGACAACTCTCCTCACCACTGCTGCAACTTAAATCACTGATATGACTTGTGCTAAAGTCTTTCAGTCTGGTCACTACACCAGAGCTTTTGAAAGGACTTTTTTCTTTGAGGGGCATTATGGCTATCTCAAATAGAGACACAAGTGTGGTTTACCACTGTTGTCATCTAAAACAGCTTTACAGCTTCTGTGTGTGCTCTCAGAAGAGAATCAAAGTTAGAGAGCCTTTCTGCCTAACCCTAGGAGGAAAATAAATACTGAAGGAACTCACTTTGTCTGTAGGCTGTTTAGCAGTCAGCCTTCACCCAGCTCTCCCCACTTCCACCTATTTGTCTAAAGACCATCATCCCTTTGCGAATTACTTCTACAGTCGGAAACTGCTAAGCTTTAAGGACAGCGTTTTTATAATTGAGCATCAGCCAAAACAATAAGCTTATCTGAACCTCTCAGCTGTGTACCTGCTGCCAATTTTACTGCTGCTTTACCTCAATAAATTCAGCTTTGCTTTGAAACAGTTCATTGTTTTGAATCAGACTTTCTTCTAATTCCCTTTCATCATTTAAAGGAAACTTCTGCCAACTTCAGAGAGCTGGTGAAGGGCATAATTGTAATGGATTAATATCTCTGATTTCCTCACTTACATGTACATTTTCACTCTTTGTGACTCAAATTTTATGCTCCACAAAGTTGAGGTTGTCAAAATCTTTGAATTTAACATGATGTAAGGAATCTTAGCTCAGGTTTAAAGCCAGTTAAGGGAGTGGGCATTTATGAGAGAAAGGCTGGGATGGTGTTATCAGTGAAATCAGTAAGAGTCTTTATTCTTGACTTTAATGGATGTTAGACAGGGCAGTGGGTGGAAACAAGCATAAGTGATTGAAAAACCTGCAGCTGTCATCAGGACAAACAGTATAAGGTGAACCCTCAAACTGACAAGGAAGCCATGCTCAGATCTGCTGGTTCCCACAGCAGAGACAGCTCCCATTTTGTGGGAAGCTTTAAATTCTACTGCTTTTATTTTAAATGGGAGAATGAAGACAAGGAAGAGATTAATATCCCCATGAAAACTCATGAACTGCTTATTCAACTCAGAAAGCAAAGCAAACCACACACACAAATCCTTTCAAGACTGTTTTACCTCAAGACATGATGTATTGGTGCAATATGAAAATAGAACATTTTCCCCTACAAATGTTGGCAACGATCTCTCAATATTTCTTCCCAAAGTCAGTGGGAGCAGAGAGAGTACACCATCATGCCAGTTCCCTCTCCTCAAATACATCCAGTGTGAGATGAGACATTTACTTCAATACATCCTGTGAAAGATCTGGTTGAACAAATTGCCAGTGACACATTAGTATGATCAAAGATTAAATGAAGCTCCCAGAGGAATAATAGTTGGATGCAAAAAACTTTCTGGCCTTAATGACAACATATCTTCAAAATCAAGGTATTCCTTCACTAACCACACAACCATGTCCTTGCTCCTCTTCAAGGTCTTGACTTCAATGGAAAATGTCGTGCTCAGGCAAGTGATTGTGCTTACAGACCTGTGACTGTACACAGAGGGATCTGCCCAAGCATGTCTGTGATTAAGTGTTGTGCTTTCTTGGCATGATGGGAAAACAATATGGGTTTTCATGAGTATCTAGGAGTATGCATTCCATCTGACACTGGCTCAGTGTTATGGTAACCATCTCTGTAGTATCTAAATGACTTCTTAGATTAAAATCTGCCTCAGTTCAAAGCTCCTGGAACAGCATGTTCTCCTTCCTCATACTTTCTCTCACTGTGTGTTCTGTTTCAGGCATTACAGCTAAGTGGAACAGGTCGCAAGCATCAAGAACTTCAATTGCATTTTCTTTTGAAAACAGGAGAAATAGCTTATCTTTTGATGGGCAAATGAAGAATCCCTGCTTGAAAAACATTAGACTTGCCCACTCCCAGTATTCTTCTGAAATATGCTACACTTGTAATATTTTGGTACTGGTGTTGTACTTTAACTGATGTGAAGTAAATAAACAGGGACCATTACAATGTTTTACTAGTGACCTCTGTTAATTCTCTGAGCCAACAGAGCTGTGCAAGCTGGCTGGTTGTATTTATTGAAATCAGTATTGACTGTGCAAATCTCAAATTCCTTCTTGTAACTGTTGCTTCTGTGTAATAAGCACATGCAAATTTATAATACTTCACAATTTTTTATGTTAAACGGATCTGATTCCACAAGAGGACTGTTTATTATTCCATGCTTACTTCTGAAGTTCACAGGAGGGAGAAACTGGAAATAGAACTTTTCTCCTATGCATTTTATAAATGCTATTGCTACCTCTGTCTTGATTCAAATATGATTAAATTGGTAGAGATGTAGAATGAATTGGCTACAATTATATAGCAGTATGATGTGAACACAGGGTGCATGATGTAGCCCTGATGCCCACTGAATGTCGCTCCTAGAGGACAAAAATGCAAGAAGAAAACGCACAAAGGCAGGAAAGTGTTGAGAGAAAAAAAATGTGCGTATCACCTCAATCTTTAGAACAAAGCCTCAGTCCTAAATAATGCTAGGAAGTTTACCAATGGTATGATGTTGAATCTTGGATGGAAATATCATCCTTTGGCTAACACTATACCAGTTTACAACAACAACAGCAATGACAATAACAAAGTCAACAAAAAAAAGCCAGCATTATTAATGTAGCTATGCCAACTGTAGGCATTTTTTTGTCAGCTCACCTTACTTTGCGTGAAAGCTATGCCTCATTAACAGAAAATTCTCCTGATACCATGCCCTTTGTTCCTGCTAGAGAGCTAATGATACAGCTAAGCAAGCTAATCACAGAACAACCCTAGAGCACAGGCAAGGTTTGTATATGGCTCATATGAAATGACACCATGGAGGGTGGTGACTAATGACAGACCTGTGCAAGGAAGAAGGGGTAAGAGAGGATGTAGGGGGAGACAGGAAAAAAAAGCTTTATGTGTTTTTTTTCCAAAGCAAACTAATTGAAGTTCTAATTTAATTAGCTGATACTGGGGTTAATTCAAGTTTTAATTAGCAAAGTGTTCCTACTAATTATAATTCACATTAGTATGGAAAGCTGTTAATTGGTGTAATTGACAGTGTTATTAATGTCCATGACTGCTATGGATAATGCTCTCCATGGCTAATGGAAGTATCCTCTCCTTTAAACTGCTAATGCATTTTCTTCTGACTCTTCTTCTCACTGCTGTGGCAGCATTGTCCAGGTGTGTTTGTCAGATTCATATCAGCTGCTGATGCGTCAGTGATGGAAGAACCAAGACATAGTGCAAATTACTCTGAGTGGCTGAAGCTGGACAAAGTAGGGGCATGAAGATTGGTTAGCAAAAGAGACTGGTGTATGTGGTGCTGAGGGGCATGGTTTAGTGATTGATAGGAATGGTTGGACTCGATGATCCAGTGGGTCTCTTCCAACCTGGTTATTCTGTGATTCTATGATTCTATGATTTGTATTCACGAAAGATGCATCTCTTAATTCCTCTATGTGGCTAACAAGCACCTTTGTGTTAAAAACAAAATAAGGATAAAGACAGTCAGAAAGCATTCCAGCCTTCGGATTGGTAGAGTAAATTTTGCTCCAGAAATCTTGGAAGGTGAACTGTGTCAAAATCTGTACCCTGACCGTAAATCCCACAGTGGGAAGAAGGAATCAAACACCAGGCATACTGGTCATGGAAAATAAACCTTAACATGACTGTTCTGCCAAAAGGGTATCTGTGCAACAACCCCGAGTGTAGGAGTTGCACTTTGTTTTAATGTCAATAAGGTCTTAATGAGTGAGAAAAATAATAAGTTAAATTGCTTTCTCTTGGGTACACCCATTACGAGCTGGTATACACTTTCTCTTGGAGTTTACTCTTAAGCATATATCTTGTTCTTTGCATGTTCTCCGTTTCCATTATTCACATCATTTGCTGTGAGTATTCTGGAATATGTCAGCCTTTCCACTGTAAAATCTGTCCTCTCCAAAATACATTTCCGGTGCCTAAGTGTGTAGACAAGCCTAAACTTTGGCCAGCAGATTTGCAACCTGTTGGTGGGGATTTGTGTAGAGAGTGAATTTAAAAAGCATAATAATTGTGAATGCTTTTCTATGCAGTCAAAGTAACTGAGATATTTACGGAACATATGGATTGCTCACATAAATCAGCAGAATTATTCCAGGCTTAACCAGAAGGTCTCATTGTGCATGTTTAAGTTTTGTTGACTGATATTACCCGTTCTGCTTAGAGAAATTACTATTTTTCCTGAAATACAACTGAATTCACCTCAAAATGCCTATTTCATATTAAAATTTAAAACACACACATGATGCACCTCAGAAATAATAGCTTGGATTCCTTCTCAGAGTTTTCACACTCTTCTTGTAATAGGATGCTAGAGCTTGGTTAGAAAGACTAACTTGAGTGTGAACAGAAACAAAAATTAAATAAAATAAATGAAGGCACTTTTCAACAAGAATTAATCCAAACTCAAAGGTTTTTTAATACATTTCTTATTAAAATTCCCATTTGTCAATCAAGACGCCTTCTGGACTTCTAAGAATTTTGGTTTGTTTTTTCTTCTGATAAATAGCCTGAAAGCAAGTTTCATCATTTTACATTGGACATACTGCTGAGATAACCATGCAGTGACAACAAACACAGCCCTCCCTGTGCATACTCCAGCAAGCATCTGGGATTCATCTGGAATCTGTAGTTTGCATCAGGAGGTAACAGTGGTCCCTCCACATGACTCTAGTTTGGTCAGCATTTTGTTTTCATTTAAGATGTTCATGTCAACATCTGTCATTTCTTTAATCACCAGAAGAATAATTCAATTACTATTTCATAAATGAGCATTGAAAAATCATTTTCTCTTGAGCTCAGGAAGACAAGAGGTGAAGTGAAGTCTGATGTGCCACCTTGCTTGCAAAACAGTGAAGCGCAACCTTGTAGGGATTTGTATGGAACCACGTGGAAGAAGTTTATGCACTGTGCTTCAGAGCCTGGGATGGTAATATTTAGTTTTACCACATGGCAGTGGTGGCTAACAGGAGGGATTAGAGCCTCGGGGTTGAAAATCTTTCCACATATGCTTTGCAACTGTCCTGAGTTGTGATCATTACTCCTTGCTTCTGAGTGAGAGGATGGGCTATAAACTAAACAGAAGGCCTCTTATATCATCATATGCTTGTGCTGCAGGGAAGTTCACAAGCCCCAGTACTCACACAGGGGGAATCTGTCCACACTTGTGTTGATACACAAAATCAAGAATATACCTAAATGCAGTTCATAATTCTCCAGGAGAATATTTCCTTCTTCAGTACCTGTATAGTTATATATATGGGAAGCTGCATTGGTTATAGGTTAACAAATCTACTGTGAAGCTTTCTTATTTTGTTAAGGATACTGTTGTTTTCCAAATAGAAGCAAAACCTCTATACAATCACATTTCTGACTTATTCCTTGAAACCACACAAGTCTAAATGGCTCAAAGCCTTGTAAAGATCTCCTGCTGCAAGCTGATAGACATATTATGAAGCTAAAAATGGCATCAAGGTGCCTCATACAAAATCTGTCCAAGTTCTTTCTTTCCATGTCTTTTGTGCTCCGTGCAGATGTGTGAACTACCAGGCAGAATTAAGCAAGTCACTGGGGTCCTGATCCAAAGGGGTCAGTGTCAAAGGGTTGTGGTATTCCCTCCATTCAGCATGAAAGCCCCAACACTTCCAGCAATTCCTGACTATGGAACAAGAACACCAAAGCCTTCTGCTTGAGATGCCATGCTGTCAAATGGAAATTCCATATGGCACTGCTGTTTGAAACAGTGGCACAATGTTTAAAAACATTTTGCAAGTCCATTTTCCATCCCTTTTCTGGGTTTTCACATAATTAATAGTGCATGTGATTTAGCCAGGCTTTGTTTAAAAAAGAAATAGAATGAACAGTTATTTCTTTCAGATTTCATGATTTTATAGAAGTTCAGAATGCAGTGGAATGGATTCTGAGATACTATTATAACTTTCCAAGAAGTCTGAGTTTCTTCATGTCAAAACCACACAGATCTCATCACTTCCCTAAACCGTCATTGCAAAAGTAATAAAAGTAACTCTGGACTTTGCATGCAAAGCTCCTTCATTGCAAGGCAGTTGAAAGATGTAAATATATGATAAAATATGCAAGTTCTACCTGTGTGTGAGCAGGAGCTTGGTATGCTATATACAACTAATGCAGAAAAAATGTCAAACGAAAACACCCAAAATGTATGATGAGGCAACTCAGACAATGAAGACTGGCGTTAATCACTGCAAATCAAGGTTGTTGAGATGTCTGAGCAAAGTACCATTTTGCCACAGCTACACAGTTATTATAAAGCATTTTACTGAGTTTTAGACAAGTGCACTGCCAATCCATTGACATTAAGGGAGTAGACACCAAATCATTTCTCAGGCCAACCACACAATGCGGTCATCTAGGAGACAGATTGAGGTGAGAAAGGATAGGAAAAGAATGTGGAAAATGATGTTACTGAGCTAGATGTGATATGTGCTTTATGTATTTAGTGAGCTACTGCTTACATTTCTCAGTTCTTACTCAGGTATTTTATTTTTTCTGAGTGATCAGGAAATAGGGCATAAAAAATGTGAGTCTGCAACAAACACCTGCTGCTGCTTCAGACCACTATTCTTAACAGAGACTGTATGTATCTGCTAGTCAAGAGTTTCCTCCTCTCCTTCGCTATGCAATGCTGGGGCTTGATACCAGGGTTGCACATACCATGTTCAAGCTTTGGTATACTGTATGGCAGTATAGCAAAAATTTTTATCAGTACCAGTATCAGATACTCCTTCTGCTAAAACAATTCTAAAACAGAAACTGCTACACTATGTTGTTCTTTTGCATTCTGGCTATTGTCACCTACTTTGAGAAAGTGCACATGCAAAGAGATGGGTTATAAACAACCTGCAGTTTTTTCTGATATTTAAATTACATGTTCATTCCTCACTGGAAGAAAATGAGGAAACAGCCTTTTCAGAGATAAGACATGTCCTCATTCCACTCTCCACCCTGTGGTCCCTTCCCTGTGCTCTTGAGGCTTTGCAGGCGTGGCCCTAAATCACCTCTCCAAAGCTTAAAAAAGCTTGCTTTTCCTTTAGACTATGGACATTTTGTGGGCTAATGGTGAAGAGGAGGGAGTATTTGTCAGTTGGTGTCACAAGAAATGTTCTTCCAGTCTGAAATTTCTAGTGGGCTGGCTGGTACCCTTGGAGATGTCACACTCTCCTGCACACAGCCAAACTTCCCCTGTAAGGGGTGGTGTAGGGTCAGGGTGAATAGTGACATAGTGAAATGAAAAAAAATGGGAAGGATTTTAGAAAAGAAGGATATAAAAAAAAGCATTAGGTAGTGCAGTCTTTTCTACCATCATGGTACTCTCCCCTGCAGGAAAGGACATAGTGTTATGGTTTCATACTTTTTGCAGCTGACTGTCTCTAAAATACAGTGGGTAAATTCTGCTTTCTTGAATAGCCTTCAGCACAATAAAAACCAATGGTATATGATTTCTGTTATTATAGTATTTAATATTTACCATTATAGCTTGGAGCAGGGTTTGTCCCAGACCATTTAAAGTATTTACATCTTAAATAATTGAAGGTCATTAGATCTGCAGCCATTGTTAATGAGCTCACAGAACTAAAGGGAGCAAAAAACCAAAATAAATAATTGTAAGATGACTTTCATGCACAGTACCTACAAGCTGGAAAGAAGGACCATTTAGAAACAAACAACTTTTGGCAGAACAATTGTCATTTTCTCTGCTATTAATCCCAGAACTGAGATTGTATGATATTTTGCCACTCCTCCTGAAGTCCTCTGCAGCCCCAGTAATGTATTTTTGGAACAGCCCAGTCCATTTCTAGAGAAGTGAATGTGAAGCCAGAAATTCAAATTAAGACTTTAGAGTAGGATCTTGTAAAGGAAAGTCATAGGCAAGGAATAAACAAACTGTGAAATGTACGTTTTCCCTGATAAGGAGTATATCCATTCGAGAGAGAGAGAGACCAGTTTAAGTAAATAAATTAAAGCTGAAATCCAAGGGCTAGGTCTTAGCCCACATAAAAACATTTTCAAGGGGTACTTCTGCTTCAAGACATGGGAGTAGTAAGTTAAAACTGCGGCCCACACCTCATGCTATATATCCCAAACAATTTTTGCATGCTTTGGAAAATGTAAGTCAACTTCTGAATTTTTTATTCTGAATTTTATTATTCTGATAGCAGCCATTTCTTGTACAAAAATCAGAGTGGATGTCTCAGGCTGAGCTCTTACCAAGTCAGTGAAAGATGTGTGTGTTAGTGGGACTGTGTAAAAATCAAGCACTTCACCTGGCAACACGTCTTTTCCATAGCTTAAACCCAACTGACCACACATGGTCTGGAGGAGTTTTGCCTGTGTAAAGCAGTGATAAGGAAGCAGAAGATTACCTGACAACATTAATTCAAACGTATTTTATCACAATTTTGTTTTAGCATGTTTTTCAGCAGACACAGGGTTATAATTCAGGAGACCTAACTTCCACAGCAAGTCATACACAAATGCAAAGTACTTTTGCCAAAATCAAGACAAAATTTCCAGAATTTAAAGTTGCATGCGTTTTTGTTTTGCTGAAAACTTCAAGCTTTGAGAGAGAAACAGAACTCCCTGTCTTTCTTGATAAGAAATAGAAAAGTCTTAGGACAAATCAAAACATTGCATGTTTAAATAAAACTGGATTTTCAAAGCACATATTCAAAAGGAAATCCTTAAAAATCTTATGATTTTCCTTGTGATTTTTTTGTTTGTTTATTTGATCGCTTTTTTCCAAGTTTTTACTCCTAAGAGGGAAGTACAGTAAATCAGATTTTTCAGGGTTAGGATAAAGGCTGCCTTTGACCCATTTGCCTGGAACCAGAAGTAATGTGTTTTATTATGGGACTCTGTTGGTGTTTAGTGTTATTAATCGTGAGAAGCATTGCTCGTGTCTGCTCTGCACATTCCCTGATTTAAGAGAGGATGATGTAATGTGGCACAGGAACAACCAACTACTTTCCCTGTAGTAATTTTACCCTGTCTCTGTGAGAGGGCTACTTTCTAAGAGGCAATCTGTCCTCGGCACCACTGACACCAGTTTTGTGCCTTTTATTTTATTTGCCTTGATGTTACACTGGAAATATTTGTTCAATTTCAGGACCTGGACCAGAATGGTTGGCTTCGAAAGTGTCATCTCAGCTAATCAGGAAATGGAGCCAGCTCAACATCTGGCTTTTATTTGAGAGTAGCTTTGCATCCAAATGATGAACCCAGGGAATAGATACAGAAGCAGGACTTTGATCTGCCACTGCGTAATTATGCTTGGATTACTGAGGTCACCATTAATGTCCTCATTTATGTCCTTAGTGCAACAGCCTTGCACTAAGGGCTTCCTGCCTAAAATTCCTCTCCCTTTGCCAGATTTGCTGACCACCAAACCACTGTAATGATGTTTTTCTGTGGCTGGCATCAAGGTACAGGCCTCTTGGGTGGACTACAGGAGGGAAGTGAGATTGTGTAGGGAAAAAATCAGAAGGGCTAAGGCTCAGCTAGAAATCAGATTGGCCAAGTCTGTGAAAGATAACAAAAAATCTTTCTACAAATATATAAATAATAAAAGGAGGGCCAGGGAGACCATACAGTCCCTATTGGACACAGAAGGAACAACAGTGACAGGGGATGAGGAAAAGGCTGAGGTACTTAATGCCTTCTTTGCCTCAGTCTTTAGTTGTAAGGAGGGTCGTTCCGTCTGTGTACAAACCCAGGAGCTAGAGGAGCATAATGAGGCTCCCATGATCCAGGAGGAGGTGGTCAGAGCCTTGCTAGCCCGACTAGATACCCACAAGTCTATGGGGCCGGATGGGATTCATCCAAGGATATTGAAGGAGCTGGCGGATGTGCTGGCCAAACCCCTTTCCATCATCTTCCAACAGTCCTGGAAGACTGGGGAAGTTCCACTGGACTGGAAGCTGGCTGATGTTGTGTCCATCTACAAGAAGGGTCGCAGGGAGGACCCAGGAAACTACAGGCCAGTCATTCTGACCTCAGTGCCAGGGAAAGTCATGGAACAGGTGATCTCGAGTGCTATCATGAAGCACATGCAAGAGAACCAGGTGATCAGACCCAGTCAACATGGGTTCACAAAAGGCAGGTCTTGCCAGATTAACCTGATCGCCTTCTATGACAAAGTGACTCGGCTGCTGGATGAGGGAAAGGCTGTGGATGTATCTTCCTGGACTTCAGTAAAGCCTTTGACACAGTTTCTCACAGCATTCTGCTTGAGAAACTGTCAGCCTCTGGCCTGGCCAGGCGCACACTCTCCTGGGTGGAAAACTGGTTGGATGGCCGGGCCCAGAGAGTGGTGGGAAATGGAGTTAACTCCAGCTGGAGGCCAGTGACAAGTGGGGTTCCCCAGGGCTCAGTGCTGGGTCCAGCCCTGTTCAATGTCTTTATCAATGACCTGGATGAAGGCATCGAGTGCACCCTTAGCAAGTTTGCAGACAACACTAAGCTGGGTGGAAGTGTTGATCTGCTGGAGGGTAGGGAGGCTCTGCAAAGGGATCTGAACAGGCTGGACCGCTGGGCTGAGTCCAACGGCATGAGGTTTAACAAGGCCAAATGCCGGGTCCTGCACTTGGGGCACAACAACCCTATGCAGTGCTACAGACTAGGAGAAGTCTGTCTGGAAAGCTGCCTGGAGGAGAGGGACCTGGGGGTGTTGGTTGACAGCGACTGAACATGAGCCAGCAGTGTGCCCAGGTGGCCAAGAAGGCCAATGGCATCTTGGCTTGTATCAGAAACAGTGTGACCAGCAGGTCCAGGGAGGTTATTCTCCCTCTGTACTCGGCACTGGTGAGACCGCTCCTCGAATACTGTGCCCAGAGAAGGGCAATGAAGCTGGTGAAGGGGCTGGAGAACAGGCTTTATGAGGAACGGCTGAGAGAGCTGGTGTTGTTTAGCCTGGAGAACAGGAGGCTGAAGGGAGACCTCATTGCTCTCTACAACTACCTGAAAGGATGTTGTGGAGAGGAGGGTGCTGGCCTCTTCTCCCAAGTGATGGGGGACAGGACAAGAGGGAATGGCCTCAAGCTCCGCCAGGGGAGGTTTAGGCGGGACATTAGGACAAAATTCTTCACAGAAAGGGTCATTGGGCGCTGGAACAGGCTGCCCAGGGAGGTGGTTGATTCACCTTCCCTGGAGGTGTTTAAGGCACGGGTGGACGAGGTGCTAAGGGGCATGGTTTAGTGATTGATAGGAATGGTTGGACTCGATGATCCAGTGGGTCTCTTCCAACCTGGTTATTCTGTGATTCTGTGATTCTGTGATTCTGTGATCCTGTATCTGAGGTAGGTTCTTCCAGAGCTGGAGATAGAGTTAAATGGCTAAAAGTAGCAGTGGGAGTTACACTGTCTCCTTCCAAGAGGTTTCTGTATGCATAGAGGTGTGGACAATGCTAGAACAACTACCAGTGGTTGTGGGATCCAGTCTATTTCATTCCTTGGTGCAGCTCTTCTTCATCCTGACGGATACCAGTGAACCTGCTTTTAAAATGGGAAGAATGAATGGTGCTTTTGAGGCAACCTTTCAGCTAGAATAAACTGGCTGCTTTCAGTACTAATAAGCAGTACGACTTTGCTTAGTATCCATCAATGGTGAATTTGGACAGTATGAATTACTTCACCATAAGCATTTTATGCATCTGTTGGTACATTGTGTTTTTTCTAGTATGTAATCTAATTATCCACTACTGTTGAATCACATCTAGAGACCCTTGTTCTGTCTTAGAATATTGAACTCTGGAAAGCTTTTTTTCTTTGTCCAGTGGAAAGCAAACTGGTAACCAGATTCCTCTTATCATTATACTATTTTAGCTATTTTTAATTACTTAAATGTCTCTTAAACATGCATATATAGAAAATCTGAAAGTTATGCGCGAATCACAAAAGAAACTTTTATCAAAATACAGATCTGTATGTAGCATATTTATTTAGTCAATGACCAGAATTTTTCTGACTTATAAATGGGCAGGAAACATATACCAAAGAAGGCAAGTGATGAGCATGAAGGGTTGAGGAAGTTGGCAGAAACGGCTGTGATCCCTCAGTATCACAGCACAATTCCTGGCTGTAGATGAACATTTCCTGGACTGTGATGGGGAGGAGGCAAGCAGAAGGTGCTCAGGAGATTTTTCCTTAGGTGATGGATCTATTGGTCTTTGGGCCATAACAAGTCATAATCTAACGGCGTCCTAGATCCTGGTAGCTGAGCGGCTTTACTGACTTCCAGTAGGGGACACCATGTGGCAGACCAGTGAGTAGGTAAGCATAAGCAGTACCTTATTTTCAGGGTCTAGCAGGAGTCTTGGCATGGAAACTTTCTTCTGTGGTCTGAAGGATCATGGGTCTTTTCAGACCGTGCATCTATGTGAAGATGGAGCCATAGCCATCACTTTCATGTCACTATGCAGTAACAGCTTTTATCAAAACGAAACACTGACAAGCTAGACGATTAATAGCTAGAGACATTATAAATCTTAACGGAGACTTCATATAAGCATTTTACTTTTATTGAGTGTTTAAGTAGTACACGTTTCATCACAACAAATATGGAGCAATGGAAAGCAAGAAAGAAAGGCTCATCAAATTATTAAATTGAAGGAGCAAAAAGCTTTGGCCAAAATAATTTATTCTTAATGTGTTTATTGTTTAGATTCATAATGGAGTTTTACAAAGACAGCTAACCCAGTGCTCCAGGCATTTTTACTCCATACAGAACAGAAAAAGACATAAACACAACTATCCTTTCTAAAACTAAAAGAAATACATTTTCAGTGCCTTGGATCAGCAGCAGCTTAACGTTGAGCACCGACTTCAGTGCTTTGCTAGGTTCGTGGCAGAACTGAAATAATTATTTCCCAATTTGAGAAATACTTATCTATTTTCAAACTATACTTTGTAAAGAATTTACTACAGTCACACTCTTCATGTGTTTTAAGAAAAAGAAAAAAAACTGACTACTTGTCCATCAACATATCAGGTCTTCGAGAAGGATTTCATTGGATTTATTACTTTTGGAGTTGCTTCACCTCACTTCATTGATTTATAAATTTTTTTGCCCACTGAGGGAATGATAAGCATCCAGTTGCTCATTTTAACTTGCAACAAGCACATGTTTGTGAGTGCACACAGTTCAGCAATGGCTTGTTCAGTCACTTGCACCTAATCAGAAAACAGAGCTAAACATAACAAAACAAAAATGGAGTGGAGGGCAGAGACAGGTCGAGGCTTTATCTTGCAGGCAAACCAAAGAGGTCTTTGGAATGGTTTCAGAAGGTTTCCATTAAGAGAGAACAACAAGTACAGAAAGATTGCTCATCAACAGCTTTTAAAAGCATCATTACAAAATGGATGGTCATGATAAATAAAGGGGAAAGGTTTGTGCAGAGGGAGATTTAAGCAAAAATCTAACACCAAATGTTGCTGTGTAAGAACAGAGGATAAACATTCAAGAATATCTCACTGTTGCAAACTTCTAGCTAATGTGATTTAGAAGCAGTGTAACTGTCTCACAGTGGCTGAGAGCTGCCGCCAGACATTCAGTATTGTATATTTTTCTTCCCATTATTGAGAGTGAAAGGTTAGACAGAGATGGGGTTTATAAAAAGCAGATTTTGCTCCAAATATTTTGTTTAACCTTCATAAAATATCCCCAGCTTCAGTGTAGAATTCCAGGACGGAAGGAAGAAAAAATATGAGGGATAGTTACCTTTCAGTTAGTACATTTATTCTATCTTAATTAGAATTTCTTTTTTGCCAAATGATAAAAAAATGTTTAGTTCGGAAGTAAGAACTCAGCAATAACCCCTGCCTTATCAAGATGGACAATCATTGTGGTATAACAGAATATTCCTGGCTGAGGTAACATTGTTGTATGCAACTGCCCTGGAGCTTGATATACCCAGAAAAAGTTATTTGGTTCTTTTATCACCTCACAGTCCATGGCATTTGGCCACAGTGAGGTGCTGTCATCAGGTTTTGCACTTATGCAAGAAAAGTCACCATAAGTGTTAGTTAAAAACTAGGGAAAATAGTGAAGTTATTTTCATTCCATAGTTTTTCAAAAGGAGATTTTTAGTTGCTTACTCAATAAAAAATGTGGAGAGAGCTTTCTCCGTTGTTGTTGAGGTGCTTCTGGTGCATTGATATGCAGAAAATTAGGCAAGGGGAGATGAAAATCACTACATTTTGCCTTCTGACATTGACTTCTCCATGAAAATTTTGAGCTAAATAAATGCCAAATTTAGAGGAAGTATAGTTTCTTCTGGGTGTGAAGTTTTCATTCTTGATCCGCTGCAGAAACATCAACAGAAAGAAAAAGCCTCATCAAGTTTCTTCATTTTTTTGCACTGTTTAGGGAAGCTGTTTCATTTTCAACTCTCATTCTCCACTCATTCTCACATTTTCCCTTCACCCAGTCCCCGTAGAGAGGATTACCCATGTAATACCCTTGTGGTATGGCAAGAGGCCCAACCCAAGCCTGGGGAACATACAGACTCCTGCTGTAGACTGCAGAGAAGTGATATCTGACACCTCACCCATCTGCACTGCAAGGAACTAGATGTAGAGCTTAAAAAAATGGAGGAGACAATGTCTCTTCCTTTATAAACCACTTCATATTTGTAGGTTAATTTGTAAAAAGCAAATGACACCTCTGCACAATTTTTAATGAAAACAATTCTCCATCTTCTGGAGCTGGCACACTGTTTATGGTGTTTCACACTGCAGGAATAGTGTGGCTTCCAGAAACAGCCTTGGTGTTCAAGTCTTACTTGCAGCCTCAGACAGCCAGCTCATGGCTCCTCAACCTCCAGGACCTCTCTGACTTGGAGATAACCTTTTCACAACCAACAGCAGTTACTGCAGCAAACCTCCTAAGACACAATCCTCAAAATACAACAACAGGGCCATGGAAAATGACAAGAAAGTACAATTACACAGTACTGCAGGCAGATAGGAGCACATTGCCAATGTCCCTACTGCAGTAAATGTTGTGTTTTGAGTACATTGGCTCTGTCCTGTCCTGTTCTAACATGCAGAAGAGTAAAAACATAGAGTATTCCCGGCTGAACTGATGAAGAAAGGAGGTATTTCCTAGTCTCAAAGCAGTTTGGCAGCTTAACTCTAAATGCATAAAAAGATGTGTCAAAAAACTACCTAAGACATCTTTCTGCCCATAAGACTGTGGTAGGATCTTATGCTCCTCCTCTCTCTCTGACTCTTCCCTGTGCTGGGCAAAAGGCTTTTCTTATCTAGAAGCAAGGATGTGGGAGGCAGTATAGGAAAGAGTGATTTGGGAGGGAAGAAAGGAGAAGGAAAAGGGGAGAAAAAGAAGGCAACTCTCTGGCACTTAGTAGCAGAAAGCAGAAGGATTTATGTTTTGTTGCAAATCTTTGCATTTCACCCCTTCCTTTTCACACTTTTCTCTGCAGCAAGTAGAAGTGCCCTTTTTATTTTTACTACTCTGATTTATAAGGACGTGACATATAGAAGTGGAAATCTTTTTGTTCAAGCCAAGGGGAAGGATTTGAGGACTTAGACACACCGCAAAAGCTATGTATGGTAAAGGTTGAAGGCTTTTTCAAGCTATTTTTAATATCATCTTCAGTCTCATTGTTATAGATATATATTATCATTCTATATATACTACCAGACTTTGTATGTAGTGTCAGAGTACATTTAGTATTATGTGTTTATTTAGATACATATAGTATCAGACTATTGTTTATTATTAGTGAGGTTTTTGGAGTGAGGAGGTGCTTGGGCTGTAAGATCTTATCAGAGGACATATTTCCTTGAGGGTCAGGTGACAGCAGAATGTGAGAGGGATACCAGTACATGATATGAACCCACCACTGAAACACACATGTGGCAACTGATACCAAACACACCAGGATGGAAAAGCAGATGAAAGTGGCAGAAAGAATGCTGAAATTATTTGACTCGGAGAAACATTTTCCAAATAAAGCTTTCTAGATTTGGTTGTAGCCTTCAAAGATATGCTGTCTCAGAAGACTTCTTTTTTTTTTCCTTTCTGATTTGTCATAGCAGTAATCTTATGCATGGGAAGAGGGAAGGAAGAGGTAGTGATGAAAGAAAAATTGCACTCAATTTACCCACAGGAAGGAATTTGATTATAAAGTAATGAAATGAATGTTACCTCTGAGTGACTTCTAGGCAAATTTTGCAGATTAGCTTTATTCCTTGTGAAAATGTTGGTGATTTTCTGCCTAAGCCTACAATAGTTGGAGACTGGGAGATTTACTGGTGTGTTTTACTCTTGCAACTTCACAAACCTAACAATCTTCAGAGCAGCTGCCTGGTTTTTATTTCATTTTTTCCATCCTGCTTGTGTTGGGCATTTCCCAAAGCAGTAAATGGAGGAGGGAAAGGGAAAAAAATCAGATGGGGTTCTACTTGTCTTGAGAGTCTAGTATTTTATGTCTTACATGCCTTTCAACAGCCTTATTCCACCCGCAGCCTTCATTACAGCTCAGCTTACCTTCCACTCAACTCACGAAGCCTATGAGACTGAAACTTTCATTTCATAGAATCATAGAATCACCAGGTTGAAAGAGACCCACAGGATAGTCGAGTCCAACCATTCCTATCAAACACTAAACCATGTCCTTCAGCACCTCTTTCACCCATCCCTTAAACACCTCCAGGGAAGGTGACTCAACCACCTCCCTGGGCAGCCTGTTCCAGTGCCCAATGACCCTTTCTGTGAAAAATCTTTTCCTAATGTTCAGCCTGAACCTCCCCTGGTGGAGCTTGAGGCCATTCCCTCTTGTCCTGTCTCCTGTCACTTGGGAGAAGAGGCCAGCATCCTCCTCTCCACAACGTCCTTTCAGGTAGTTATAGAGAGCAATGAGGTCTCCCCTCAGCCTCCTCTTCTCCAGGCTAAACAACATTTCCTTGCATTGCTTGTATCACTAGTTTCTTCCCCTCTGTGATGCTTTCACTTCTGTTTTGGATGTAATTCATTGAATAAATCTGGTTATAGTTAAAATAAGGTATCCATTGTCTTAGGACCTACATAGTCTGCAGTGAGAATTGGCCTGCTCCAAGCAGCTTGCTACTGAGTGAGACAAGCAGACACTGTACGAGGGGAAAAGACACGGTAGTGTGTTCAACTGAGGGTGCATGATTGTTAAGAAAATAGCTCAGGGTCATCTGGAAAATTACAGCAGAGCCAGGAACAGCATTCATGTTCCCTTATTCTTTACACGAAACCCATGCTTCCTTCTCCATATTAGCAATTTTCCATAAGCTGTCTTATAAAACAAATTAAATGTGTACTTCAAAAATACTGCAGGAACTAGATGTTTAGGGAATGTCTCCATGAGAATGACATATATTTTCCTGAAATACAACAAGAAATATTGAATTATACACTGCTCATTAAATTTATTCTTTACAGGCCTCTTGTATGAGCTGAAACCACTTCTTCTGTATTCACTACTGAGAGAGGCATGATTATGTGATTTTATACTTACATCTGAGAACACCAATTTTTGATTTATTTCCAGAACACTTGAATATCTTTCAACATAGAATAGAATAGTAATAGCCCTTCTTTATAGCCACTCAGTGTTTTTTCCTCTTCAGAAAGAGGAAAAATAAAAATTACTGATTTGATAGCAAGCTATGAGACCATTCATTTCTAAAGGCTGAGAAGTGATCATGCAGCAATTTTGCCTGTGAATTTAAGCTTTGTCCTTTCCTGTCACACAGAGGATTGAGAATGCAGCCAATACTTGGTTGCTGGTAAAGCAAGGACCTTCCTTGCTACATGTTTAAAGAAAACAGTTATAGAAAAAATATATGAAAAAATATTTACATGAGACAGCCAATCTCCACTTGACATCATAAAGTAACTTGAGTTTCTTAAGGCTGGCTGCTTTCTTGGAGTACAGAACTGACATTTACAGTTCCCATTTCTTCAGAGAAGCTCACACTCCTTGCTATATTATCCTCAAGTGCCCACGTAATCTGGTAAACTTTACTTCTGTTTAAAAACTAAAGGTCTTTCCCTGATCTCAAGACATCCTGGCAAAAGAAAGTACTAAGGTCATCCCTCTTAACATGCTATGCTAATTCAGATTGATGCTTGGGGAACTGGTCAAATTTAATTCTGACATAGTTAGATCAACTTGAGTTCTGGCATGAGAGTAAATGCATACGTGTTTTTAATTAATCCTCTGCCTAAATCAAGGGAAAGTATATTGCATTTTTCAGCAGAATTGCTCCAGACAATGCTGACAAAGTATGTTTAAAAATTCTTACTCGTGGAACTGAGAAAACCCATTGGAAATCTTCCAAACCTCATGCATGTTTTGCCTAACTGTGTTTGAACTCCCCTCTACTTGCTGCAAGGCTGGGGCACTTGAGCTGGGAGACCCAGAAGGATATCAGTAACTGTGGTGCCTGTACCAGAGGCCTTCCCCTTCCCCTTCTCCTCCCCTCCCCTCCCCTCCCTTCCCTTCCCTCTCATTCTGGTTGATTTTCCTACACTGAGTTTCATGTTGGTTTCTCACCTAGTCACCCAGATCTTTCTGCAGCTTTTCATACTTGGCACTTCTACCTGCTACCCTCGATGTGGTCATCCTGCAGTTCATCCCCTTTCCAGCGTTATTTATGAGTACAATGGCTAGCACAGATCCCTGCATGACTTCCAATAGTTTGACCTCTAAGTTACTTTTGACAGAAGCTTCTCTGACAACATCACTGCGTAGTTTCCTTGAAAAATTGATAAAAATTGTGAAGTAATTGAACTCACATTTATGTGCATACATGTAGCTTGAAAAGAAAGAGAAAACATAATTTTCCATTTTACAACAGAAGCAGCGTTATAGCTTTAAAATGAGGTCGAGGAACAAATCTTTGAATGCAGCTTCCCTTGTTCTAATGACCTTTCTGTAGTTTGAAGAATTATTTTAAAGCTTCTCGGTATGTCCTAGTAACAAAAATAGACACAAACAGGATTCCCATTTCACAAAAACCTGTCTGCTCTATTTAGGTACAATAATTACCCTTTCAACACAGTGTTTTCAAATATGCTGACCAGATCTATTTCTCAATGTAACAACAGGGAGGGAAAATGTCCACAAGTCATCCTTCTCCTGGCTGAGGAGGACCTCCTGCTTCTGTTTCTTCTTTTGAGGCTGACATTGTTCGGTTGCAGGGTTACATGAGCAGGGTCGGGTTTTACAGCAGTACGTCTGCAGGAACACGTGCTGTTCTTTCATAGTTAGCTTTCAGAAAAAGTGGCTGCATGGTACCAGAATTCTAAATATTTTCTGGAATGGTTTTTGCATTGGATAACATTTATTAATTTGCACAGAAGCCAGAATAACGATGAGAGTGCTGTACTGTAATTTTCCATGATGAATATCTAGCATACAGTAGTTTAGATTTTGCTTGTGCTGAGCAGCAGACGAACAGCCTGCTATGCAGTACTTACTAGATGGGAGCTCCCAGAGCATTGCTGAGGCCCACAGGGCCCTGATTTCTCATCACTGACAGCTTCTCCTCTGATTTCTAAAGGATTTTAAAACATGGTGAAAGCTACGTTGCTATTGAAATGAACAAAAAGTGGTCAGCCTTTCCCACTGCAAGTTCAAGATAGGAAGGTCTTTGTGAGTTCACAACACTGACCCTATGTGTGCTGGCATTGTTTTCATCCTACCTCTCTTCCCTTGTTTTTCTGTAAGTGTTCACACACTCAGATCACAGTCTGTTATTTTTGCAATGAGGGCACAAAGCTCTGCTAAAAAAACCCACAAACTCAGTGAATGCAAGTTTGGATCATTCATACCAGAAAAATGTCATAAAAATCACATAATCTGAGCAGAAAGTACAGTAGAAGTTCTTTGCAAATTACATCATCCCTCTCTGTAAATATGTACTAGATATAAAACAAAGACTAAATAGTTTCTAGAGCTAATATGGGGAGATTAAATACAGTCTGCAAACCAAAACAACATCTGGACCCAGTGGTTAATGGAACATTTCAGTACAGAGTTATAACGCAGCATAATGCAGTGATGTTAGCTGATTTTTCACAGACTGGTAGTTATACATCATTAAAGCTTTTTCTGCCCTGATCAGCAGCTCTGAATGCTGCTACTGCTTGCAGACTAGGATCAGCCATGAATAAAATTGCTTTTAATGCTCTGACCAAAGGACTACATTTTCAGAGGATACAGAGAAAAGCTAGAATTGAAAATACTAGTTTTGCCACAGCCTTACTCTGTTCGTGTGTGACATGGCAACACAGCTATTTGTTCTTCCAAAAATAACTCTTTTGCAAGGGGAGGTATTTCCTTTGGAATAGGAATCTACCAAGAACGATTTTAAAATCTAAGCTTTGTTTACTTGGTCATTTGTCCTATCATATCTCACAGCAAAGCCCACAGCTCTGACTGGGCAGCCACTGTTCAGAAAATAAGTCAGATATGTTTTGCTGCATATCATCTTCACTAATTTACGCTGTAGCATTACTTCAAGCACTACTTGTAGACTACCATGGCAGATGTTTTGGACATGCTATTCCCAGCTCTGTACAGATCCCATGATTAAACATTCCAAAGATGGGCTTGCATCTTATTTTTCCTTAAGGAGAAGAGCATAAGATTGTTTCTGTCCCTTATACATATATTATCCTTTCAGTTCAGTGGCACCTCCATTCATTTAAGATGCCATCCTCTGTTTATACAACATTTCAATACACAACGCACTTTGCACTTCCTGTCTTCATCCATATTTGGGGCAGCAACTTAATGTCCACAGTTGCACTGCACCATGCCCTGTAGAAATGATGCCAAGAAAATTAAGAAGGGGACTGAGCGACATAATGTTTTTCCAGAATGAAATACAATGTCATGAGAATTATTATCTGGTAAATTGCAGTTTGCAGAGATTACAAAACTTCTGGATTTTTTTACATACTCACAGAAGTTAAAATAAATTAAAAACCAAAACATACCACTTTGTGGTAATATATGATGATTCTGATTTTCTGTTGATCCTCGATGAAGTGGGAGTAAAAGCTGTATAATGAAGAAGTTGAGTTTTCCTTTGCTGAGGTCCAACACAGTTAGTCTAAAGCAATGGTGTCAATAATGCTTCAGTTTGCTGCAAGTAAAACAGAATGATTTTAAGAAGGTGTGGTGCAGACATGACTTTCTCAGTAAAAGCTACTGACAATAGTACTGCTTTACAGTCAGACAGAGCCAAGAAGGAGATATTATAAAATTAACATTTTTTCCCATACAGACACAAAAGTGCTTTTCTTGAACACAGAAACAAGTGTTATTAAGCCTCGTGATAGTTGCTATTCTCCTCCAAGGATCTCACATATACTAGTTTTTTATATGGTTCTTAAATCTCATAATGAGGAACATTGTACTGTCGTGGGATTCTCAATGTGAATACAAGTAGACTAATATCATGTGGAGTATAGGGAAGAGGTGCTGATGAGGGGGGTGTATTACACATGGTCATTGCCCTTTGGGCAGTATGATAGCTCCACATCCTCTGTGGAGCCGCATCACACAGCCACAATGCGGAATGAATGCTGCCATTCACCAAACAGACCCTCACAGGGTTTGTAATGGGATTACTTACTCCTTGTTAGGTAAGCAAAAAGCAAAAGGAAAGCTTTGCTGTTTCACAGCCTGAAATCATTTGTTTACAAACCCTACACACAGCATAATATGAAAATTCAGCAGTCTGAAGAAGCTGCTCAAATGGAGCAAGGATCCCATGGAAATTTTTGAAAAGATATATGTAGATAACCTTTGATTAATAATTAGAGTAATATAGCCATTCATTGGAGAAGATCAAGAGAAAGCTGGGAAAGACCTGAAAAGGTGCCTACAAGAAAGACAGGAAGCGATTGTTTACAAAGGCTCGTAGTGATAGGACTGGGGGAAATGGTTATAAACATGAGAGGTGCAGATTTAGAGTAGACATAAGGAGGAATTTCTTCATGATGAGAGAGGTGAAGCACTGGAACAGGTGGCTCAGGGAAGTTCTGGATGCCCCATGTCTATAGGTGTTCAAGGCCAAGTTGGATGGAGCCTTGAGCAGCCTGGTCTAGTGGGAAGTGTCCTGCCCATCACAGGGAGGTTGGAACTGGATGATCTTTAAGGTCCATTCCAACCCAAACTATCCTATGATTCTACGAAAGATGACCACAGAGGTGGCCTCATCTTTCATAGTAAGGGATGGCTGTGCAGGCTGAGATTTGTTAGCCTGGAAAGAGATGAAATGGGGGAAGCATGGTAGAAATCTGTGAATGGCTTGAAGAAGTATTTTTGGCTGAAGAATGCTATGGGTGATAAAGGGCTACTGAAGCTAAAATGGCAAGTATACAAGCCTGAGGCACCAAAGTCCAAGGAGAGTTATGTACAGCTCAAGAACTCTTTGAGCCTGAAATGACTGGAAACTGGGAGAAGATTTGGAGGAAGCATCATATATATATGACCACCCTTTTAGTGCATACCCTCTTCCCTAAGGGCCTGCAGTGGCCAACAAGGCAATGGCTCTTTGTTCTGACCCAGCACAACCGCTCCTGCATTGTAAGACTTCCTTGGGGCTGTAACTTGTAAGCTTGCCCAAACGACCTGACTTTCCTTTCCTCCATCAACAGAATGGTTTGTTACATGAAGAATGATGTGGAAAATTAAGGATTGGAGTGGAAAATAACAGTTATATTACTTTCCATGTTGCAGCTACAGGACACAAAGTATTTAGTTCCTTATTAGGCATTGTGCCTTGGGACAATTGTTACATACAAAGCTGCAGAGAAGTGAGTTCTATCATACTAAAAATAGGTCAAGGATACAGAATTTACCCTTCAAAATATTAGTTTCTATACAGAATAATTATTTTTGCCAAGATGAGTTTGAAGTGCAAAGAATATAGGACATTCTTATAAATCAAGTAATCTGCAGCTAAAATTTGATGATGCAAGCGTTTATTTCATGGAAGAGGATAAACATATTTATTCATAACAAGCACTGGTATATTGTACTAAATGGTCTACACCAATGACAATGAATTTTGTGTGACTAACCTGACACACTACAAAGGATCCTCATTTCCAATACACTCTAAGCGTGCCTCAAATTACTTGCTTCAATTCTATATGCCCTAAAATGCTGGTTTATTGTCACTCATTTTTAATATAGACTAATGGGAAACTTTAAGAAGAAGAAGAAGAAGACATAACTTTATTTCCTTTGGGAAAGATGGATGCCAGACCCACTTCTAGGAAATATGCCAACAGAATATGCTTCCTTGTTGAATCCAAAGCATGTGTTGCACCAACAATCATTTCAGTGAGACTAATGGGCTAGAGCAATTAAGCATACATACATCAGCAGTCTGACCAAAACTCCCTCTGTTGTTCACTCAATGTAAGAATTCCAGTATCAGTGTACTGATGATGTGGCAAATAAGTGTAAAAATCACAAGGGTATCTCAATTCTCAGAAGTTAGAAGACACCCGAATTCAGGAAAAACTAATAAATAAGTGTCTCAAATAACTCACACTTTCAAAATCTTTTTTTTTTAGTAAACTTATATTTTTAGATATCATGGCATCTAAGTTTTCCTAAGGCTTTCCTCAGTAGTTAGTGTGATTTACTGCAGCAAAAAGATACCTCCAGGGTACCCCAAAGGGGAGCAGCTCTGAAATACATCAGACAGCATTACTTTTGCACCAGATGCAAATCAGAAAGTAGGAAAAGAGCACAAGGACTTGGCTAACATGATCACTGTTCACTTATTTATGTTTTCTGGGTCATCTAAAGGGATTGCATGTATTTATACTTGATTGTCTCACTAGCACTTGACCTTATTTACTCCTTAAATTATGTGCTGTTGTGTTCAACAAGGAATTGTGTGACAATTTTCTTTTAATTTTTTAAAGAAGATAATCTTATGGAAAAGGAATGTGGATGGGAGGGTAAAGCTTTCCTTTGCAGAGACACCTGTTTGATACACCTTGCTTGGAAGAGGAACATGATGTACCCAGATGTTGTAGCAGGGATGGATCTCCCTTTCCCATCACAGCCAAGAGAAACTCATGGAGCTGGAAAAAAAGAAGATACCTAGTCTTAAAAACAACAACAGGAATTTTAGATATCAGATGGTCAGACTGCAATGTCAAATGTCATCATCCAAAGTATATATCTTCCTGCAAATGAAGTGGAGAATATTTTTCACAGTTGTGCCTGAAGTCTCTGTGCAACAACAGCTCCAGTGGAACAAGTAAGAGCAAGCAAAGTACTGTTCCTTAGCATAACATCAGCTGGGAACAGTGATTGTGTTTCAACTCTTGAACTCCTCACTGAATGGTGGTGAATTAATTGAAAGATATCTGAACCAGTGAGAGCAATACAAAATAATGCAAAACACCCCAAAGTACTTTGGAGAAACAATAAAATTTTCCAGGATACCTTGAAAGTCATGTGTTTACACCTGAGAAAGAGGTGTACATTCTGGGAAACACCACAGCCATCTGCTTAAAGTGCCTTTCTTGAGCTGGATTAGTACTGCTCATTTCTGTCACTAGACTATCACTAAAATAGCATTAACTCTGTTTCTAGGTATCGAACCAATTTTTATTTGCTCCTTACTACAGGCATTGAAATTGTTATTACCCCAAATAATCTTTAATTGGTCCTGATGTTCAAATTTTGAGCCAGAGTTTTATTTAGAAAATGAGGAAACTTTTACACTTCCACTTGTGGTTTGACAAAATAAATGCCTGTGATAATCACCAGATGCAAATTAACTGTTTTGCTGTGGTATTGGCTTTTCTTGTGAGGGTTGTCTTCTAATGAAAGATGCTTGAGATGAGACGAGATGTGGGTTTCAAGCAATAGGGTGCCTGACGTAAGGTAAGGTTAGCCACTTTCACAGTTCTCAGTTTAGGCACATAAAAAGAAAGGGCAAAAGCTTCTCCTCTCATCTTTGTCATTTATTACATATGAATGGGCTGATAATCAAAGTGATGTATCCACTCTACACCTTTAATTTTAGATTATACAAGCACTTTTTCAAAAGCTTCACATGTATTTAATATTTACAGCCAAAACATGATTTATACAAATGTACACAAATTAATTCCATCAGTTAGCAATTATGGTAGTTAGTAAAATGGAGGTTTTCTGCTTTATTCTTTGAAGACTGAAGTAAAGCTATAATTTCCTCCCCCTTCCCCTTCTTTTTCCCTTTCTCTTTTTTCTTACTTTCCTTCCTCCTTCCCTATTGAACAATATTCAAGGAGTGGAAGTGCTGGATAGACACAACTAAGCTATGGAAATATTGAAGCTATCACGAACATGTAATAAAATACGCACTTTAAAAGAATTATGGCTGGGTGGTCTTGCACTAGAAAATATTGCCAGTAGTGCTCTATTGGTAACAGATATTGTTGCTCTGCAAAATCTTTGTTCCAGAAAAAGCCCTTGTGAACTTCAGCTGGTTTTATTTCAGGCAAAGATAATAGTCTAAACTCTTCTAACTGAAAAGTTTTGCCAGGTACAGCCATTAGCTCTAGGGATTTCACTGGTACAGGTTTGTTGATGAACATATATTAATGAAACGGTACTTATGTGGGATGATGCTTTAGGACTTTGATCCTCAGCTGATGACATGTAGCATTCGTTAAAACTCACATGAAACTTACTGACAGCTTGTTTGAATACTGCCCTTGGTACGCTGCTGACACCCTGTTGTTGCTCTTCATTCCCATTCTTATTGAGTTGTTATCAGGGCTGCAGCTGGAAGGCAGGGTTGCAGCATAAGGAACAGATCCACAGTAGTTTTGCATTAGCTGCCCTGAGTAGCAGCAGAACAGCTGTGCAAATCATACCTTGGATACTGAAACGGACAACTAACCAACACTGCAGCTTAGCTTGCAGAGGACCCATTACATTATTATACAAGTCAGATGGAATTAAGCTAACATAGACATGCTTTTCCTTTCTGCAGAGAAGCAGCGTACATAGACTGCACTTTGCTCAACATTTGTGCAGTGTCTGGCACAATGTATGTCTTAATCCATGGCCAGGCTGCTTTTGGAATCCAAATAATGACACTTTTATTCTTTTTTATACTAGGTAATGGATGGCATCAGCTATCATTGCAAGTGGATTTTATACACTTATTCTTCCCTTTTCCACACTGCACTACCCTCCCTTCCTTTTCATTGTCATCCCCTCTGCTTCCTTTATTTTTCTGCCCCTTTGCAGCTTCCTGAAACACTAGTGATTAAGGCACAGTGTACAAAGGAGTATTGCTCCTTGAAAATGAAATCAACACTTCCATGCTGTATCTGCAGTCCCTGCTGGATTTTTAGGAATATTGCATCATTTTTATTGTCTCACAGGGCTCAGTCTTTAGTTGGGTCACCAGCAGCACAAGGGAGTAATGTCTCTGTCACAGGAACAAAACAATCTCTGTACAGTGCCTGTAGGAAATTCAATTGGTGTCTGTCTGGCTGCTTCCCTTTCTTCGTGGGGACACTTCTGAGGCACTATAATTGGCTTAGCCAGGGAGATAAGTGACAATTGTGGATGGGAGGAGGAAAAACAGGAGGAGGAAATCTCTCTACTTTTTATCTGTCTATTGAGAGGTCAGTGTCAGCCAAGAAGCACTTAAAAGAGATCTTCTGCTTTTATCTCACAAGAACAAGGACACATGGAAAGATCTAGTCATGAGAGAAAAGCCTGCTACAAGGCTTCATGTGCCTAGGGCTTTCTGCAATGTTTCCTGACAAGCAGCTTACTGGCATACTCGGGGCTAGATCACTGCTCTGGGAAATGACGGGAGAGAACAAGTTCAAAACTCCGGATTTGTATCTGCCGCATGCCTAGGTTCATAGCCACAAATGTTCACCTATTCTGGGATCTTTGCCCACACTAAGTCAGTACAGCTTTGCTGTTTTCCTTGATCTCAAAAGCATGCTTGCCTGTTCTCTGCAAATCTTCCAACATACTGGCTTACATGGGGATGGCAAATTTGGCCTGCATTTGACACTGCATTTCTTAAGAAAATTGCCTCTGTGTGTGATAGGGAACACTTTGGAGTCTAATTACATGCAGGTTGATTCAAATGGTACCAAGCCATAGGAAAATGAGAGAACCACTGGAGCTCTGAGAGCCTCTGTGTTTCCTGGTTGTATACAAAAGACACTGTAGCAAATTGTTTCAATTGGCATAATCAGATGAATGAATCATAAAGCAGACAAACAGCAATTCATCCTTCCCTGCAGCTTCTCTCTCTAATAGCATTGTAGTTAGTCAGCTCAGTAATGATATTTTCAATAAAATTTCACTTGTAGTGAAGTCTCTCTGCTCCAAATTCCACACTAACCTGAGAGGACACTATACTCCCACATGTTTATTATTTGAAATAAAATGGCTTTGTACCTCTTCAGAATTTAATCCCAGATACAAAGATCAGAGTTCCCTTTAACCAGATACATGTCCATTAGCACCTTCTGACCCAGAGTAAGCTCAGAAATCAACATTCAACTCATTTTCATAAGCTTGACCAGTACAAATCCTGTTGCATGAGGCACAGGCTTTGAGCTGTTCAAGAGGCCACAATACCTACCAATCTGACTCCCAGTTTTTCCAGGACCTGAGCAGGTCAAACAAAGAAGTTTCTGGTCAGATTCCAAAGCTTCCTTTTGTACCTTTTTTGACATCAGAATTTTCATCTAGTAGAGGTTTCCCACATAGGCACATTGTAAACAGTATCTTTCTCATTGTTGAGATTTGTAGCTTGATAATGTAAATACAAAATAATACATTTTGCAAACTTTTCTCCTCTTGCCTTCATAGGTATTTGCAGAGAAAACAGCAGCTTATGAGAACACTTCTGTGTTCAAAACTATGCAGCAAAAATTACAAGATGTGATTGACAGCACAGGCATTATATTCAAAGCATGCAAAGGTTAGGTGGTGGTATTTGAGCTTCTGGATCATTCCTGGATATGCAGTTTTGACACCAGTCAAGGATGGCATTATCAAAGATCTGCACTGAAGCACATGTACAACATTGAACTGTCTAACTTGCCTTCTTAGCATTCTTAATTTGTAAGGCATTAACAAATTCAACCTCCAGCATCCATACATTATTTCCCGAAAAAAGTTTCTTTGGCTTTCAACCCCCCTTTCTTTCAAACTCTGGAAATCACTGGAGTTCTTTTGTCATTACTAATGTAGATAATGACGTTGAAGATTACAAAAAATACGGGGTTTGTGGCTAAAACATAGAGGATGACATTAAGAAGTTTCCAGTGTGAGCAGTTATGTCAGCATGGAGTTTATTTTACACCACAAAAAGACTACTTCAGGAGACTAGGGAAAGCTTTCCATGCACTTAGCTAGACGCAAGCAATCATGTATCTTACACACTAAACTGAGTCATGCTTCAAGTCACTGGACTGAAGCAACCTTAATATCAAGCTTTGACCCGTCTGTTCTGTCAGCCTTGGCTAGTGGAGAATTTGTGTCCATTTCTATACTTTGATTCCTCTCACCCTTAGTTTACCACTGATTTGATACCTCCAAACATGGTTCTGATTTGAGGGAATATTTTTTTTCTGTATGGTATTTGCTTACACCATTTTTCTCTATTTTTTTTTCTACTTTTCTACTTTCTTGCCTTTACCACCAGTCTTTTGAAAATCTCTGCCTTATTCTGGGTTTTTCTGGCCACCAGCTCCTGTTATTCAGTAGTTGAAAGAAGGCATTTCCTAGACATCATGTTTTCAATAAGAATGATCTTGTGTTGATGGATTTCAAATGTGATTTTCTGCAATATTAATTTAAGGCTCTGTCTTTATGGGTGTGCCTGTCAGTTCAATTAGTTACCCATTTTCAGAAAGCCATGAACAAAAGGGTGGGTTAGTGGTCAAAAAGAATTTGCTGAAAAGTTTGAATACGTCCAGACAATGCTTAGTTTTTGTTATGCTCACAAGACAAATGGCACTTTGCTGCTCTCTTTAGTCACTGTCTGTTGTCATCTGCAGATGACAATCTCTCTTATTAGCTCCTGATTCAACCCCAGTCACTTTAGCTGGTGACAATTTCCACATTATATTCTGGGAATTGATTTACAAATGTGTCAGTGCCCTACTATCCAGTGCTCACCCAGTTTTTAGGTAGGATAAATCTGTTTTCTGATGGCAGTGGTTGGAATGATGTAATGAAGAAGCACGGATGTGTCTTTTCCAGTACTTTCAGTACCATCTTTGACATCCATGAATAAGGTACCAACTGCAAATGATAGCTGTGCTTACAATCCCTTCTTGCATGAAGATCTATTAGATTAGCTCTTGTACAAGTGGGGAGCCAGCGTATACTCAACAGGTGCCCAATCTGTTCCTCCTCAGCTGGAGCAAGGCTATGTCCATGCAACTTCCTTTTAGGAGGAAGAAAACAAATCTCAGTTCAAAGGTCGTGCTTTCTGAAAGTCATTCCATATTGGCATTCACCCTTTTCTATTACTCCTATAATTAGTAAAAGTGCTTTGAACAACTGTATTCTCTTTGGAAAGTGGCGAAACATGCTTCTCCCTCTGGATGCTCATGTAAGATTTTTAGGTCAGCACCTGCCTAGTATAAAGAGGCAGCTGGGTAGAAACAGAAAAAGCAGTTGGAAAGAATTTATTTTAAAACATCAGAAAATAACAAAGAAAAGGCTGTAACAGTAAACAGGCTTCAGCAAAAGAATGCAAGTAGCAGAACTGCATGAGAAAAATGTCAGAGAAACTTGTCTGTTTGTGGGCATCTATGGGCACAGCTGTTAGACTGGCAACAGCTTGATCTGGCTTATGAGGGAAAGAGAAGGCGCACATCTTTCTGGCACACTTCACTGTTTTGTAAGTGAGAAAGCATCTCAAAGTGTATTGAAGAGCTTCTACAAAGAGAGATTAGAGGAAAACTACTAAAACTTACTAGAAGCTTCAATTAGCTCTAACCAACAAGCATAAGAAAGGGCAGCAAAACAGTATTTTTACAAGCTTTGCTTTCTGAGGCTTTTTAAATCCAGCAGAAAAGGATGGGCAGTCCTCAGCCTTCTTGGGAGAAAATACTAAGCCTTCATCCCTACCTCTGCTGCAGAGGAGTACCACAGCCATCCCACTTCACAGTCATAGTAAAATGGCTCTGTTCTGATCTCCCCAGGGGTGAAGCTGTTTTATTCACACTTTTGTGCTGTTATTTGTTTTACTCTCTGAGTCTTTGGTGAGGATGAGGCTAGGTGGAACAGGAAGAAAAAGCTTCTGCTACTTTCCCTGTACATTGTATCCAAGCATACAGTGCTTTTTCTGCAGGTCTGTGAGGAGGGTACAAGGCAGCTGCGCCACAGCTCCTTCTGAATCAGAAAAGGAAAAAAGGACAGGGTAGAAGTCCTTGTATCTCATGACTCCAAGTGAGCTAGAGGGTGGCAAAGCAGGCCTGGTTTACTGTGATGATTTCATGAGCAAGGTCTGTTCATTTTGGTATTTGGTATTGAGTACTGCCACAGCTTAAATAAATCTCACTGGGTCCAGCCATCAACTCACAGAGGCCTCCAAATAAGTTTTCTGCTGTGGAAAGCATCTTTCCAGAAGAAGAACTGATGTACAATTTTATGAAAACTTAAAGATAGATTTAATGAATGACACTTAGCTTGTCCCAGGGCAGTAAAATGAATCCAGGAAGGGGACCTGGTCTTAATTTTCTTGCTAAGAGTAGCCTGCAGAGTTTGAAATTCAAAGTTACAATATTTGCTTTGTTACTCTATGAGCTTGCTGTAAAATATGCTGTAATCTTTGCCAGGGGTATGTTGCACATTCCCTGGAGGTTTTTCAGCACTAAGGAACACTTCAGGCTGCTTAACAGTTTGTTCAGGCTTTGCCTTATAAGGCCTTATAAGTCCAGCACAAGCGCATGACAACCCTTGCAAGTGTCAGCCTGTTGGGAACAGATCACAGCAACAGTTTTCTCTGCTCAGGGAGCCACGATTGTCCTGTGTGCCTTGACCTGATGCCCCTGTCCTGACAGCTAGCATAAAAATGCGGCCTTAGGGTAAAAGGTGGGGAGGGCTAAAGCTTAACTCTGCCCATGTGTATGTCTCTGCTGCAAAGATTGAATTTCTTTGAATGCACTAAGGTATTTTTTTGTGTTACACTGACTTTGGTGCAGTTGTAGCTGTGATGACCCGGGAATACTGGGTGGTCTAACACTGATACACATTCTTCAGAAGTAAGGCATGGGATCTGCTGCTTCGGGGGAGACATCTGATCTGTCAGTGAAGCAGAGTAACCTGTGAGTTAAAAGTTGCTCTCAGTTCATCCCCACTCCATGAGGGTCTGTAGCTGCAATGGTTGCAGCAACTCTATATCACGGCAGCAGGAAAAAAAAAAAACAACTCAATTTTTTGATTTTCTCAGATTGTAAATGTCTTATATTAGCAGCTCTGAAACACCAGCAGATTAGGCTAAAATATTGAAATAGGGAATGCAAACCACTGCAAGAAGAATATGCTCTGCTTTTACTTAAAATATCCTCTTTGAAAGCTGGCTGAGTTACGAGCCATGGGAAACAGCCATTTGTGGAAATCCAGGAGGACTTTCAGCCTCTCCTGCAGTTCCGAGCAACATTCCCCTTGTGGTTCAGCCAGGCTGCACATCAGCAGAGATTGCACTGGGCTTTGCAAGTGTTTGCAGCTCTGGGGAGAAGGAACTCTATGCAGGGATGACACAGGGGGGAAAAACAGCAAGGAACAAACATTGCACCTCCTGAACGCTACCCCATTCCTGTGTCAGGAGGGTATCACACCTCCTGCAGGCAAAATCCACTCCCCTCTCCTCTTCCAAGAAAGCTCCGTAGTTCAAAAATCTACAAATAGTAGCACCTACAAATGGTAGAATCTTGCACTATACAGATTCAGCAACTGACAAAATCCATACTGTATAGGGCAAAACAACCAGAAGAGGTTCCACAAGCAGAGGGTGGTGCGACTTCAGTGGGACTACCACTTGCATGATATTTGTTCAAGGGTTCCAAATAGAACCCATGGCTTGTAAGCTGCTCTGGAGGTGAAAGTACGAAAAGAGATCATGCTGCATATCATCTGCATTGCCATAGCCAGTATTTGCCGTCACACAGATATTTTATCCAGAGTCCAGCAATCACAACTAATTAAGCATTAAAACTCCAGTAGCCAAAGTGTCCAAGGATTCTAGATTATTCAGACTTAGGCGTACAACAGAAAGAGTTTTTCAACAAAGGGAAAAAGAACTGCCTAGGCCACCTGTATAGCTCCCAGTACAGGAGGGCACATTCATACAAAAATTTAAGCTGCATCTGCTGATCACTGAAACAAATTAAAACACCTTTTAAAGCCTTTCAAACCAGGTTTTTATTCATAGACATCTCTGATGTGGGCAGTACCAAAAAGATTTTTCCGTCCCCCTACTTGCAGCAGTGTTGCATTTGACTCTCAGGCTTTGTAGCTGCTCAAACTTCTGCTCTCTCAAGGCAAACAAAAGCCAAGATAATGCTTATTGTGGAATCTTTTACACAAAAATAAGAGATTAAAATACTTGCTCTGCTTTCCCTGAAATATAATTTTAATTTGACAATGCACACATCTCCTATCTAAAGGCAATCCCTGTTTTTCCTTCCATTTTTACATTATTAAGTCATTTTTCCTCAGTGCTTTCTTTGTTTCTCTTCGAAGTATTGAGAATGTTTCTTTTGTTTTGCATCTTTCTTCCTTTCTGCCTCACTCCAGAAGATTATGAGCTACACTTTGTTTCTGCAATAGTGGATTTTCTGTAGTGACTGGGAAAACAGTGCTCATATCAATTGCAGAAATGTTTCCTATTATAAAATTTCACAGCTGGTGCACTTTCATCATGCGATAAGATACACAGTCTAGAGTATTAAATCAAAACTCTGATAGCTGGGTAAGAGACACCTTGAAACTGGAAAAAAAAAAAGAAGGTTATTTAAAAGAAGCATTTTTGGAGCTATTTTTTTGAACTCCTTGCCACAACTTACCACTGACAATCAGAACTAACTGTAAACTGTAGATGATCAGAAATTTATGTTGATAACAAGTGCAGTGTGATTCAATAACAGGACATTTTAAAAGCAAAACCAAATCCAGAGCTGTTCTTCAAGCTCTGATTGTGTACTCCCAGCAGTATTTTGAATATACTAATAAGCAGGATTTCAAATCAATTTTTAACCAAAAAAAAAAATCACACATCATTTGCAGTTTTATATTCCCACATTTCCTCCATACAGAAGTAAAAATAAGTGTGAAAGTGCTTTTCTTGGATTGTATCTTTCCCTTCAGAAAAAAAAATCAAACCTTTGTAAAAGTAAATAAGGAGTGGTTTTTAATCTTTTCATCTCATCAAAATTAATTAATATATTGTGTGTAACCTAGAGTTTATAAACTATCATTATTTTGCCAGTAACAATACTTCTTCTTAATCACTAAGTATCAGCTTAATTTTTTGTAGGTGCTGCTATTGCAATGCCAGATGTAACTTAGCTAATCATCATTCCTCCTCGGCAGCCACACAGCAAGCAGTCCCTGCACTGAGGAGTTCACACTGAAAGAACAAGAAGACAGCAGGCAAAGAAACATCTTCATGAAATGAGCAGTGATATGCAAATTGTCAAGGCTTGATTAGTAATGACATCTACAGAATGTCTACCTTTCTAGTACACCAGATGATATTTGGAAACATTGAAGTTTGTTATTTGAGTAGAATACTTGGGGCTCGAAATCATCACTTACACTTCCTATGCGAAATAAGCTGTAAATGTTTTCATATTTATGTATCATTCTGTGCGTGTAATCAGAGAGAGAGGAGGAGTGGAACACTGAAATTCCCAGACATCTGAAATGTGAGAATTCAATATATAACTTCAAAAATCCCTTCTCTCAGAGTGTCCCAGTTTTCTGAAAAGTGCCATCATTCTTAAATGGGGCTCTCAAATCAATCTGGAGATACATGCATTCAGTATAGCTGAACTGGTGCTTAGCAATTAGTAACTGGGCAGCTAGAAAATATGTTGAAGATGCTATTTTAAAACAGACATGTCCAGGGCTCCTGTCATATCAATGCCATCACACACCAGATACAATATTGGCAATCACTGTAGGTATATCTGTGTAGGTTTACACAGGCTGGAAGTATCCTGAAACAGCTATAAAACCACACTGTGTGATTGCCTGGGCACTAGAATCAACAAACACTTTGTCTTTTGCCAAATCTCAACTGGAGAAATAGTGGAAGTATTTTATTTATCTTTAAAAACAATATATTCCCATGATAGAAACAGTCTAGTGTGGAGAAACTTAAGTTGCCTAAATAGATCTGATGCATGCAGATAGTACAGCACTCTCCATGGTTTTGGTGACTGTCTAAACTGTAAATGTTGTACTGTCCATAACATCAGATCTAAATAAACTGATAATCTAACAAAAAATTTAAAAGGGAGATTGTTTTTCTTTCCTGTGAGAAAAGAGTGGACAATCACATTGGCTAACATCATGGAGAAGAGGTGTCTTTCTGTCTTTAAAATTTTACAAGCAATGCTCCTCTGCTATCTTATTGAAAGACTTTCAGACTGTTATGTTGTTAGGAGTAGGCAGCGGCAGATCCAGGCTTCAACACATGGATTTTCTTCACCTTCATGAAATTGATTCAAACCTCCCAGAACAAATCTACAAAGCTGTAGTAGTAATTACACAAGAAAAGAAAGCCTTATTTTGTAAAATAACAACCTGACATGCCTCATTCTCCACTTGTGCAGAGGGCCTGCTACAAAGAATCATAGAATCCTAGAATAACAGAATTAGTGAATCATAGAATCATAAAACGGTTTGAGTTGGAAGGGACCTTGAAGATCATCCAGTTCCAATCCTCCTGTCATGAGCAGTGACGCCTCCCCCTACACCAGACTGCTCAAGGCACCACCCAACCCGGTGATCTAAATCTTCCCCCTTCCAATTTAAAGTCATTCCCTCTCATCCTATCGCTACATGCCCTTGTAATGGTACATGGTTACTATTATTTCAGTACACTATTTTAGTATATGGCTACTATTATTTTAGTTTATTATGAACTAGTGTGAAGTGCACACAGCTACAGTAAGCTCTGTCATGCTGCTGACCTCTTATAAACTAGTACCAGCCTCACAGGGAGCCTCATTCTTTTCATTCCTGGCACACCTAGAGATAAACTATTCTAGCTGCAGTAGAGTATCGCTTAAGAGCTCTCTCAAGAGGTTTGAACTAACCATGAGTTTGAGTCTACCTCTAGCCTTGCTCCATGTTTTATTATTCTTCAGTACACAAGGCATCAGCCACTGCAAGTTGGAGAAATACGAAAGGCCTGCTTAAGTAATAAATTAAGACAAATCTAGAAGTATTCAGGGTTAAAGAATTCAGACTCTTCCCAACTATCTTTATGTAAATGGTTGGGTGACTACTTAGCATTGAAACAACTGTGTATTGCACTTTCTTTCAGGTTCCAGAAATCGAATATTTGCAGAATCTTAAAATGTAGACATGTTGACAAGGATTTTGAAAGCAGTCTAGAGGATTAAGAATCATTTTCCATTAAATTAGTGAGAGACAATGTCAATCATTTAGACTGCTTTGTAAATGAGCATTAAATTTCATCCTAGGAACTGCTGACTACTATGTCTAATGAATACTGTCTCTTCTGAATGCTACTTACTAGACAAGGCATTTGTACATTAGAGGTGCAAGACATAAAGATGATTTCCTACTTAGCCACATGCCAGAGATACCAGTTAAATGCTAATATCATCTTGAGTGAAACTTGTCTGTGGTGTTCAATAAATGTAAAACAGTTCTTCAACATGTACTTCATAACATTAAATTATACCATTACAGTGACATGAATAGGAAGTCAGTGGAACCTGCATTTTCCTCAAGAACCTTGATAATGATTTTTCTCAGCATCTACCATTGCTGTCCATAGCACTAGTCTTTAAAAAGCACTTGCAGTGGTCCTGAGGGAGGAACCACTGCTGACGTCTTTCCATAACAGGGACATCACAGTTTGCTTGTGTGCCTTTGAATCAAGCAATGGAAGCAGGAAGTAGGGCCATAGAGAGGAATCATGGAATCATAGAATCATAGAATCATAGAATCACCAGGTTGGAAAAGACCCACTGGATCATTGAGTCCAACCATTCCTATCAAACACTAAACCATGCCCCTCAGCTCCTCGTCCACCAGTCCCATAAACACCTCCAGAGAAAGTGACTCAACCACCTCCCTGGGCAGCCTCTGCCAGTGCCCAATGACCCTTTCTGTGAAAAATTTTTTCCTAATGTCCAGCCTAAACCTCCCCTGGCAGAGCTTGAGGCCATTCCCTCTTGTCCTGTCTCCTGTCACTTGAGAGAAGAGGCCAGCACCCACCTCTCCACAACCTCCTTTCAGGTAGTTGTAGAGAGCAATGAGGTCTCCCCTCAGCCTCCTCTTCTCCAGGCTAAACAACCCCAGCTCCCTCACCCGCTCCTCATAAAGCCTGTTCTCCAGCCCCTTCACCAGCTTCATTGCTCTTCTCTGGACTCGCTCTAGAGCCTCAACATCCTTCTTGTGGTGAGGGGCCCAGAACTGAACACAGGATTCGAGGAGCGGTCTCACCAAAGCCGAGTACAGAGGGAGAATAACCTCCCTGGACCTGCTGGTCACACTGTTTCTGATACAAGCCAAGATGCCATTGGCCTTCTTGGCCACCTGGGCACACTGCTGGCTCATGTTCAGTCATTGTCAACCAACACTCCCAGGTCCCTCTCCTCCAGGCAGCTTTCTAGACAGACTTCTCCTAGTCTGTAGCTCTGCACAGGGTTGTTGTGCCCCACGTGCAGGACCCGGCATTTGGCCTTGTTAAACCTCATGCCATTGGACTCAGCCCAGTGGTGCAGCCTGTTCAGATCCCTTGGCAGAGCCTCCCTACCCTCCAGCAGATCAACACTTCCACTCAGCTTAGTATCATCTGCAAACTAGCTAAGGATGCACTCAATGCCTTCATCCAGGTCATTGATAAAGACATTGAACAGGGCTGGACCCAGCACTGAGCCCTTAATGAATTTTGGAAGAAATCATTTGCACATATGCAACACAGTGGCTTTGCGTAATACATAACATGTGTTACTCTGGTTCAAGGCAAACTCTTGACACCTTGTGGCTGCCTCAGGCTATGAAAAGCTTAATGAATTCCCTAGCTAATAATGGAAGTTAGATATACCAATTTGGGTGTAGCATAGACTGATCCAAACTGCATATTAAACTTCCAACATGGATCCAGAAAGTAGACATTTTTTTTCTCTGCTTCTTGTATGTGACTTTCTTCCACTATATGAAGCAGAGGCCAAAAGGCCAAGAGATTATTTCCGTGGAAAAGATTTCCAGTCTTTTCAGGTCAGAGGACCAAAATAAGATGCCAACTCTGGGTTTAAAAATCAGTCATTAAGGGCTCCTTAGGACTAGTATCACTAGTCAGGATGTTGAAGGAGTTCATGGCAGGTCTCTGAAGGTCTATGATCGGTAGATCTGACTCCCATCTGACTCACTCCTCTTTCAAAGTTCTGTCAGTCGTCTTATATGAATTGATGGATTTAAATACTCTTCATCGAAGAGATAAAATCAAAATTCCAGCTCTTTCATTGCCATAACTTGTTGGAGTTTAAGTGGACTGATGTGAAACATTCATCATTAAATTATGGCCTTGATTAAGACAAGGTGAAGACATTTCTTTGTGCAGTCCCTCTGAAGAGGAGGAAGGCATGCTGTCGTAAATTTCCTGATCATTTAACCTTAGTTGAAGCTCATCATTAAAGAAAGCTGCCCTTGTAGACTAGAGTGGACTCCTTTTTACTCTTTTGCAGTGCAAATCCACTGCAGATCCTCTAGTCCTTCTTTGAGGAGCTTGTTAGGATAGACCAAAGGGTGATAGTTTTAAACTCAAAGAGGGTGGATTCAGACTGGATATAAGGAAGAAGTTTTTTATAATGTGAATGGTACAACACTGGCACAGGTTGCCAGTGATGGTAAATGTCCCACCTCTGGAAACACTCAAGGTCAGTTCAATGGGGCTTTGAGCAAACTGAACATCTCATTGAAGATGTCCCTGCTCATTGCAGGAGAGTTGGAACAGATGACCATACAATCCAAACTATTCTACAAATACATAAAAGAGATAAGAAATCAAACTGAGAACGACTAAAGTGCCTGCAGCCAAAAGTGTGCTTTAAAAAAAAGCATAAAGTTATAGATTTGTCATATATGGGAAAACAGAAGAAAAGGTCATACAGTGATCAGAACACTAATAAACCACAAATATTCACTTTCTGGCCCCAGTTGCCCTCTGGGACAGTACTTTATTTTCACCTCTCTGTTAGTTGCAGGTAAATTCTTTCTTTTTTTTTTTTAAATTATTTCACTTCCAAAGCAAAATCCAGTGTACTAATATAGACCTCAGCAGTAAATATTTTGTATTTTTCAAGAGAACATAATTACAGCTATATACTTTATGTGGAGGATGATCAGCAGGCAAAAGAATAGAAATAAATACCACTAAAAGCAGCTTTCCTGATAAGATATTGGGTGTTTGAACAGAAAGTAAAGGGACATGTCAGAATCTCTAGTTTTTAAATCCAAAATTTAAAAATATACATTTTTTCCTCTTTCTCTTTGCACATTCAAGTAGCCAAGCTAGGTCTAAGGGGCAAGAGAGGCAGGAGTCTTTTCCCTACCAACATTAAAATTGGCAGGATCCATTAAACTGAATGCCACAAGCTGATTCTAATGGAGTAGATAACTCAAGTTCCAGTGTACACATGAATCTCAGTTCATTGAGAAATGCAGAAGGGCACGTAGCTAAAGGGTGATGACATATTTCAGCGGCATCATTATGCTGGTAGAATAGAAATTCAAGAAAAAATCCCTTTTTTAGTGAAGAGTTGTCATATCCACAGATGCATTTCTGCCCTGAACTTTACTACTGGGAGTGTTATGCTCTTGTCACCTCTCACTGCCCCAGCTGGATGCAAGGTGTCAAGGAAGGCACTGAAAGTAGTGAATGCAAAACAAGTACTAACCGGGATTGTGGGTGCTCTGTGGCTTGCTTCATTTATTACTGCCAGGGACTGAAGATGTTGCATGAATCTCAGGCTAACAGGACTCTGTTTAAGCATGGCAGGGGGCTCAGAGGATCTCAGGAGAGCCATTGCTTCTTGTCCATGTCCCTGCTACCAGCAGAATCACTTATAAGGAACTGTTAGTGGACAACAGACACCACTTGGCCAGGAGACCTCGGCTCTATAGAGGCTCTTGAGGGCTCTTTCCACTCATTGCATCTGGTGATCTGTTGAAAGTAGGTGTCCTGCCACTGGCAGGAGAAAAATTTAGTTTAGCACTTCTTAGTGCTGTTTCCCCACGGCTTCAGAACAAAACCAAGCAAAGAGAAAAACCTAGCAGTCTGCACTTATTAATAAATGATGGCTTACCTATTCATAAGCCTGCTGTCTTGGGAAGGCTTAAAACAAAGCCATGTGCTCTAGGTTTTTATGTCTGAAACAATGTCATCTCCTGCTGTGTGTGCTTCAACTCCATGTCTTGATAGAAAGCCGCAAAACTGAAATGAAAAAAGGAGAAGGAAACAAATTAAGCCAAATCTGATATAAAGATTTTTATTTTTTTCAATTAAGAGAGAATTGTTTTCTACACTTACAGACCTAGGCTCAGAGGTACAGGCTGAGCTCTGCCACTGACCTCCTAATCAACTTCAGGCATATCACTTATAGTTTCCCTATCCAAGTTTTCCAGGTGTGAAATATTGTGGGAGACAGAGGAGGAATATCCCATCTGTTGACAGTCCTGTAAGTCAGGCTGGGTCTTCCACCAGCCTACAATGCCTTGGGGCTGTGCCTATGAAACCCCACATGAGGGGCAGTGGAGGATAAAGAAGACATGCAGGTGCTAGCATCTGCCATCCAGCAATGGAGATGTGAGGGCACATATTCAGGCACTCAACCACTTCTCAGTTTCCAAACTGCAAGTTATGAGTGGCAACAGACACATTAGACCCACCACAAGCCACCCAGGGTGGGCATGCAAGGTCTTGAACGTACATCCCACTGCTATGTGGTAAGCGCAACACCTGGTGTTGCAGCCACTGTGTACCACTGGCAAGCAGGCTGGGTACAGGAGAGAGGACAGCAAGAGATTTTTGCCTGACGAGGCTGAGACTTCCAATTAAAGCTGCAGATGGAGTAGCTTCTCCTGGAAATGTCAGATGGTGACAAACATTTTGAAGACTGTATCATGCAAGGCACTGTGCTTGAACGAGTCAAAAACTGAGCATGGATGATGGGATCAGGAATCTAAAAGTTGAGAAGAACTTTTCATTCCTGGCCTATTCTAATATAGCATCTAGGCAGAGTCCAGTAAGGAAGACAAAAGCTACATTAATCAAACCTCAGAATTTCAACTTAGATGAAAATAATATGGTTTAAATATGCCCCAGGGAGTAATGCTCAACAATAGTAAGGATGCCAGAACAGGGTTAGAGCAGCACAATGCAATATGCTGGCGTGTAGTAATTTTAAAAACGAGAAGTACCTCCCCTTAAATAATCTGAAATGCAAATGTGAAGCCTGTTTTCCCTCCTTGCACTGTGTTTTCTTGACAACCACTGCCACAGTCCAATAACTAACTTGTCATCACATAAATATGTTAACGCATTTGCAATGGCTAAGGTGCTAATCCTGACCTTCATGTGTATGCGTGTGTCTTCCTTCAGGCCAAAGTCTGGTTTCTAAGATTAATCAGACCTACCAGCAGCCAGGAAGACAGGAAGTCAAGGATTTTGCTCTGAGGACAAGATGCTCAGCACCATGCAGAAGGGTTCTGATTGTATGCAGAGCAATGGCAAAAAATAACTGATTTGTCAAAATTAAAAAAAAAATGTTCATCAGAAAAAAAACACAGATGATTTAAAATAGAACCTTACCTAGTCCAGCTCATGTCCATGGCAAGGACAAGAATACTATCTCCACCACACAATCAGTCTCTCTCTTTAAAAATTTATAGCTCAGAGTGATTTCAGGATCCTCTCCAGCATTCAGCAGGGACTACAGATTGTATTCTACATTCATTTCCAAAGAAATTAAAATAAAAATGTGTTTTGGTGGAAATGGGATGCAATTCACACATTATTAAGACACTGCAGGTTTCACTTTCTTCTTCATTACTAGTTACCGAGTGAAGCATATTAAAATACTTCTTTCCTCTTGCTTGACTACTCTTCTAGAAGCCTATTGCTCCTCCGTATAGCATCCAAAATTTCTTGTTTCTTAGGATCTTCAAAATTTGGAAATACTACTCCATCCTCCTGCCCTAAAAGTAAAACAAAACAAATAAAAATCTGTGAGACGAAAGACAATTTCCTATTTCTTATTAAAGTTCCTTACCAACATAGCAAAATATTTTGGAAACAAATATCAACAAACATGGATAAAAAGGTATAAATATAGACCAACCAGTTGTTTTGTTTTATTTCATTTAAAGCTGCCATAACTAAATATCCGTAGGGGCTGTCCCCTGCAGACTCTGTGATGACCTAGTAAATCACCATATAAAGGTCATTTCACCTGGGCATGCTCTGTGAACCACCTGGGTGAAAAATTCCCAACTCACTGTATCACAGCCTTTGAGCTATACAAAAGACACTGTAGGGAAACTAGGGGCTGTTATTGCATGACTTCCTGCCTTTCCTCTTGTTCGTGTTCTGTCATTCCTGTACAACTGTAAAGAGCTGGCAGCGTGGGCTGCTACAGCAGAGCTGCTGCACATTTCCTTGACGTACTAAAGTGGGACCAGAAAAACCCTGATACTAACAAGGATGCACCCTGCTCATCTCTCACTTCTAAACAGGAGAGAGGGTAAATGTGGGGCTAATGTAGCATCCAGCTTAGCTGCAGTAACTCTGCTTCATGAACTACTGTGAAGTTTTATATTAGAAGTGAGATGAGCACATGTACTTTTATATATATGACTGCCTTGGATGCACTTAAATACATGTTTGAACGCTTTGCTGAGTGGATACAACATGGAAGAAATGAGGGAATGGCCTAATGTGGTGCATTTCAAACACCGCTTTGACAACACCTAACATCACTACAGGTTGTGGAATGAATACATTGCCCATCCCGGGTCCAGCTCCAGTTAGCACTGGGGCATACCTTGGACTTTGATGAATGTAGCCTGTAGCAGAATTGCTCCCCTGGGCGAGGCTTAACAGTAAAATATGAGAAGGCTATTGAGGGATTTAATTGCATAGCTTCCAAGCCTTAGTAGGAGTTGCCCATGTATGTTCTCAGTGCTCGTGTGGGAGTATAAATGTCTGGATCCTGTGTGATGGAGTATTTCAAAACCAGCTGTAGTAATATGAGCAGCAATACATGGACTTTTGAAGAAAAACAACAAGCTGAAAGAGACCAAATAAGCTACAGGACAGATGCCATCCAACAAATTATTTCAAGCTGGAAGACTGAAAGGCTATCCTAGTTTAAGCTAGAATTGTTGCATTTCCCCAGTATGCCCACCTCACCACCCACTTACAGATATTGCCCTACTTGGGATACGACAATAAAACCTTGACTTTTGGCTGTAGAGACTACCAAAATTATATAATGTTCTGTGAGTTTTCTATAAAACAAAGGACCTCTTTCACAGAAGGAAAGCTAAGCAAGAAGTCACTTCGACATGCTGTCACGAGACATGGAGGTTGGGCACCAGTAAGAGAAATGGGACCACGAGGTGGAAACACTCAAGAAAAGAGCTGCTTTGAAAATCAGCCTGCAACATCCTGGAGCTGGAAATAGGAGGGTGGTGGAAGATGCCTGAGAGAGGGGATAGGGGTGCCAGCTTAGACATGAGATGCCAGGCTGGGTAGAACATGAAAAGGCAGGCACACAGAAAGCAGAGTAACATCCAGATCACTTTCCTCCAAGATGACAGAGTTTCCCTGTCTTGTCAGCCAGGAGTTATTAAAAAAAAAAAAAATCATATGCTGAAAACTCATTTAATTTCCTCACAGTAGGACAGCAGAAGGATGCCAAGCTCAGCCTCTCCCCAGCCTCTAGTTTAGTGCTGTCCTGCTTCAGCAATATAACTCTGCTGGGGCAACCTTGTGTTACCCCTGCAATAGCATCCCATTGGAGCAGGCTGGGAGAGACTTGGGGGCTTCCTTGCTGTTTATGAGGAAACAAAGCAGATGGTAGATGATACCAAAAATATTAAAAAAAATTTTTTAAAAAAGTGAGAAGCTTGTGTGCAAAAATGAAACCACACTTAAAATCAAGGGTACCATCACAATACCAGCTCAGGTCTCCCCTCCCTTCTCCACCTGCCTTCTTCACTGTTTAAAACATACCTGGGGGGCTTCAGCCTGACTGGTTTTACCTAGAGCTTTTTTGCTTTCAGGTGTCCATGGCAATAGGGAGCTTTAATGCGTAATGCACATGCAGGGTGCCCGGACACCTTCCCTCTAGCCCCCTCCCTGCTCTTCACTCCTGCTCTTAAAGGCTGCCCTGCAGCAGCAGCCCTGTGGAGCATGCCACGTTACCACTGCATTCACAAGCGGCTGTACTTCCCTCATGGTCTATGCCATCCTTCCTGCTTCCAGGAAGAATGTCTTTTCCCTTAGCCACCCCTGCTTTAACTCAGAGCTGCAGCCGCTGCCTACCTGCCTGCTGCAGCGCCTGCTTGACACACCATGTGTCCTTCCCTCCCTGCTGCACTGCTCACTAAGGACATGCTGTGGCACAGCTGTCTGCCTCCTCTGCTGCAGTCCTGCAGGTTTGGATTACTGTGCACGCTACTGATGTCAAGCTCCTGTCGTGACCCAGCGCCCCATAGGAGGAGCAAATGAGCGGAGACGTCAACGCAAAAAATTATAGCCATACGAGCGATCCCTGCGCTCAGCTGCTGGAAGAGTGCATACATGGCTTGTGTGACAGCAACAGCACACAGAAGCAGCAATGAAATGCAGTTAGCAATACAGCTGGGAGACAGGCAGCAAGGCAGGCACCGGTCCAGTGACTAAAATGATCCTACCGTGAGCCAGCCTGCGGTGCCTCCAAAAGTGGCTGACTACTACACGGGAGCTCGGCTTTCTTTGCAATTACCCCAGTTCCTCCCACCTCCCCCCGAGCCGGTGACTGCAGCGTGTGCTCTGTTTTGGTTTTCTTTGCCTTTTTGTTTGGTTCTCCCCCCCACACACCCCCACCCCAAGTCTCCCTCTCTCTCCTTTGGTGTCCTTCTCTCCAGGATGGCGGAAGCAGAGTTGCACAAGGAAAGGCTCCAAGCCATAGCAGTAAGTCAGTTTCATTTTACTTACTCTTTTGTCCATAGCCTCGGGTTGCAGAGGGAAGGGGGGATTCTGGCACAGTAGCTGGGAAGCGCCTAGAGAGCCTGGCTTTCCTGAAGTTGTGTGTGGAGTTCCCCATTCGGGAAATGAGTGGTTAAAGTCTGCTTTGCAGGGTTTGGCGAAGAAAAGGAGCTCTGAGGAAGAGCAATGAGCTGACACGTGCAGAAAGAAAAATGTGAATGCACAGTGGCACGCTTAAAAGATTGATGATGGAGAAGAAGGAATAAGTGGGGAGGAGGGGAGATTGCAGGAGAAAATCGGTGCTCTGCTGGAAAGAAATTTTCTCATGGCAGGAGCTTTAACTTGGCTCATGAAGAAGTTAAACAAAATGCAGCGTGACTTCTACTGCAGAGGAAAATTGTCATACTACTAATTTTTAAGATAATCAAATACAAACACTGCATTATCAAAATTGTGTTATTATTTGTTCTGATAGTTAAACTGTCACCTCAGCTCCATAGCTCAGCACATGCTTTCAGATAAATTCCCTGTAGAGTTGTATCCTGTCATGGGTAAAGTCTGGGCAGAATTTTGCCCTTTTTTTAGTTAAAACTTTTATTTTCACATATAGTACCATAATTTGGAGTGAGCTATGGGCTCAGTTGGTGCAGACCTCAGAGAAACGTGAGTGGTGACACCTGGTGAGGATTGGGCTTGAATATTTAAAAAACACTATCATTCCATCTCACAGAAATTGCCAGCTCATCTTCTAGCATGGCACAAGCACCGTGTCAAAAGGCCTGTGTTTCCATGGGCACTGCCAGCCCCACACAGCCTTCCCTTGTCTGGGTGACACCCAGCTCTTCTTTTTCCCCATGGCTGGGATGTGGATGCAGCTGTTCTGGTCCCAGTCGGATAGCACAGTCTGTGCTGGGAACCACACACCTGGAAGTCTGAGGGAAAGGACAGAAGATGGCAGAGCCCTCTTGGGTTTTACATTCCCTTTCCAGCTTCCCTCAGTGATCAACAGATGCTGTGCTTTACTGTAGCCAGTAGAGTTTACAGATTTCCTTTGTAGTAAGAGTCATGGCTGCTTCTGCTGCTGTTTCTGCTGCTGCTGTTCCAAGCTGTTTTCTTTAAGTCTGCTATCCAGTTAATAGGACCGTGGAGATTTAAAATAACCAGATGTAAAAAGAAAATAGATTGTTGGGATTTTTTCTCTCAAAATATTTCCTGAAAAAGAGCAAGTGGTATCATTTGATATGGGGGACAGGAGGAGATAATATAACCATTTAATTTTCAGGCAGCAGAAAGTAGATGCATATTTCTAAGCTGCTTCACAGTTTTCTGTCAACATAGGCATTGCCAAATCTCCAAATGGAAACATTGGGAATGTTCCTGTGGAGGGAACCCTTGCTACTGCCTCTGGTTTAGGACTGCTGTATGGCAGAACTGTATCACAGAGCTGTTCTATTCATTGCTGCTGTGCATGGCTCTGAAGAACTTCCACCCTTATAGGAAAAAAAAAATCTATGTTATTGCTGCTTCTTTTGGCCACTATTGACAGAAAACCAAGTAGCATCCATTTCCCCTCCGCATATTGTGCTTAAACCTTTCAGCAAAGTAAATCAGATGCTCTGATTCTTGGTGCTTTGCATTTCACACCAGTGAGGCCATTATGGATGTAAAATTATTACATGGTATATTGCAGCTTTTTACAGTACGTGTGTGCTCTATAAGAGAAGGCTTTGAGAATGTGGATCTTAATTTTCTAGATATAGTTCCCTTTTGGTTTGTTTTTTGGCAGCAAACAGAAGATAATATAGCAATGCACACGGTAAACTAGGTTGAAAGAATTTTACTTCAGTGTCAAAATTATTCAGGCTTATTTTAAGCTTGAATGTGTGTCCATGATCTGACTTATTTGCAAACACACTCTGTAGAGCAACAGGTTTTCCATCTAAGCTTGTTTGGTAGCTTTTCTCCTATGCTTGGGTTACCACAAACATTCATCAGAATGCAGTTTACTTCTGTTGTAAGCTTTGCTCCATCAGGATGAGTGACATGACACAAGCTAGGCATTTCTCTTCTGCCACCGGGTGGCTAAAATAAGGTCAGTCCTCAGAAGATCCGTAGCCTTTCTTAGAAGAATATAAGGATCGGTGTTTTATGTCCAGTTTGGTATTCGCTCTTTTTTGGTAAGCTGCAGTGTCTCACTTAGATGAGCAGAAACTAACACCAGCACTTTTCAGTCATGCTGGTTGAATGCTAGGCATATAGGAAAAAATGCATTTACCACTAGGACTTCTTCATACTGTTGCCTTTACATTTGTTCTTGGGTCTGCACCCACCACGGCAATTGAGCTTGCCGTGAAGACAGGCAGAGTGAATTTTAAGTGTGCATCACCAAGTATTTAAGGAAAACAAAATCCAAACATGGGAATATGAATATTTGTGCCAGAAGGCTGACAGCTTTTGAAGAGCTTGATTTTGTTACTTTGTTACTCTGACTAATTGCAGTTTTAATGTATGCCTGGCTGGCACAGAGGAAGGTGTCATGGGAAGTTGAAGAAAAGAGTCTAACTGTCAGGACATTAGTCTAAACCTTTGTGAACGTGAACTAGCCATTTGTTTTGCCAGCAGCAAGTACTTAGACTCTCTGTGCTTCATTTTCCATCTGTAAACTGTGAATAGTGGACTTCTCCCTTGTCTCACAGAGCTGTTAGGTATGCACACAGGATCAAGGACAACTTGGACGCTATGGTTTGCCAGGACATGAAATAGCCAAATAAGCCTCTAAAAAATAGAATGTGTGATTCTGAAAAAAAAAACCAAACCAAAACCACAATGAGTTTAAATATATGTTTTTAATGCTTTTGTACATGCTTAAGTTGTGATTTTTAGATCCTTCTGTTTCTAAGGTTTCTAAAATTCACAAACTGACTTAAAGCACTGTTGTAGTTCAGTTTGAGAAGTGGGGACTTGTGAGACAACTACCAAAAACCAGAACCCACTTCTCCCTGACTTGGGAGGAAAACATTAACTATGTGTCCTGGGGAAGTCCTATAATGGCCAGAAGAAACAAGTTTTCTGATCCTTCCTTGAGCAGAGCTCACATGACCTCACATGGCTATCACATCTGCTGCAGGCAGGTACTGATAAATCCTTCTGTCACAACACACTGCTCTTAACATCTCTTTGAGCTTGGCCCTAAATCACCATCACACCATTCTGCTGCTCTCTGTCTATAGAGACAAGCGGTGCCCACTCTGAATGCTGAGGCAAGATGCCTTTCAAGAGGCAAGCGGGAAGTGAAAAGTAAATGTCAGAAGACATCTTCCCACTGAGTTTATTCCTATAGCCCACTTCAGAGCCTGTGTCTGCTCTTTTCCTGAAGGGAGGCAGTGGGTAAAATTTTAGGCGAAAAATAAAGCATTTTTGTGGCTTTGAAAACTTTCCTACTGTGAGTTGCTCAGAAGTCTGGAATGCAAAAAGTCTTGGAGGAAGCAGCCTTTGTGGCCAGGGGACAGGTGACCTGAGTTAATTTATCATGTTTTGGATAAATAAACTGTGCAGCTCCACAATTTTTTATATGTCCCCTTCCTCTGTGACTGCTGAGGTCACCACCATACAGTGATCTAAACATAGAAAGGTATCTACAAAATGTAAATACTTAACCTTGCCTAGCTAGCAGTCAAAATCTGGGATGTGGGGGCATTGAGAACATATCCTTGCGTATGGGGTACAAATGTCCATATGATGCAGTAAGTATTTGTCACCCATATATATAGTGAATTAAAAGCAGTCAGGGGACAGCACTGAGAAGAAATCATCCACTGGAGAAACAACCAATGTAGGGGCTGGAGGAGGTTTTCAGGTTACAGAGATGTCCTGCCTACAGATGCAACTGCGAAGCTACAAAAATGTACTGATTCCTTAGCGAGTGAGAACAACTATAATGATGGTTGCCTCTTGCCACTGCCCAGCTCTGAGGCTCTAAGAACCAGTAGCTCAGTGAAGCATTAAAGACAAGTAATTATTGGCATTAAAATAGCTATGTTAAAGATGTCTTCTGTTGAACAACACCATTCTTGCTTTCTCTATGAGATTAGGAGTTTGTTGAGCTGGATCTAACATTACTTAAATGTCATCAGGATTTTGTCTTTGTTTGAGAGGACACTTGTTTAAAAATAGCCCCCCTTGTATCGGCACGGTATGCCTTAGACAGATTAAGGACAAGGCCAAATGACAGATATCAAAAAGTTACTATTAGTGAGGGCAGCTGCAGAATAGAACCCTGTTCTTTGGAGCAAAGGCAGAGAAGATCTTAAGAAATTAGTTTTTCAAGGGTCCAAGGTGTTCTCTACCGGTGCTTTGATGTAAATTCAAAATCAAAATTGGTACAGTGCAGGTAACATGAAAAGTGGTGAAGGCATAAATACAATGACAACTTCACACCTTTATACAGCTGATGTTAGGACAGGCCAGTGCAGAACTGGGCATTCAAACAGAAGGGAGTACAGGCCAGCACTACAGAACAAGTCTCTGCAGTCTGAGCAGCATTGCCTTTCACAAAGGACAAGAACTAGTGTGGGAGATAATTTAACAGGGTTGAGGAGAGGATCCTTGTCCTGCAAACAAGATTAGTTTCACGCTAGTTAAAGCTATATGAGGTGAGGCTTCAGAGTAATTCCAAAACGTAGGCAGGTGCACATATATTTCTGCATAACACTGCACCATTTTTTTAACAGGTCTGTAAGAAGACTAATACAATTATATTTTGGAAAGATTTTACTGGTGTAGTTTCAATATCACGATTGCTGGTAACCTAGGCATTCTACATTTCTGGACTGGACACCCAGCAACTGCAGTAAGCATCATGTGTTGTCCATAAATTTCAGAAAATTTATTGACAGAAAAGCCAATATGTCTTATTTTTTCCCTTGTTCACCTATTGCCAATTACACATCAAAATGAAAATTTCTGACTAGTAGATCTCATGCTCGAGGTCATTTTACTGTAATACTTTTTGTCAGTCCTTCCAGAAGACATTGTTCAGTAAAATGAGAAACTAGTATGTTGGGGATCACATAGAAAGATGTGGCAAATTGATTTAATTGACAGTTTGCTATTGCTGTGATGACTTGATACACTAGTTTCCTGTGCCTTAGCTTAGGAGGTAAGATTTTTGTCCTTAACATTAAGCATATGATCAATTCTTTCTGAATTCAATTGTTTTGGAAAGAGTAGGTGGGCTGGTGCTTTTCTGCTTGGAAAACAGAGAAATTACAGGAGTCTCCAGAAGTCTATACTGTCATAAAAGTTAATAGAGAAAGAGGATAAGGAAATATTACTGACACCTTTAGGCACAAGGATTAGTAAGTGTCTGAGGAGGGTTGCAGCTGGGAACAAACCAAATGCAAAGAGATATTCTTGCTAAAATTAGTTGTTAAGCTGTAGAGCCCCACTCTCTCGGAAGTGCTGGATGATTAGAGTGTACCTGGGCATCAGAAGAACCCAGGCATGCTCATAGAAGTGGAATCCATGAAGGACTTTCTCATTAGATAAAAACAATTTTTGAGTTGCAACTTATTAGAGGCTCGCAGAGAAGTTTTATATGCATTTGCCATGCTTCCAAGGTCTTCTGCTTTAGGCACTGCTAGCATGGAGCGTGGGCTACATGGTCTGATGCTCTCCTGTGTACTCAAATATGTTGCTGAATTAACCATGTCTTTAGGTGCTTTCATGAGTTTCAGCACTAAAGAATCCCCCTTCTCCCCCTCACAACTCATCATGAAACTCATTTGAATATTGCTGCTATGTAGTTTAATCCAATTTTTCTATTACTGTTTTCCCCTCATTGTCCTATTTGCAATTGGTTTTTTTCTTGTGATTAGTCACAACCGTATCTCTGACATTTTGTTCCTCAGTCCTAACATCCAAGTACCTGAAAGAGAAAATTCTTCTGTAATTATATCTGTTCTCTTTCTATGTGTTGAACTGAAAAAAACTTGAGGGCTATTGAGACCTTAACAGATTTCCAGAGTACTCTGTGTAAAGGAAGACCTGGAGGAGTGAAATAGAGTCTGTACTCTCTTGCATATATTTCTAGAGATGGGTTTAGTATGTGTGAACTGGGGATTATCACAAACTAAATATAAATGAGATCTGTTTTGTGAGCACAACATGAACTAGTGAGGTTCCTGTGAACCTCAGTGGAAATCAGCCACAGGAGAGGAAGTGTTAGGATTGCATTTGCTGTAAAGGATGAAGAGATGTTTCCTTGCACACAAATCTGCTACTCTACCCTGGACTGCAGCAATATCATGAGTCAGTTTCATGGCGGACTGTGTGCTGAGAAACCCATGTGAACACAGTTGTGGCTTGGCTTGGCTTCTGGAGCATATAAAACACTGGGAGTTTATGCACAGTGTAGGAAATGTTATGGCCTTTGCCCATTCTAAGCCAAAAGCCAAAGAAAAATGCCTGTAATGTCTGAAAATGAAAAAATTACTGTCTCCGGTTTTATCTTTATTGTTGCTTTAGGAATGTTTGCATGACAGCAAGAAAAGCAGAAATATGATGAAAAAATATTGCTGTCAAGGTATCAGTGAAAATTAGGAATAAATAGAAACCAGAAACCAACTTGCTCTTGAGAAATTTCTAGACAGTCTCCAGACTTACCCAAACTGAACTGTTTAAATTTAGAATTGTTTCCACAGCACATTCCTAGCCCTTAACACATCACCAGCATCTCTTGAGCACAGACAAGAGGCTGAGATGCTGGATTTTGTTATGTGTCTTTCAAGTTATATTTTGTAAAAGAAATTGAAAATGGATTAAATGTTTTTGTGATTTTCTTGCTGTTGTTTTTAAGTCTCCAGTAAAGTAAAACAGTTGTGGAAGATTTACATTTTTGGAAACCATTGCACAGCTGTGGTCTAGAGTGTAACTATGAAGAGAGATGTTGCACACTGTGGTAGCAGTGAGACAGATGTTCTTGTGAAGTCAGAGGTGAGATTTTGGCATTTACATGTTATGCTAAAAGTGATACATAGTTGGGTAGCTGGGAGGAGAATGGGATGGGACTGGAAGGGGTGCACAGTGATGCTCAGTCTCTCCTCAAGAATTCTTGCTCTTCAAGGAATCACTCTTCGTATCTAACTTCTTATCTACTTTAAAAAGTCTGTTTTATTCTTGTACAGAATGAAGTGTATTCTTTCATCAGCTAAATCCTTACAGTCATCAGCAAGATGGTTGGTGCAGCAGTTATTGGGGAGAGCACCAGACTGTGCCCATGTAGTAAATTATGAGGACTCACAGTAGTACTATTTAGCTTCTGAACCTCTTTGTGAGTGCATCCCAAGGAACTTTGCAGAGATTTCAGTGTATTTTTTATTGATGTGGTAAAGGAAGCTTGGACAAGATGTTTACCTGTTTGACCAGCAAATGCAACAGAGCTGTGAATTCAATCCCTTGCTTCCTTATTTGGGTAAGGTAGCAATGAAATATGATCTTGAACCTTACCTTCCCTTGAATCTCACATGAGCACATGCTGAGCCTGTGTGTGCTGAGGGATAGGACTCCGAAGCATGGTGATGCTACAGCTGTCTCTGGGCCTAATTTCCCTAGCATAAGAAAAGCCTTTTCTGTTGCAGATCTGATCTGAGAAGCCACATGCTTGCAAGGGTTAACATCATCCAACAAGTCTAGTGGCAGTAAAATGAGTATGGTCTTTTGGCAGTTGCACACAAGACCTGTGTAGCTCTTGACACACAGATGTTTTTTGTTACTTAGCTAACTTGCAGCAAGGTTAGGTGCTGGAGGCATGTAAAGCTTTCTTCCTCTTCGCCAGTAAAAACAAATGTTCTCTGTGCACTAAAAAAGGCCAACAACCAATATAGTTTTGGGATCTTTTTTTGGAAGGAGACAGACCTGCTGTCATCTATGAGTTTCTGCCCTTTCCAGACAGTACAGATTTCAGGTTGTTGATTTAGGCAGTGCTCTGATTATTTTATGCCAGCATCATTTGTCAGGATCCACAGACAGCAGTTATGAGGGTGTGGCTCAGTCCTTCTGCGATGCCTCATAATAGCAGCCGCTGACATCACTTCAAGATCTGGGACAACAGAAGTGTTCTTAGGTTTTAAAAAATACATAGCTTGAAAGACAGCCCTCAGGTTACCAACAGAGGACTATATAAAAGGCTCTTTTGAGCCTTTTGGGGACATGTCATTGACAACTCCTATGCTTCAGCCATGTTCTTTTGTGATGCAGAGTTACAAGCAGCATTGCAGTAGAAGAAAGTAAGATGGACAGGTAATGGCTAAGGAAGTTGAAAATTGCAGACAGAGATGAGAGGTCAGACTGCAATGTAATTTATTGCTAGAGAAGGAAGAGTTCGGCAGCCTGTAATGCTTGCTGCAGAGAGTCACGCAGCTGCAGTGTCTTTATGGCAGCAGCAGGAGCGAGTGCAAAGCTGAGATTACTCAGGAATGGATAGTGGTGCTACATGCAAGTGTCTAGCTATTAACCAGCTGAGTGCTGCATGCTGCAGTGCCAGCATCAGAATGAATGGTCTTTCCCAGTGGGCTTCCCAGAGGCAAAGGGGTTGGTGTACACATACACACACTTGTTAGCCTCTCAAGGAACAGGTCTGCACTGTACCATGTGTCAGGTCCTTGGTAAAACACCTGCTGACATCCATGGGTTTTTAAAGGATCGCTAGTCATCCAGCTGTTTCTCATTTGGAGCATAAAGCAAGCATTTGGCATCCAAGGTGTCACTGAATTTACAATAACTGCAGCACAGGGAACTGTATTGTCTCATACACTGGCTTTGGTACAAAATTACTGTCTTGGATGTGCTGTCAAGTTCTGGCAGCTCTGTGCAGATAATACAGTGTTTGGGAGTTAGTGCCTCATGTATTTTGAATTCCTACCTACACTGACATAAAAAGTAAGTCCTGGTTCTTAATCATGTGTTTGTTCTTAATAAGTATAAGAATGTCCATACACTTGCTGCACTTCAGGAAAGTAGGCTCCAGCAAAAGGCTGATGAGTTTTCCAGTATTTTAAGCTGCATCTTTAAGACTACTCCTTCTAGTGGGGATCACTGCTGTATTATGAATATGTTATACATAAATTCATCCCAGCATCACAGTGAACTTAGTAAATTGTTCTGATTAAGGAAGCAAAAGAACAGTTTGAACATAGTATATTTAAGATTTGTGCCCCTCTGTCAGTAAGACACCAAAAAACATTAGTTCCCTGTAATAAATTGGGTTTGTTAAATTTATTCGTTAATTTCAAAGGGTACAAAATTTAGACAAATCTATACAGGATATCTGAAACTCACCTGTGAAATAGAGACTACTGGTATTTTTCATACTTTTGCTTATCAGCTTCCTGATCTCCAGGGGAAAAATAATAGAATCTAAGTAGTTTACAAGTACTTTTGTCCTTATCATGTGTGACTTCACATATGATGCTGAGCAAAGGCTTTGATGGAATTGAAATGACACTCAACAGTGCAGACCTCATCCTCGGTGGATTTCTTATCAATTCACAAGACAGAAGTTTCCAATATAGCTAACTCTTTACATTAAAGATATTTTTTCCCTGAGCTTTTAAAATAGTATAATAACTCATAATTAAGTTTATTTGCTGTTGATAATAAGGCGATGAACAAAGCTGCTAAACTGGAGAGAGCTGACAGGAGTTTCCTGTTACAATAATGCCCCAAATCTCTGGACACTGGAAAGAATTGCCTTCTGCATTTGGCCCGTGTCTCTTAGGATAGTGTAAAACCATCCTTTAATTCCGGAGACCTAACAGTCCATGAAAGCAGTCCTGAAAGGCAGATACAAGGAAACAAGACCTGTATTTTGATGGTCCAAGTAACTGCAGCTCCTGTTTCTACTTTGTGTTGGTCTGTCACATTGTAGACACCTAAGAGAACAAAAATAGTCTTTGATCTCTGTTACTTCAAAAGCTTGTGTTCTCTGGTGAAATAAATGAAATTTATGTTGATGTGGGTAACATTAACCATGTGATTGTGGGCAAGTCATAGGTGGCTCGTTGCAAGGCAGTCAAGTCTGAAAAGACTAACTGGCCCCGGTTATATATTGTCACTATCTTTATGGATTGGAGAGTGGTTTAACTGAGCTCCATCCATCTACCACTGAAGGTAGAAGTGTGTGCTTCTCAAGCTACTGTGACACCAGTGAGCTCATGGGCCACAAATCCAGACTTGTAGGGTAGACTTGATTTCTCATTGGTATTGTGTTAGTTGCATCTCTGGGCAGGTGAAGCTAACAGGTACAAAAGTGGCTGCAGAACTGAAGCAGAATTTATATAAGAACAATCAGCTATCACAGCAATCTGTACCAAAGAGTGTTCAGCCTGGATCTGATTTTATTCTACTTCTAGATAGTGTTTCATGAACTTGGATTGGATAGTGCAGCAGAGTCACTGTAACTGTAAGCTGGGCTTCACTGGAAGGGACCGTAAACAGAAATGAAAAAAAAAAAATAGTTTAAAATGGTACAAGCATATTATTAGTCTTTTTCACATAGTGCCTTCGAAATAAATGAAGGATTCTTAAACATCCAGTACTAATCAATTGCTGGATAGAAGAAAAGATGAGAGGACTATAGTGGCTCATATATATAGACCAGAATGCTGCTATTAAGGCACATGGACTTATGCTCTGGTTTGACCTGTGCTGGATGTTAGTCTCCAAGAAAGACAGAGGCGGAATGGAAAAGAGTGCAGGAGAGCAAGAAATTATCAGAAGTGGAGGAATTTGACCTCTGATGGAAGACAGCGTAAGTCAGAATTGTCTTATCTAGTACGGAAAATACCAAGGTTTAGCTGTTCTTGCTTAAGGGGGGAAAAATCTTTCCATGTTCCTCCTAGGGTGGTTCACCGGTATGCTTGCTTGTACTCAGATGTCACCTGGTGATATGTAAGTAACATATGAATGGTTCTTCTGCAGACAGTCGGTTTTCTTGCGATGCTAAGCACAATACTTCCCTGAGACTTGGCAACCTGCACATGGATGTTTAAAGACCCATGAGAATAGTCTAATTCAACCACAGTGAAAGAAGTCTGAAGCTGGATTGTTTGACTTTGCATTTTGGATAGGCTAAGTGTGTGGGTGGTTCGTCACTGGAGCTCTGATATGTTGGGTAACACGATTATGTCCGTGTCTGTAAAATTAAGTCTTTTGTTGGATTTAGTCCTTATATCTCCTGCAGTAGTACCCTGTCCTGCTCTCTACCAAGCTAATAGGAAACTAGTAGCAAACTAGTTTCAGTGGTGAGCAGGAACAGACCCATAATACCCCCCATAAGTTTTCACACCATTTCTGAATCTGTCATCATAAAAAGTGCCATATATGTGCCAGATTACATGTCTAAATCAGGCTTTCCAGGACAACAAGTTGTAAGGCTGAGGGTACATAAAGAAAAAGGCATCCACCATTCCTCTAAACCTGAGAGGTACATGCTTTGCCACTCATCAGCAGTACAGAGCCATAGTTGGAAAGTGACTAAGCTCACCTATCGAAAGTTCAAACTTTCATGTAAGAAAATGACTAGATTTTTAAACTCTATGTGTTCTCTTTCACCCACATGAGACAGACAGTTTTGAGAACCTTGGCCTCTAAACAGCCACTGCTCTTGATTTCTACAACAAGAGTTCAGATATTTTATACCTTTTGCTGGAATAAGCTTCCCATGCTCTACATGTGCTCTGTGATGAGATGCTTTTTCAGTTGAGTCTCCTTTCCACAACAAGTTTTTTACGTGTTAGAAATGTTGCCAATGATTAAAAAAAAAAAAATAGTAACAGCCTTATTTTCTCCGTGAGCTGAAGAAAAAGAAAAGGAGGGTGGGGGGGAACGGGACATTTTTTCAGTTCCAGGGAAATCATGTTTGTGGTTTCTCTGTTGATCCTGGAAGGGGTGAAACTGTGAAAGCTTAGCAGGCTGAAATTTCCTTAACATGCTAGCCTAAAATCAAAGGGGATGATAGCCCTGCCCTTTAGCTAGCATAAAATAATGATAGCAGAAGCAAATCCAGGAAATACTGTCTTTGAATGCAAGTTTTTTCTTTGTCCTACCTAACCTTTTTTAGAGTTGCCTTTGCAAATCAATGCAATACTGCATTGAAACTTTGGAGCAGATCCTTAAGATATATTTGTTTTATAACAGCCTTACAGATTTACCTTTCTCTATCAGTATGTTGTAAGAGAGTTCATATCATATTTAAGAAACTAATCATATTTAAGAAACTAATCAGAGAGCACTTTGACTGCTGATTTTCAGTTAGTACCATCCTCCATTTCAAGCAGTTTCTCAGGTTTTGGCAGAATTTTTTAGTTTAATAATATCCCATTTAAACCAATGAACAGTTAGTTTGTGGATATACTCCCTAAGCATTATGGGTTTCTATGTGCAATCTGGAATTGCAGATATTGAGTACTTACCAAAGTGCAACGGTGGCAAAGATGGTGACAGATCTGCAACAGATATCAAAGGCAATGGAAGCAATCTGACTTGTTCCAAGCTCAGCACAGAGCAGTTAGGATGAGCATAGCTGCCTCTGCAGAGTTCTGTGGTGTATAGAATCCATTAACTCCCCATCTGACTCAAAAATATGTGCCAAAGAGCCTTACACAGTAAACTCAGCATGAAGTCTAAACTTCTGGTTCAGGAAGGAGGTGATGCAATTGTTTATTATCTCCTTAGCATCCTTACGCAGACTTTTTTTTTTCCAAACAACCACTATCACAAACATTAATGTTTTTTTTTATTTTCAGTTGCTCTAATGAGGACTAGCTATCTCTTCAAAAAGGCAAAATTGTCAAAAGTATCTACTAACTCTGAATACTCAGCATGAGACATTTTCAAAGCCTGCATTTTTTCAGAAAATGGATTATTGTGTAATGCTTCCTATGTCCAGAACATGACTTGTATTGATGTGAAAGGCACTGTGAAACTTCAGTGCATCTGACTTTTGCATCTGCTAGACATCCAAAGCAAATCTGCCTAGTAGCAAATCAAATGTTTATTGAAACACTTTAGCCTGAAGATACTTAGAGCATTTTAGGGGGAAAAACATTTCCTGAGGCAGCTGACCAGTTTCACAAGTGGCAGATTGAACAACAACACATGATTTGTGGTAGGGGGAAATTGCACCTACTTACCTTTTTAATGGTGATTGCTTTATTGGTCTTTGTCCTTTTAAAATTCAATCAAACTGATTTCTTTATTCTCCCATGAAACTTAGAAAAGAGGAAGGAGAGAAACCAAATCTATTCAGTAGTAAGGAATACATGACTCACCACTGGAGACCACAGCATTGGTCATGCCAAAAGAAGCCCTTTCCAACATATTTAGTTTTGTGTTTGTGACTGAATTATCCCATAGAATTGTTTGTGCTGTGTCAACTTACATCCTCATACTTCAAGCAAAATGGGAACTGTGATACTTATTGTTGCAGAGGAACAATGTGAAAACCATCTACTCCAGGTCTAAATGTGCTTTAAATATGGCAAAAATGTTTGCCAGAGCTATATTATTCTGTCTCTGCAACTAATGAAACTAGATAGTACAAGAGAGGCAAATGAAACTCCATTATGCACCTTCTGAATAGTTTCAGAGTAGTTTTCTTTTTCTTTTCATAATGGAGAAGGCAAATCTCTATTGTTCATTCCTGGCATTATAGCAGCACCAGCTGAGGTCTATGCCTGTTGTGCTAGAACAACAGCAAATGCATACCCAACATCAGCTTCCAACAAAGCAGAGACCAGGGAAGATGAGAAATGAGCATAGAAAGGTGAAATCATTTACCCAAGGATATTCAGTGAGCTGAACCCTGTAGTGTTATGTCTTTTTAGTGCAACATTGGCAGGCTACACACTGAACTCCACTGTTCGTGTCCACATTAACTGCTCTGTCAAATGTTCCTGCCCTGCACTGAAACCCACAGTCCACTGAACAGCTCCCATTATGGATGTAGAAAGACCCTATGAGATCACAGGTGTCTTGTCTTACCCACCTCCTTCCCTACAGGATGCTCTGACACTTTTGTAGCTCAAACTCCCTACCACCTCTATAAGACTTGCCAGCAAGGGCTTCAGCAGAGCATCCTCTGTAGAGCTTCCATGCGTTTTAATTAGCTCTGATCAATAGACTTAATCTTAAAAAATGTGCTGCAGTACTGCTCCTCAGCAGTGTTGCATACATTCTGTTTCTGCAAAGTGTGCACTCAATTAACCCATCTGCTCATTTTTTACCGCCTCCCTGCGTAGAAGCATCCTTTAGCAAAAGTGTGCTTTCAGAGACCTTTCAAAAGTATCCGTGCACCAGAATTTGCATTGAACATCTGCCTGCTGACTCCAGCATGGAGACATTTGAAGCCAGGGATCCAAACCTACTGACCTTTTGCTTATGTACATGATCACTGTTATTGGCCTGGTTTAATTTGGAGAGTATAGGCACAGGTTTTGTTAGTATCTTTGCAATGACGATCAGAGAATGTTTAGAAGCTGATAGGACATCACACAGAATATGTAGTGCAGCTTTGCCCCTATAAGTAAGTAATGCTTCTTTATTTCTAGGGAAGCAAAACAAGAATGTCCCTGCACAGTCTAGGACGACCTAGGAAATACATAGATTGCATTTCCTTCTCTGCAGCAACACTACCTGTGCACATAGCTTGGTTTCTCTCTGCTTCTATTTTAATTCACAGACACATCTGAAGATATTGTCCCTGGGCAAGCAATAACCCTCAAAAGAAAAAATCACATGTGCTGTGAGCAAAGAACAGCTTTAGGGAGAAGCATAGATGGAGATATTTTCAGCTGTACATAACTGTTCTGTCCAAGTCATTACAAATCACATAACTGTGGCATGTATTTTCAAAATCATAGCAGTGGAATGGGTCATTTTTGCCACTGCCTTTCAAGCTGTGATCTTGGACAGGTAGTGGGAAATTCTGAGTTTGTTAAAGCTGTTTAAGAAAAGAAAACCGAAAAGGTGGAATTGTTGGTGCCAGTTTCCTAGCGTGTCTCTTGGAAGGAAGAGATCCTTCTCCACTGCTGCCAGTTATCAGGACTGTCAGCCAGCTCATTGCTCGACAAAGATGCATCTTCATGACAAGCATCATATTTTATTAGTATGTGTATCTTCTCTGAATGCCAGTTGTTCAGCATAGGACTGCAGGAAAGATCATTATGGCAGACTTTGACTTGGCAAACTTTGTGCAAGATATATCATAAAAGTAGAATTTTTTCTACATGTCTTTTCGCTATAGAAGTTTTCTTGCAAATGGGAGAGAGAAGAACTACTGTCATTCCCACTGAATGTTACATGTGGGACAAGACAAGCTGTTAACAATATATTTAGGAAAGTATTTCTAAACCTTGTCCCTTTTTAATGTAGTCATGATAGAATTCTCAGTTCTAGGAGAAGTTAGAAGGGGGAGTTCAGTAGAATGGCCAACTTGGACTTTCGGAGGGCAGACTTATGACTGCTCAGAAGGCTGGTTGATGAAGTTTCATGGGAGACAGTCCTTAAGGGCAAAGGAGCCTAAGAGGGCTGGATGCTCTTTAAGAGGCTAATCCTGGTTGCGCAAGAGCAGGCTATCCCTGTGTGCTGAATAAGGAGCCAGTGGGGGAGAAAACCAGCTTGGCTGAGCAAAGAGATCTGGGTGGATCTCAGAAAATGGAGGGAAGTATATGAGCTTTGGAAGAAGGGGCAGGTATCTAGGGAGGATTGCAGGGATGAAGTGAGATCATGTAGAGAGAAACCCTTTGAGAAAGATGACGTGGTGCTAAACAATGGATCTTTCCATAGCAAAATATCTTTTGGCCACTGTGTATTACTACTTGGTGTTTTCTGTGCCACATCAAGCTGTGCCCTGACTGCCACCCAAGTATGACAACCTTTGATACATTTGAACCATCAGGGAATACTTACAAGAAATGATGCAATGGGTTATATTTTTGTAATATACCTCTAAATGTAGTGAACATGTCTACGATAAACTCCTGGTGGGTGGATCCCATCTGTTTGCCATACTATAAGAAAGCATTTTAGAAGCCTAAAAGAAAAGAAAGTCATAAATGTACCCATCTTTACACCATAGCCAGGCTTCTCATTTCTTTGTCCTGTTTGATGTCTGTCTATGCAAATGCCAAGACAGAAACTGAGTTCTTCTCCCAAATCTTTTTTTCTCTTAAAACTTAACCATCATGTTTTGCTTATCAGAGTTTGAAATTTTCTGTCAGTTTTCCTTTCAAGGAGGATAAATAAGATATATTCTTCTCATACTTATCTTCCTACAACTTCTTCCCCCTCCAGTCTCTTTGTACCACTCTGTTTCTGGAAAATCAACTACAATATACCCTTTATATGAGAACAATCCATAGCAATTACCAGCTAAAGATTTTCTTGTATCAAACTTCAAAAGAAATTATTCCAGAGGGAAATTCTTGGCAAACCCACTGTTATAACTACTGCTTAAATTAGTTCACAGTTGTAGAAAATGAGAAGGGAGGGGAAGCTTTGCAGGAACTACTCTCTTCTCCATCTTTAGATTATAAACCAGTGGAAAGGCATTGTGGAAAGACTGTGGACATTTGAAACAGAAAACCATGGAGATCTGAGCAAGAGTTGAGTTTTAATTTGCATTTACTTACTTCCTTGGCAACTCTATTGCTTTGAACTTACCAGTCTTGTTTCCTGATGACAAGGTGTTACTGACATCAGCTCAAGTTGATGGCAGAGGCATTACCAATTTAGAAAATAAACTGTCATCTGGTGGAAGTGATCTGCCTATGACAGTTTGATGCACACCAAAGTGCCCAGCTGGAGACATGGAGTCATAACATACCACTACTTGGAGGAGGAAAAGGGATCACAGATTCTACACTGCAATAAAAGAGGCGTATTCATCCTTGCCAGTTTGCACAGAAGAATACAATTGTATATGGAGATTTATCTAGTAAAATCCATATAATAAGAAGAAACTACAATATTTTATACTCTTTTTAAAATTCTTTTCCGCAGTTGGATCATACTTCCACTTTTTCTTTGCATTCATAAAGACTTGTTTGTTACATGAAAGATGAAATTCCCATGTAGTCACATATCTCTATAGCTAAGTTTTAAAGAAAAATAGGAAATCTTGTGAAACTTGCTATAAAATCACATGAGTTAGCAAAACAGAGTTAGCCGTAAGTTGTTTGATATTCCTCCTGTGTAGAGCCCACAGTGGCATTCAACACTTCCACTAGCAGATCTGCAGAGGACGTGATCTGGTTCCAGCAAGGAGAAGTTTAGCTAAGTATGAGAAACTTGCACTTTGAGACCTAGACTGAGGACAGGTGACTTCAAAGTTCAGATGGAGAGCCTGCAACTATGATTGACAGAAGTCTTCTTTCATACTGCCCACCCCTTAAAAAATAGCTTTCGCAGGACAAAATACCACAAATCAAATTGCAGCAACAATGCAGGTTACATATGAATAAAGATTGCTATATATCTCCATGTGAAAGTTGATAAAATTGAAGAGGAAATTTTGTTTCCTCATTAGGGCTTCTTGATATTACTGTAGTGCAAGTCGTAGTATCTCATACTCTTAAACGTCTTTGTTACCTATAATTCAAAATTTTCTCACAAAACTAATTTCTCTTGCATACCAAATAGATAATTACAGTAAATCTGGTATTAAAAATTAGCAGTGCCCTGCTAAGCTAATACCTCTACACTCCATTCCCTGCTCGCATTCACCATCTCACAGAAGGCTGAATGCACTCTTCCCTCTCACAGTATTGACTTAGCATAAAGAAGTATGACCTTGCTTGCACTCTGTCTTGGAAAACAGCTGTTGGGTACCACATAGCATACAACACTCTTAACAGGATTCTGCAGGGATGTATCACCAATACAGAAGAACCAGAGAAATAATGGTTCCCTACAACAAATCAGATAGCTTTGTGTGTGCACAGAGCCAACCCAGAGAAATGAACACATTTCACATGTGGTGCAGGGAGAATTTGCTGTTTCCTAGTAAATCACTGTTGACCCTTTCCTGTGAGATGCTGACTTAGCTCCTTTGTCATCAAACCATGGTTTGAACTTTGAAATAATTGGCATAGGAAGGGTTTCCCACTTTGCAGCCATGACACCACCATGTGAAACCTGCACATTCAGGAAAGGAGATGGAGTTGGTAGGAATGAGCATCATGCGTTCTTATGTCCTGTCAAAAAGACATCTCTCCTTTCTAACAGAGTAAATTTTGGTCTAAATTCTCTTTGGGCTTTGCAAGGACTATTATATTGTATTTAATGGGGCTCTGGGAAAGGGCATCATGCTCTCTAAATGAAATTTTGGGAAACTCTGTAATTGTTGTTTTCTGCACATGGTAACCAGAACTTTTGAGGGTCCTCTAGTCATCGCTGTACTACAGAATGGTGAAATGGGAAGACCAAGACATCTTTGAGCCATGCAGTCCTGCAGAATATGGTGCCATCCACGATCTGCAGGATTAGACATGCGCAAAAGTGGCAGGACAGAGACACAGATAGATGTTGCAGTATTTTGCTTTATCCAAGAGAAACAGAGGTAAGATGTTATAGCAGAAGTGCTTAGCTCTGAATTTTACCTGTACCTCCAAAGGTCAAAGAGACTAAGACTCATTTGATTGACAACATATCATTCAAGTAAATGAGGGAGGTGATTATCTAACATTTTAAATTACTAATGTCATCCTCAGGGTTCCCCTCCATCACCAGAGCTGGATAGCTGTAGGTCTGTAGCATCAAGGTGGTAGGTGCACACTGAGTAAACTTTGCAGTATTTGGGTACCATCTGGGAAAAAAAGAAACTCACCTTTTTCTGTATGCATCTATATCCATACCCACAAAGGTCTGTTAGTTCTGTGTTCCTGCAGAAAGCTGTGAGTGCCTAGCACTTAAATCTCCACAGGGAATGGAAAGCCTTGTCGCTTAAGATAATTCTTAGGAACTATCCATCACACATGTCAGGCAGCTGGCTGTTCACCTGCCCTGGGAATTCTCAAGGGACAACATATAAAAGCCTTTAGCAATGCTTCTATTTTTCAGGCTGGCTATTGATGAAGAACCAGGGTGGGTTGCCCATTCAGTAAAAGCTCTCTGTGTGCCAGTGCAAGGGCTTAACTAATGCACACTGACTCTTGGCTGAGGACTTGTGCCATTGGCAACCTGTTCTAGCCACCCGTTAGCATATGTTAGTATTTGCTGTCATGATCAGTATAGCATTTCTGCAGTTACCAAAGAGTTTCGCCAAGTTATAAATGCTAGGCACAGAGGTGTTGCACAGCCTGAGGAGCTGTCGCAAGGGCATGCTATCACAGCAGACTGCCCCCATGTACATGCTGGGACCCAGTGCCTAGAAGATACTTCAACTGCACTTGCATCTCTGGTACATGTTAGAAACTAAGGCACAGCAGAGTGTGAAAGGATCCAACATACAACATACAGTTCAGCAAATTTGACTGTTCGGGGTTGTTTCTTTTTGTCTTGATCCAGTTAAGTCACTGTCATTCACAGCTGGATGACTGGGTTTTAGAAGCCACCACAAGAAAATCTTTATTAGGAATATATGAACAGCCGAGTGATCAATGAGAGAATGGAAAAGAGAGATATTTCTGTAAAGAAGAATTTATAGAAGACAAGGTTTTCTAACTGGATGGGGGGAAAAAGTAGTGTTATTTGTCCTTTCTAAGAATCTATGGAAAAGTGAATAAATTTTTCTTTGCAGCTCCTTTTATTATTCTGTGCAGCTGCAGGAAAGAGCTATATAATTTATGTGCATTCTTGAACTGAAATGTGTGGTCTGGTGACTAGACATGGTAAGAGGGCAAGCATTCTTCTCACTCCACAGGATTTCAAAGATTCTAGTATGTCCTTTCAAAAATAAGAATGGAACACTTTATCCAAAAAGTAAAAGCTCATCTTTCCTTTTAACCTAAAAAATAGATTACTACTAAAAAATAATTTATTTATGTATGAATAATGTTTTATTAGATATTGTGACAATATGAAATACAAACATGTCTTGTGGAGTAACTTAAAAGTAAAAATGTTAATTTTTAATTCCTACACTTAAGTCATATTGTATAGTCATTAATAGCTCTTCATTGTCAGTTCATCTTATAAGATGGCCACATAGCTAGTTTCCCTGCTGTGCAGGTATCATATGATGAACTGAATTTGTGTGTAACCCACAAGCCAGTTTGTTTTGCAGGTTTGCTGTAGCACATCTCCCCTAGGGGCACAGACCCTATAGTAAACTATAAAAGTAGTATACCTGCTCAATGAGATCCATCAGGTCTGGTGAGGAAGAGCCCAGATATGAGCAATGATTCAGCATGGCATAGAAAACACATAATGTACAGTGTTTCGTATGCGTGTGACACTGGGCTTGAAACTGCATGATTCTCATGAAGTTCAGCTTTCCTATTAGGAACTGACAGCTGTTAAGAAAGACTGTCAGGTGAATCCCAGACCATAATGAAGATAAAATTTAATTTTTAGTAGGATTAGAATGGAATAGTCACAAAGGAAAACTCAATTGTTTGAAATATACTGTATTCATTAAAAAATAGAAAACATGCCATTTATGGTATCCAGGGGAATGATGTATGCAAATGTACTTACCAGATTTCATCTTAATTTTGGCTAGCCAGAACCTGTGTAGAGTAAGCCCCAAGCACTTCTGCTGCCAGGACTGTTTACATATACATATGCCAAACTGTGGCTGCTGGCTCATTTGAAAGACTTTTTCAAGAAACTGGGAGCAGGCATCTATTAGCTCTCCTGCTGCTGTTTTCTCATCATCACATGGATTGGTTGACTATGCTGTTTAAACACTTAAAAGGGATAGTGAAGGGGAGAAAACAGTAAACCCATACAATCCTCCTTTTGTACACTAGAAAGCTATCCTATGGATAGCACTACATGCATATGTGGCAATGGAGGCTCCAATATTTCTTAGATATTGATGGAAGACCATTTTGTCTGTGCACAGACTGCACTGTAGCAAAGTTAAATTTTTTAAAATTTAATAATTAGAAAAACTTAATGCAGTCTTTTAAGATTTTTGTAGCTGAATCAAAATGGAGAAAATTCTTATACAAAAGTGGTGGGGCCAGCAGTGTGTTCTTGGCTGAGCATGGAGAGACATCAGGATGGGCTTAGGACCGGCACTCTAAAGTATACCTTGCATATTAGACCAGTTATGTAAATTAAAGTAAAGTGTGTAGGAGTGGAGGCATATAGTCAGATGTTCTGGACCCAGATGCAGCCCTGAGGATGTGACAACACCCAGATGCTGGACCATGTTTTGACAGAGGTTCCACAGTCAGTGGAACAGAAAGCCTGTTTCTTCCATTTAGACCAACGGGCTGACTATGTACTGAAGCAGATGCCTCAGAGCAGAAACATACCTGCAGAGGAATGTCGCTTCTGGCAGATATCAAGCAGCTGGAAAGCAGTAATTCCCTGCAACAGTGAAGTTGTTTGGGAAGTAAATATGTGCCTTTGCCTTCATTTGCACTGAGGCATAGGTCCTAAGTGGATATTGTTTTGGCAGATGAGAACTGAGGTTCCCAGGCATATGAATCCTATGCGGAATATATCTGGAGTGTTCTGCATTTAATGCATGAAACTTTATGAAATTTTTTGACAAATTTTACTTTAAAAAATTACATTTTTGGTAGACATTATTTGTTCCGTAATAAAAAAATTAGAAGTATATACCAGACATGCTTGATAACTATAAAGGGAAGAAATATTTTATTTCATTGCTCTGGGGATGCTATCAGTACCTCTGTGTATAAAATGGAGTTCAAATGGTTGCTAGAAGATGTGGGCCTCCACCATCCCTCTTCATAAATACCTTTATCTAACATAAAGTGAAGACTCGTCTAAACAACAAATCTCATCAAGAGAGAAGAAGGTGTACAGATTCAAGTGTTAGTTTGACTGGGAACATCTGGAAAAAAAGAAGATAATGTTCCACAGACTTGTCTTTTGACTGATTGCTGGAAATCGTTTGCAAAGCTGAGCCAGTGGAAGAAGCTTCATACAGAAGATGAAAACATACCCTGTCTTTACAATATCTTCACTAGTTTGTTGCCATTTCTAAAACCTTGGACTTCAGGCTAAGTAGCAACAAGAGCTTCGTAATTCTCATTTTTTATTGGTAAATGCATTTCATGCAGAGGCAGCTTCTTTACATTATATCCCTGCAAATCGTGTTGTTAGCCCGCAGTGTAAGTCAGGCCTTTCTGCTCCACATGACAATCCCTAACATCATTATCTGTATTGTCCGTACAGTCCCCTCATGCAGAATCCTCCAGCTTTGTGTCAGTTAAATTTCTAGCCACAGAGAAATTAAGTTAGAAAATGTTTTCATTTGTGAAGCAATTGAAAATATATGTTTTAATTATTATTCCAGAATCAATTAATTCAGTTTAAAAGGCCTGATTTTAGGAAAGTTTCCAAGACTGCCTATGGTGGAAATCATAAGGCCTATGTGCAAAGTTTTGTTCTAACATGTTGTGCTGCACACACAGCAATAACATTGTGAAAGACACAGAGGAAAAAGTCTTCAAGTTCATCTTTTGAGGATGTAATTTACTAGCACATATGTAACTTCCTCCTATTGGAAGATAAACCAAATATTTCCCTAATGAGTTTAGTGAGGTGTAGAAATGGCTATCCTGCCTTCAGTAATGATCAATAAGCAATTGTTTGTCTTTAGAGTCAAACATGACTAGGAAGACTAGGGTCAAACCCACAATAGTCAAGGAGAAACTTGGCATATTTTTCCAGTTTGCTTTGCAGCAGGCTTTAATATCTTTGCTTACATCTTTGCTTTGTCATCTTTGCTTACAAGTCCCTGTCTGAAATGTTTCTGGTCAGTCCTTGAGATCCAGTTGTGGGGTGTTCCTCCAAGCGCTTTGGCTTTGTATCCCCTGAAAGCAAGGCTGTGGTCTGCCAGTCATCTTCCACGTGACAGCCTGTCTCACGACACCCAAGACTGTGGGGAACTAATGGGATTTTTATTATAATTTTTATGGGCATCAGAGAAAAGGACCATCCAGGCTGTCCAGTCTGTTGTACCATCCTGATGGTAACGAACAGATTACTGCATTTCCTTGTACCCTTACTTCTAGGGGAATACAGTGCAATTGTAAACCAGCTTTGCTTCCTTTGCACTCAGAAGTGGAGCCCTATTGTCTACTTCAACTGCTATCTATCATCTTTTCTTTCACCTTCCCTTCCTTCTCCTTCTCCCTCTACTTCTAGCTTTTTACAGACTAAGCAGTTCTGAAAGACAGGTTCACACTTTGAAATGTGCCATTGACTGGGACTTAGCATCTATCCTGAGAATATTACATGTAAGACAGCTTTCCCTGTTTGTCACATGAAGTGAAGAATAACTGCTGTTGAGTGAGTACAAAAGGGTGGCATGTTGCCGTTTCACTGGAAAGAATAGATTTCTCTCAGAACTTTAAGCACTTGGCAAAGACCCTAATCTGTTGAGGTACCGAAGTGAGTATACCAGTCAGCCACAACTGCTCTGCAGACTCCACATTTAAAATAATTTCCACCAGCCACCTGACATCTATACTGTGTTCATCATTCGAGAGAGATGTCCCAGTTCTAGCATCTCCAGGGTATCTCCAGTGTTGCAGGAAAAAAAAAAAGAAAATAAATCCATCTTTCTCATTTTATCCCTAAACCAAGGACAAAGCTGAATCAGACAACAAGCAAGTACTAATACAGCAGGAGCAGGTCAACCATTTCTAATGCATGATTCAAAAGAAGATCAAGACATACCACTTTCATTTATTTTCTGCTCCCCTAACTCAATACATAATGAGTTGTACCCACTCAACAGATAGCAGAGTTAATTCATTTCATAAATGAGTTTTCAAGTACTGCATTACGTCCACAAATCCCAAAAGAGACTTGGTGTAGGCCACACTCCTGGTATGCAGCTATGACAATGAAGCAACATATTTTGCAGTGGTTTGGGTCACTTTTCCTCTGACCTGTGCAATTTTGGCAAAGATGGAGGTAGTGTTGGAGGCTGCCAAGAGGCTTCTGTCTTGAGTGGTTATTTTTTAAGAGCCAAGGTTTTTTCTTTTGCCAAACAAATGTTGGGCTAGCAGTGATGTTTAGGATGTTAGTGCCATCCAGTGGCCCATAAAGAATGCCATAGGGTACTTCAGTGTCCCCAGGGAGCACTAATGTATTGCATTTGTCAGCCAAAGTAGGGCCATGTTGAGAACACCTGATCAAAAACATTGAAAGCCTTGAATTTTTGATTGGTAAGATTTTTATTATTGTTTTAAGTACTCTGAGGACAGACCCATTTGCAAAAAGGACTTCAGTCCTTGGCTGTGGTTAGTTTCAGTTTGGTGTTCTCTTAACAAAGATGTGTACTCAGAAGACAGCACAGCTGTCTTGTGTTGCAGACTATTAGTCTTTTTTCTCAGCATTTAAAAGAGATTATCAGAGAGTAATTCCATTCATATGAAAAAGTAAAAAAAAAAGCTGATACTGCAGTATGTTATAGGTGGACAGTAATTCTGCAGTTTAGCTAAAGGACTTTTTAACAGCTTCTATGTGTCGATTCAGGAATGCATATACATACATCCACATATCAGAAGGAAATGAGGCAAAGTTTATTGGGCCAGTTGATACTCCTGGGGGAAAAAAAAAAACACAAAAAAAACCAAAACAAAAAACACAACAGCACAGACAAGACCTTATTCAGGTAAAGGAAAAGGAAGTCATAAAATTCAGGCTACATATGAACCATTGCTCTGAGTTGCACTACTCGGACAAGTGTCAAAATGTCAATGTAAGTAAAGGAATTACAGTGTTGGTTGTTGGGAACATCAACAGGTGCCATGTAATTTCCCATGTCCTGGTCATTTCTTCGTTTGATATTCTTATGTGCTCTTCTTCAAGGGCATTGTATGTTTTTCCTTGGGTATTTTAGTTCTTTTAGTAAGATTTAGGAGTGTAAGGGGATATCAGAAGACTAGAAGAGGGGATAAGTTCAGGAAAAATGTTATTTTGAGATGTGAAACAAAAAATAGATGTTTGTAATCCAAATATATTTACCAGGCTTTTTTGACTATACGTAAGCTTTTGCTCTTGAGACTGCTTTTATATCCTTCATCTTACAGTTTCAAAAACTTGAAGAACTTCAAATGCAAAAAGAAATCTAAAAAGAAATCAGAATCTATTACAGTAAGCAGAGTGGGACCAGGACTTTTTCCTATGGAAATTTTGAATGAGTCTTCAAGATTGCTGCTGAAAATTTCAGTTCACAAAATACCTTCAGGAAAGAACATGAGCCGCATTATCTATAGTCTACTCAGCTCTGACCATAGTTAGCTATAGGAAAACAATCAGCTATCTTCCAATAAAGTACAGAGCTGAAGCATAAGCCCTGGAAAAGGGATTAAAATGTGGATACACGTGGCCTTAAGTCTAGCCCGATCCCTTGATTGCCTCACACAAACAGAATAAATTGTTGGTAACAAACAGAAAACACGCATTGCAGAGACCTTTGCCCTGTGCTGGCTTGGATGTGATGATTCTCATGACATTAGTATGAATAGACTGATTCACTATTTGTGTCCCTGCTTAGAAGATAGTATCTTTGTCAAAACATATTTTCAATTCTCAGAAGAATGCTAAAAATAGTAAAAGTGATTAAACCAACAGCAGGAAGCAGAGTCTATGGATCATAATTTTATACTCCAGCCTAGTTAATTACATTGGTTCCTAAAGATTAAGGGGGGGGGACTCAAGAATTTATGTTTGTTGGTTTTATGCATGTATTGTATTTCTTAAGGATGAAACACAATCTTATTTGCAAGGAACAGTGTAGTATTCTGGAGCTCCAAAGGCAGACAAGAAAAGAAATCATGGCTCCAAGAATCAGAATTTCTTTACAGTTTCCTGTTTTAGGAGCTCAAATGCTCCTATTAACTCCCATTTGGAGCTCAAATTCTCTGCACCATTGATACCTCAGGGTGTTTCCCTCCAGTCACGCTGCTGTGCAATGAAAAGAATTCAACGTGGTTCTCAGCAGCCCTTCTCACCTTGAGCAATTTCCCAAGCCATGAGGCTTGTGCAAAAAAATAGAGACTCCTCAAGCATTTTCCCTTACCTTCAATGTCACAACAGCCTGGACAGGTCTTATCTGAAGCTAAATGACAAATTGTGCTATGGGGTATATTCCTCCTCCAAGGGGGTAGTGCAGTGTGCAGCTGTTCGTACCAACCAGTGTGCCAGAATCATTTTATGTAATTTGGGCCTGAAGACTGAGGCACACAAGCCAGTAATAAACAAATAGTTGTATTATATTGCTCTAGATTCTGCTTTGGCTATCCACCATTGAAGCAGAAGCTCTTGAAGAAAAGGGGTATATTATGAGGAGAAAACTAGATGGCAGGTGGCAACCAAAATCCTGTTGTGTTCCAGCTGCCCAGAACTCTTCTGCACAGTTATAGTCAAGTGATTGACTGAGTATGTGCTTTGCAGATTTATGCTAAACCTGTACTTCTTAAGCCTGAGAACCATATTTAACATGTTATGGAGAAAGAGGTCATGTAAAGGAGCGTGTATCTTTGCGTAGCGTTGCTTTGATCCAAAGAAACATTCCAGTCTTGCTCTTTTCAGCAGTTTTGCTAAGATGATGATTACCAAAGTACAGAGCAGAGCAGACCTTGTGCCTGAAGGCAGCTGCTGGAAGAGCACTGCTTTCCTAACCTTCAATTGAAAATCTTCCTTCTATTCTGCCAGTTGTATTTCTTTTCCTTCTTTCCACAAAAGTGCTCTGTCAATCATGATTTGGAGTGCTCTTGCTCACCACAGGAGTGAGCAGAATATGCTTATTTAAGTCACTGGGTTTTAACCCAGAGCAGAAGCATGAGCCAGATTTTGTAGACAAGTATCTCCATAAGTACCTCCTAGAAATTATGATGCTTACAGCTCATCTACCACCTAGCAAAAGTAAATTCAAAACTGTTACCCTCTCCAAGTGCTTCTTTCAGGAGAAAATTAGTACTAGCCTAAGTTACAAATTGTATTTTTCCCTACATAACTAGTCAGAAAAATATGATTATTTAGGTTGTCTTTCCACTAAGAAAAGTTAAGTGGAATTTTGAGGGTTTTTGGAGAGGGATAAGTGTTTGCGTCTTTTTCTTCCCACCAAGCTGAAACTGATGAAATGTAAACACCTGTAGGTGAAATGCTTTCTACTCCAGTGAAATCCATCAACTGGCCACTTCAGACATAAATAATAAGAAAGAATTTGCAATACTACTTATTGTTACCAGCATACTCATCCTCCCAACCATGCTTATGGGAGTCCATCTTGTAAGCTGTTGTAGGCCATCTGCTCACAAAAAAGGGGAACATAGGTCTCCACTGCCTCATCTCTTCTTGGCAAGAGGGAGTTTTTTACACCTGATTTTCAGGGGGCTGTGGAGAGCATAGGTAGAATGGCTTGAATTGATCAACAGCACCTTGCCTTCAGGCTGCATCATTCACGTTCCAAAGCAACGTGCTCAGCGGTGAACTCATCATGAACCCTCTTCTTGCGGGAGAATTTCTGAAAATCAGTCCTTGCTTGAGTGGAGTGATATCTAGGGAACTTCCGGCATTTCAGGAACAGAAGCTTGCAATTCAGTGGCATCACTACTAGCAGTCTTACATGGTCTGATTTTAGTGGGGAGTGTGGATGTCCTGTCAAGCAAAACTCAGCTTGCTGTAAGAGCTTAGTGCTGTGCCCTCTTTCCTTTTTAGCATGTAGCTCGTCTTCCAACTTGTCAGTTTTAAGATTTTAGTTGTTGTGATTATAGTCTACAGATGTGGAAAATCTACTATTTCTTGGGACTGCACAGAGGGGGGATTTTGCAAGAAAGCTGTCCCTTGTCAAAAGTGGACCACAGACGATTTCACTGCTACGGGAGGCAGATGCTTGCCAGATTAGTGATGTAGTCAGTAAAGTTTATTCTGGTGCACTAGAAGAGCATGCACTGCAGATGTGCAAACAGTGATCTCATTCTATTCATATTAAAGACAATGGGTAAAGCCATTTGAAAATCCCAGTCATAATATACTAGAAGTACTACTGATTTATTTAACAGTTATAGTTAGATTTCAATAGGGTGTCAAACTAGTGTCCTTCAAAAGAAAAAAAAAAAAAAGCTTGAATTGTATTACCAAATTATAAATCCTGAGCAGGTCTTTGTGGAAAATCAGTTTTCCATCCTTCTATGAGCCAGCACCTCAGGAATCTTTTCCTCTGACAGTTAAGAAAACATCCTGTTTTCATCAATATCTATCTATAGCATTGGTGAACTGAATATGGTTAAGGCTTAATGACAAACACAATGTGCTCTCCTTTGAGCTTCTACTGTGCTTGTACTCACACACCGAAATGTGACAGGAGAAAAAGCTCAAGTACATTCTGGTTGTTTCTCCCTGGAGGAACATAATGCTACATCTCTGCAAAATATCTGTCCAAGGATATGAGCCACAAAAATTCACAAAATGCCAGGTTTTGATCCATCTGGTCTCAGGATTTGGGAATCCATTTGGTTTGCACAAAACTATTGTGCATAGTGGTTAGGTCTGGCTGTGAGACTGTTGCTGTCATAACATTACGACCTTAGGCAGGAACTAGTATCTCTTGATCTTAGATTTTGTGCAAATATAGAACAGATAGACTGTATCTGCCATGAGGGGCTTGCAAACTAAATAGAGTTTCCTGTCTCTGGGGGTGAAGCAGTTGGAAGCCAAATGAAGATAGTACGGGTGGTGCTGTCTCTGCCATGGATTTAGAGATCCAAAGAGACCACCTAAGAAAGAGCAGTGAGCGGCAGGAGTGGTCAAGGATGGAGGTACTTTTCTCTTTTTAGATGACCTTATGAAAAGTGAATATTTTAACATTACACACTGTCCAGAGTCGAAGCCAGGTTTGCCAAACTCTGTGTGAGCGAAAATGAAATATCTTTCTAACCTGACCTTACCGAAGCCTTGAAATCCTCTCCTCATTTGAACTGTTTGCTCCCTTCCTGTGTGGGGACTTGCCGCCAAGTATGATGTTGACCTGAGCTGTAGGAACTGGCTTTCATACAGATCTCAGCAGCTCCCGTCTATGCAGCACCACTAACAAGCATACCTGCATGAAAAACTTCCTCCAATTCCTTCACGGTGAGGAATAACTGCGTTATTAACATGTATCACACAAGTGATAACACACAGAAAAGGAGGATTTTTCATCTTTTCTCTGTACCTTGAAATAAATTCCCAGCACCCTTACCAGACTCTCCTATCATCTCTGGAAAAGCATTGGGTATCCCTTTTCTTAGCTGACACAGGTGATGATTTTACATCTCCTTCTGCAGGTCCTTGCAAAGACATGCAAGTCAGTTGTGTGCAGCATCATGCCCAAGCCTGTAATTTTGTCCCATTTGGGCTCTGCAGTAATCCAGCTTCCCAGGCAGTAGCACG